>NC_084525.1:2230000-2538333 GCF_024500275.1 Phycodurus eques | reverse complement strand
GGGGCCCTGAGAGCTGCTATGCTTGTGCCACTGGGACCCATAAACATGATCTTGATTGCTGGAAAGGCCGGTGTGCTGGCTAGTTGCAACCAAGTTGGGAAAAGGAGGAAGATTCAATTTTAGATAAGGGGGCCTCACCAGGTTTGTACCTGAAGCGGCCAAGGAAGCCCAAGCAGAAGATTCCGGTAGACCCCAAGGAAAGGGAACATGACTGCTCTTTATTGGTTGAGGACGGCAGGGGACGGGGGCCTTGAGCGCGTGTCTGCTTGGATTCATGTCGGCATTGAGCGAGGAAGAGGGGGTCTTCAGGAGAAGAGCTTGAGAGGGGACTGGGGGCGGCTGGTCCAGGGCTCCTGTGATGTGAGATCTAAAGCAAAATACAATTCATGAGAGGAATGAACCAAACAAAAATTGTTTTATTTAGGTTTTCGGGATATTTACCTTAATCAATATAATTAATTTAGTACTACTAATACTGTTCATCACCATAACATTATTCATGTTAAAACAATCAATACAGGATGAACAGTCAATCAATCACTCAAGCAGTGTGGGTTTTGCCCTGGCTCTAGAAAAGTGGACCAGCTCTACAACCTCAGCATGGTCCTGCAGGGTGCATTGGAGTTCACTAAACTAGCCTACATGGGTGCAGCCAAGGTGTTGATGGGGTCTGGTTTGGTGGCCTCACAATTAAGTCTCTGCTTTTTACAGATAACGTGGTCCCGTTGGATCTTCAACTCTCGTTAGAGTGTTTCGCAGTCGAGTTTATAGCGACTGATGAGACTCAGCAGCACCTCCAAATCTGAGGCCATGGTCCTCAGTCGGAAAAGGGTGAAGTGCCCTCTCCAGTTCAAGGATGAGATCCTGTCGCAAGTGGAGGAGTTCATGTATCTCGGGGTCTTGGTGTGGGAATGAAACAGACAGATTGGTACAACGGCTGCAGTGATGTGGACTCTGTATCGGTCTCTCGTGGTGATGAAGGAGCTAAATTGAAAGGCGAAGCTCTCGATTTACCATTTGATCTTCATTCCCACACTGACACAATTGTGGGTCGTGATGGCCGAAAGGACAAGACTTTTTTTGCCATTCCGATCTGGCGCTGACATGGGCCACTCCATTTAATCACAACAGCCGTGACATGTGCAGATCGGAAAAGTCATGTGATTCTTCAAAATGGAGATCAGTCATCTATTTAGCACACTAGTTGTGATTGTTTTTACACTTCTGTTAAAGCAACTGCTTGATAAAAACAAGTTACAAGGAGTTAAAAACATTTCCGTCACAGACCAACTCTGGTCTGCCGTGTTTCAAACGTATAAACGATGACATCACCACACATTTAACAGAACATGCGAAGACATAGCGCAGCCATTCCGATTCACAGTTTAAACGACAAAAATTTACTTCTGATCGCTTTGGCAAAAGCAATATTTCACCCTGTGAATCTGAATGAAATTACATTCGGTTTTGGTGTGTTTATTTCCGACTGAGGTGTTATATGGAGCGTTTTTTGGGCTACTAAACCAATTATAATCGGAATACAAGGCTCCGTGTGAACCCAGCTATTATGTGAGAAGTGTAGCTTTAGACCTGCTCCATGTGTAGTGCTTTGAGATAACCTCTGTTGTGAATCGCTGCTATTTAAAAAATACAAAAGAATTTTTTAAAAAGTACCGAATTGAATTACCTCCTCTCTCCATGTGTTGCACTATTGTCTGTCTTCCAGGATGGTGAAGTCAAAGTTGATCCAGCCTTTAGGAAGAGCAAAAAATAAGCAATGGTATATAATCATATAATAATGTTATGTATGTAATAATAATGGTATATGGCATATTTTTTTTCATTATATTCCTTCCAAGTGGATAGCTTGCTGACTTTCCGTCAATACTGCAGCTAATATCTTTTATGCTGGCAAAAGGTTGACCCTCGAACTGATGGTTACAATTACCCTTATTTCCTATAAAAAAAAAAATATTTGGATATTCCCAAGACAATGTGTTCAACATCTATGGTTCCACTGCGCAGGTCAGCATTGGACAAAAAATTTTTTTGTCCTTGTAGTCATCTTAATAAATGTAAATAATGACATTCACATCGCATCCTAGTCAGAGATAGGCAATACGTGTGGAACTGTACAAGGACAGCGTAAAAACTAAACTTACAAAGTGGCTCTTGGTCATTGCTTGCAGCTGTCTAAATTCAGACTGAGGTTCTGTTAGGTGGGAAAGAAACAGCCAATCGTTTAGAACACCGAAATTATGAGAGAGAAAAGCTTCCTTGATTGCAGGGAGATTTTCAACCTTACCATCAGCCCTTTGGTTTGTGTCTGCTTTCAGTCCAACTTTGCCATCTATTGGCTGGTCGGCGGCGCCCCTCCCGGTTGCCATGCCAATGAGAGACACAGGTCCAGAAGAAGGTGAAAGGTCAGGGGAGATGTTTGGTTTGGCTTCCAAAGGTGTGTTGCTGTACGATGAGAGGTCACTGTTAAATCTGCTGGACAAATGATTTTTATTGTTGTCGCCATGTACTCACATTAATGCTTCTCTTAGATTCTCGATCTCATCTCGTAGTCTCCTGTTTTCCTTTTTTAGGATATTTGTCTCTCCAGCTATCACACATCAACAGTCGGTTAATGAATGCTCGCGTGTGCATGTGTGTTTGTGTGCATTTTTAGTGCATACTTGTTTAAATGTCATGAAATTATCACTTTGCAATGATTGATACTGACTGCACGAGTCAACAAGAATGTAAAACCTACACTTACTTCCGTATAGACTATCATTTAACAAATGCACTTTAAAGGTGGTTGTGGACTTTAAAATGATGTCTGTTGAAAAAAAATAATTCCAAAACAGACTCAGTAGTCATTTTAGTCATTTTGTTTTCTGAAGACATATTTTTTGTCAATGTCTTTATGTCACAAAAGTGTTCTCTGTCAATTGACTGTCTGTTGTCGTACTAGAGTGGCTCCAACTACCGGAGACAAATTCCTTTGTGTGTTTTTTTGTTTTGACATACTTGGCAAATAAAGATGATTCTGATTCTGATTCAGATTTTCAGATAGATTTGGGCCTGCCCACAGTTAGCTCGAAATCTGCATGATTTCCACATCAGCCTAATGACTTCTTATACGACGTATTCCTCATACTAGTACATGTTCTTGGTTGATTCACAAATCGATATTTTTGGTCTGCCCCCACTTTTTCTGCTATTTTTACGTAATATTAACCAATTGAAAGTGGTGAAAATAGCTTGACAAAAAGTCTATAAATGCTCTTGAATGCTAAAAATGTCTGAGAAGTGCTGAAAAAACTGAAAAGACCTGCAATGTAACTTTTGCCTATATTGAAAGTATGGATGAATTTTTTTTTTTTTTTAGACAATAAGTGAAACTAGTGAGATTAGATACAGTTGAGCAGGCTTGTTTTGTTAAAATTGATTGCTGTAATGCATCGTTGCAGGTGGAAGCCGCATGGACCATATGGAGGTAAGTGTATGCAAGTTCATTGCCGCATAATACACTGAGTTAGTCAGCTCATTGTATTGAATCACTCTTAGCTCTAAGACTAGAAAAAGAGTTTTGGAAGATGACATAACAGAGGCGTTTGCTTTTGTGTGCACGCTCGATGACCTCATGAGACTGCAGACTTTGATGGGCACGGCTGGCACCTGGTGCCGTATTCTGCTATTTTAATCAATGACATCATAGAAAATTAGCGATTTTTTTTTCCGCATATGAAATTAGCGATTGAACATAATTTTGGGGCGCTGTTGTGTACGATAACAATACAAGGACAATCCCAATTTATACAAAGCTGTATTTGGAAACTCAAGCAAGATGGCGTTTCTTTTTTTTTTTTGTTTCCTGAAAATGTGTCATTTTGGAGATGCGTTGATTCCACCCGACAGCAATGATATATATAATATGAGTAAATACTGCCACTTCAAAGTATACACTAAAACGCCTCCATATCGTGGTTAATGCTTTGCGGTCCTGCTATATCCCACACTATCCCAGCTGTCATCGGGCAGGAGGCGGGGTACACCCTGAACTGGTTGCCAGCCAATCGCAGGGCACATACAAACAAACCACCATTCGCACTCACATTCACGCCTACGGGCAATTTAGAGTCTCCAATTCATGCATGTTTTTGGGATGTGGGAGGAAACCGGAGTCTCCCGGAGAAAACCTACACAGGCACGGGGAGAACATGGAAACTCGACACAGGCGGGGCCGGGGATTGAACTGCGGTCCTCAGAACTGTGGGGCTCACGCTCTAACAGTCGGCCACCGTGCCGCCCTCAGAGGGAGCCTTGGCGCAAAAAAAAAAAAAAAAAAAAAGCGAAACTGTTCTCTGTTCATATATTTGAAAAAATATTTATAAGGGATATGACATTACAACAGACAGGGTGTGGTGCGGTCATCATTAATGAGAAACACCACCTAGCAGTGTGATGTGCTGGATGGTCTGCATCTGAGAGACTTCAAACTCCTGCTGCCTTCTCTTGGCCACCTCTTGAGTGACTGTACATCTGTCACACAGGCCTGCTCTGAGCCTGCGAGGCAGCACGCACACAAATAAAGAGTTTAAATACATTTTCATTTAATCAAAACATTTCAAAAAAGATGATTGTTGCATGTATATTGCTGTCTGCTGTCATCACATCTTTATTTAACAGGAAATAAAAGGTGTACATACCTGTTCTCAAGTGTTTTGATGTTTTCGGTGAGTAATCTCTGCTGCTCCTTCATCTGTTGGTTCTTTGTGAACAGCTCCTCCATCCGCTTTGTATCGCTGACAACACACATACATCCCGACTTAAATACATCCCATTCTAAATATAATTGTATTCTAGACAGCATAGTAAGGTGATGTGTAAAATGACTGAATGACGGTGGTGTGAGGAAGGTAAGGCAGACAAAGGCAGAGCAGAGAACCACGTGATGGTAGCTGAGAAAGGAAGAGTGTTGCGCGGCTTTTCAAGAAGAGGTGAGACAGACTCTCGGTGGGGGAGGAGGAGCATCCAGAAGACTGGACCACTACAGCCAAGGTGATCAGAGAGACAGGCAGGAGAGTACTTGGTGTGTCTTCTCGTTGTGGGACACTGAGAGGACTGAGCAGAGGAGACACCAATATGAAGAAATGCGACGTAAGGTGAAGGTGGGTTTGGCAAAGGATAAACATGAGGCATATGCGCATATATGCCAGGTTGGACAGTCAAGAATGAGAGAAAAACCTGTACAATGAAGATATGGGAAAGAGTATTGGAGGCTAGACTCAGGACAGAAGTGAGTATTTGTGAGCAACAGTATGGTTTCATGCCTTGGAAGAGTACCACAGATGCAATTTCTTGCCTGGAGGGTTTTGATGGTACAGAGAAGGTCAGAAGGAGCTACATTGTGTCTTTGTAGATCTAGAGAAAGCCGATGACAGAGTACTCAGAGAGGAACTGTGGTACTGCATGCGGAGGTCTGGAGTGGCAGAGAAGTATGTCAGAATAATACAGGACATGTACGAGGGCAGCAGAACAGCGGTGAGGCGTGCTGTAGGTGTGACAGACGAATTTAAGGTGGAAGTGGGAATGCATCAGGGATCAGCCCTGAGCCCCTTCCTATTTGCAGTGGTGATGGATAGGCTGACAGATGTGGTTAGACTGCAATTCCCACGGATTGTGATCTCCAGTGAAAGCAGGGAGCAGGTGGAGGAACCGTTATAAAGGTGGAGAGGAATGAAGATTAGCCGAAGTACTATTAAAACAGAATATACAAGTATGCGGATGAACGAGAGGGCCTGAGGTGGAAGAGTGAGGCTACAGGGAGAAGTGATAGCAAGGGTGGAGGACTTGAAATATTTGGGGTCAACCGTCCAGAGCAATGGTGAGTGTGGTAAGGAAGTAAAGTACGAGTCCAAGCATGTTGAAACGGGTGGAGGAAGGTGTCAGGTGTGTTATGTGACAGAAGAGTCTTTGCGAAGATGAAAGGCAAAGTTTATAAGGCAGTGGTGAAGCCAGCCATGATGTACGGATTCGAGACAGTGGCACTGAAGAGACGACAGGAAGCAGAGTTGAAGAAAATGAAGATGTTGAGGTTCATTGTCGGGGCGACCTGGTTGGATAGGATTAGAAATAAACTCGTCAGAGGGGCAGCCAGCCAAGGTTAGATATTTTGGAGACAAAGTTAGAGAGAGCAGACTTGGATGGTATTGGAACCAAACCGCTAAGGTCTTGAGCTGAAATACTGGGAAACCCTGTCTGACTGTGAGCAAAACCTTCTTCTGTCAAGAAGGACCTTAAACGATTCCATTCCAATACAATCCTTTCACAACTTTTTAAAGGGAATGAAACAGATGTTTATTGGAGTCTGCATCGGACATGTTCGAACAGGAGCTACTTTGAGAGTTGAACATGACAAGATGTAACTGGTGGAGTGAAGCCTCCACCAGTGAAGCCTCCACTCACCAGCCCTTTTTGTTGGACAACTCTTGCACCTTCATCTGCCACCCTGAAAGTTAAACACACAGCACAATCAGCTGTGCGGCATTTTTTTTTTAGCAACAAAAAAATTGTCTTTCCCATTTTGTCTTTCCTCTTACCCTCAAGCTCTCGCTCATGGACTTCCCTGAGTTTAAGAAGCAGCTCGCTGAAGCTCTCCATCGTGCAGGCTCTCACGTTTAACGTTGAGCGTGAGTCTGGAGGCAGAATTATTAGTTTTAGCAGAGCATTTTATATTGTATTTTTATACTGTGCATGAAAATACAACAACAGAAGCACGGTGGTATTTCGCCAACACACAAATCAACTGAAAAACAACCTCAATAAACAAATAGCATAAAAAAAAGTTGTCTTCAAAAGGTTTCACCATGCTCTCTCTCTCTCACTCTCTTTCTCTATCTGTCCATCTGTCTATCTTTATGTAAAGAAGTATTACCATATATAGACTGGGGGATTTCTTTGCAAGGATAACTGTGTAAATGAAGAAATCCCTTTTTTATTTTTTTTTCTGAAGTAAGTGCCCATCAAGGCAAATTAAAACAATACGTGTCCGAATCTCCAACAGAAATGGATAAAAGGTGTTCATCAGCAGTGTAATTGAAGGATACATTAGGTTTTGCTGTGAAGATGAGCGACCAACACTCAACTTAATCAAATCACCACACAATGGTGAATAAACTTCGCCGCTATCCGGTTTTTAGATTACAAATTGGCTTAAACGAAAATAGCATATCAACAATAGCGACTGGGAGAGCCAACAACCAAATGGACAGATGTTCTTTATTTCATTCAAGATTTTTTTTTTTTTTAGCCTATAAATAATAAGGGAAAATAGACTAAAATGACAGACTAGCATCCCCAAATTGTTTTTTTATGTTATTAGAGTGAATGGACAGCGTTAAGTATGGTTATTTCTAAACTTGTGTGATTACGAAGAATATTAAAAAGGTTAGTTAAAACATTATCTTCCCACAAAGCAGAGTTGACCATCATCCTGCAAGAGATTGTATATTCGCCCGTTCACTCCATTCAGATCATTTAGTTCTTATCTACCAGGCAACGCCGCGGACATGCCACGGTAGCATCGCTGAAAGAGAACCGCACTGTTTCTGGCAAAAAAGTACTTTGATTTGAACCATACGCTGCCACACCCTAGTTTCCTCTGGCTTCCGATTCGAAAGGAAATGACCTTTTGAGGCGTTTATTGAACATTAATGGCCCGCAATTGGAAAAGCAGTAGATATTTATTGAATGAATGAATGAGTTCAATATTTCTTTTGTAACTCTAGCATGGGTGTCAATGCTAAATGACAAATCGTTAGGCCCGAGGACCTTCTCATGTACCTGCATTCATCCACTGCACTGCATTTTGGTTGTCAAAATTTGGTTGTCATATTGACGATTATTCCAACCGGCAGAACCGGTCCAGCCAGGCCGGGGAGAAGCGAGCGTGAACTTTGTGTATCAACTACACGAAAGTCAGCTTCTTTCCTCTCGACGTGCATGCGTCAGCAGAACAATGCGTGTGCGCGATTGTTTCGAGAATGTCTTCATGTCGGAAGAAAATTAACAAATTGGCACACCAGAGGCAGAGGAATTGGATGTCACTGATCTTTTACACGCGGCTGGACTTGACTGCAGAGTGGCTGATTCAAGTCATACAATGGAGGCATGTACGGGAGTTGGCGGTGCCCTTCGGTGCTCTTGAGCAAGGCACCAGACCCGACTGCCTGAAGACATCCTTTACCATGGAGCCTTCTTCTTGGCTCTCCGTCGTGCGTATGAACCTGACTGCGTGCTCAATGCAACAGGGCGTAACAAGACATGGACCTCTGCCAAGGTCAGACAGTTCAGCAACTTGGTGTATTACGTCCACCAATTGCCCTGAAGTGCAAGCGCACTTGTTTATATTCTAGTGAGCAAGATTATGCAAACACTGCTTAACCGAGTTCCACGAAGCGTTGTGGAGTAGACCGAAAATCTATTTGTATTATTTTTTTCCATGATCAATATTGCTTGTGGCGGCACGGTGGCCGACTGGTTAGAGCGTCAGCCTCACAGTTCTGAGGACCCGGGTTCAATCCCCGGCCCCGACTGTGTGGAGTTTGCATGTTCTCCCCGTGCCCGTGTGGGTTTTCTCCGGGCACTTCGGTTTCCTCCCACATCCCAAAAACATGCATTCATTGGAGACTCTAAATTGCACGTAGGCATGACTGTGAGTGCGAATGGTTGTCTGTTTGTATGTGCCCTGCGATTGGCTGGCAACCAGTTCGGGGTGTACCCCGCCTCCTGCCCGATGACAGCTGGGATAGGCTCCAGCGCGCCCGTGACCCTAGTGAGGAGAAGCGGCTCAGAAAATGGATGGATGAATATTGCTTGTGTGTGTGTGTATCTACGTGGTTTAAATAAATATGAACATGAACATTAACAGTAAATATCTTTAAAAAAAAAAAAAAAACAACTACATCCATTCATCCATTTTATTTAGCATTAGGGTGAGTGGAACCTATCCCATCTGATTTTGGGCAAGAGGTCGGGGTACACCCTGGACTGGTCGTCAATGAACTTAAGATTCGTGTTTTTGGAGTGTGGGAGGAAGCCGGAGTACCTGCATGAAGAAAATCCTTGAGTGCACAGGGAGAACATGCAAACTCCAAACGGAAAGGCCCGAGCCAAAACAATGTTTAAAAATATGAAAAATGAAATACAAATGATGAACAAATACAAATAGAAAGATGAGCTCATTCATAAAAACTCAAATATGCTTTTGGGGTACTGAAAAAGTGTTCCATGCAATGAAATAATAGCAGTATCCACACAACCGTGCTTTGCGTTGACACACGTGATCCGATCAAACCTATGACTGGTCATTCTGACACTGGAAGCAAAAATGACAAGAAGACGTTGATGCTTTGCTTGGTCATTTCAAAATGTTATAATTTACCACTCCATTATTTTTTCACTCTAATTAGATTCGCGCGTGATGATTTTAACTCCAGCTGGATAACTGTCAGGTTAATAATGCATGTGTAGTTTTTATGAGTTACAATACACAGACTTGAATCAGTACAAACGCTCACTGGGAGTGATTTTAGTCATTTCGAACACATTATTCATGTGCAGGTCATAAATGCGAGCATTAAAACCTTCAGTTTCCACCGAGATCCCCGATCGTCCCACTCCCTCCTAAACAAGTCGGGATGTGTCAGGCGAAGGCTCATCTCTGTGGTGCAAGAGAAGACCTGTCTGTCGTTTTGATGATCAAACTCACACACGAGCACACGCACCCACCCACACACACGCAGACACAATGTCCAAAGCAGTTTTGCCTTACGCATACATTGTGATATTGTGCAAGTGCGCAAAAGGACACGCGACAACCCTGCCTAGGCTTTTAGAACTTTGGATACTCCAGCCTCATTCTCTACTGATGGGCAGTTTGGGTAGGCAGAAGAAAAGCCACGTGACTGTTTAGCAAATGATGACTTTCTCTGTCCTGAAATCATTGACCGTCCATTATTGACAACGTGAGAAAAATGCCCAAACCGGAGCTGCATTCACACATGAATGAGCATGCGTGCTCATGCCTATTGAGCCCATGAACATTTCCTGTCCTCACACCACTACAGATATTGTCAGCAAAGGTGTGACCCTGAAGGCAACACCTCAGCACCCAACAACTCACCTCACACGGTGGGGCGTCTCTCTCGGCTCCCCCTCGCGCTCCAAAGATGGACTGAGTGATACGGACACACAGAGAAAAGTATGGCGAGTGAGATTGTTTTACACCCTCCCATCCGTCATCTCCCCACCCCGGGAAACCGGTCCGAGCGGTTCGTCCCTTGAGGAACACAAACACTGCGGCCTGGGCAGTTCTCCCTTGATATTCCAGTTCTGCTGAAATCTCACATAACCGGCTAAACCGGTCCCATAAAGCCCTGCGGGGATAGTGGGACGGAACCAATTGGGAACGTGACGCAGGCCGATGCACATCCCTATTGTTGTACGATATACAGGATATCGCTGGCGTCAGGCGGAAAGCTCGCGTCAACAAAACCAATCCCAAAAACCTGCATGTTTGTTTGTTGCGTCAGTCATATTACATCCTCAAATTTTCAGCACTTTACATTGGTCAATAATTTGTCAAAAAGAACAGACCTAACTGACAAACTGACAACTGACACGTAGATATCGATTTTTGTTGTTGTAAAACATATCAAATGGACCACATTTAGACAAGGCCCTGTAAAGTGAAAATAAAACTGTCTTATGAATTGGACAGAGAAAAGTGTTGTTAGCAAGACTGTGTAATTTGAACAAATAAAAAAAGTGCATATCCATCCATCCATTCATTTTCTGTACCGCTTATTCTCGCGCGGGTCGCGGGCGTGCTGGAGCCTATCCCAGCTATCTTCGGGCGAGAGGCGGGGTACCCCCTGAACTGGTCGCCAGCCGATCGCGGGGCAATGAATGTAAAATGGTGCTCGGAAATCCTCAAATATAGACTTCCTATTCCAAGCTGCAGGATGCTGTGGGCGTGCCCAATGCGCCGGAAATATGCTCCGCTTGACCTTCACCTGCCAATCAAATGCATACCTGTGGCCCACACGTCTTCAGCGCTAGCCACAGGCGGGATAACGTGTTCAATATAAAGTTAGCTTTCTCTGTTATGTGGCTCAACACAGCAAGCCGGGCGGTGACGTATTAGACGACCCCGCCACCGGTCTAGCGAGCTCATTAGCTCGTTAGCTCATGTGCTAGCGGACGTAATAAAAATGAATGGAGCCACGCGCGGCGCTCAGAGCGAATTTGACGGCCCAGCCGTCGGTACGCGAGCCCGCTAGTTGCTACTAGCCGCTCGCTCGCGTACCGGCTAGTAGCTGCTCGTGTGCTCATGGCTCCGCGCAACAGAGACACTGTAGCCCAAACAACACAAAACACCAGAGCTTGACATTAACAACCGCCGACCTGCCAAATGTGGGTGAATTTCGTCAGTGGTGCGTAAGACGGCCACTCCCACTAGCCACCTTTGTGGCTTGAACTGTCATTGTGGTTTTCTCAAAGGGCATCTGTAACAATGAACCAACTACAACGTGAGTCCAAAACACTACAACTCCCATAAGCAGGGCCTCCAACTAATGTTTGCTCATTGGTTAATTCATGAAGCTTTTGCTGACGTCAATGCTGACGCGGGGTCGGACATGGCGGTAATACGACAAAGGGAGGCTTTTGTGGTCGGGAAAAACAACTTAAATGTTGGAACAATTAAGACCCATGAAAAGTCCCTTGGTTATAAAGAGACCATCGCAATATGTACATTCTGTGGACAGAAAGGTCGACATTTGATAGACTTTGTGCGAATGTGCGAGTAAATATGATGGTCAATTTGTATTAATAAACGAACAATAATTAAAGGTACAGTCTGGCAGTTTTTGTTTCAAAATAAATGCTCGCTCATCAAAAAAAAGAAGAAGACAGCTAATGTTGCTTTTCAATAATGCAACGAAGAAACCTCCATATGCTACCTTTTAAGTTTGCATGATTCAATTTGTGTTTTGTACAGGCTGGATGAGGAACAAGGTGTTACATACTTCTGGAAACTTAAACATGGCTGATAGTGCATGTTTTATATTGCTGAGGCCGAAAGACAAAAAAAAATGATTGCAGAAGCATCATCATATAAACCGTACACACAAACATATTAGAGCTGAATGCTTAATAATGACCTGTTGCGTTAAACATTTATGTAGTCTTTATTTGAGGGCAGTTATATTTATAAACGTTGTGAATCTAGTTTCAGTAATCTTTAGAACGCCAAAGTTAGCTTTTATCATATTTTACATTAAACGCTTTGTGCAGAATGTTACGTGAGCAAGAAAACTTCCTGTGTATATGCAACAATAAATAGCATACTAGGTGATGATGACATAATGGTTTGCCAGGAAAAAAATTACAAATCTTTTAGATTAGTGCATTTGGACATAAGTTAAATACAAATAATAATACATCATTTTGTATTATTTGTAGTATTTTAAATACTTGGCCTTGTTTTAAACCCCGCCCAGAAAATACGGACAACTGAAATGGTGAAAAAGAGAAGAAGAATGTTACGTGCAGTGAGCCTTCTACTTAGCTGCATGCAGTTGCGGTAAACCGCCAGCAGGTGCCGCCAAATGAAACGTTTTCTAAATCAGAGACAAAGTGCTGTGTTGTCTTCATTTAAAATGAATGCTTTCACATGTTGTAATTTTCCATTTCTTCCACTAGAGGGCTGCAATTACCTTGCAAAAAAATAAATAAATCATCAATTAAAAAAGAGATGCGTCTACTGAGGACTCGATTTTAAGGGCAGTTGAAGCTTTTTTTCCCCCCTTTTGTTTTTCTGCTTTTTCTTAAATGTTAATTTGGGATGGGGGTGGATCCAAGCAGTGAGTTCGGCGTGTGCAGGGTGACGCCGGGGTGAAAGGTCAGGTCTGTAATTGATCCCCGAGCAGTAATTCTTCCCACCTCCCGAGCTAGGGTGAAGAGGATTGAGTTGAAAAAGACTTTATGACATGCAAAAAAAAAAAAAAAAAGCATGATCAAAATGCGGGTTTTCAAGAACTGACTGCCAACACGCTGTCGTTAACTGTGTCTTTGTTCAGCTGCTGTGTGCGTGCGACGGTCTCGGCTCTTGATTTCCCCTCCAAATGTAGTCGAGCGACGATACAGTAAGTGAGACATGCTGTCTGTGGCTGGTGATGCACAATGAAGACAAGAGGAACATGAGCAAACGGAAAGCTGCAACTGCACGGTCCTATCAGAACACGTGTGTGTGTTTTACAGGGCGAGTCGGTCTCAGGAGCTTTGGTGGCGTGCTGCAACAAAGAACTGGTCTGTTCGTGTGCTCTTGTGCAACACGTCGGGTGCACGTGTTCTATCGGAGAAAAGAAAAGGTCAATTTGACCCTCTGAGCCGATACGCTGTGCAGAAGTTGGTACATTGATGAGTTTGTATATTGCTGGAACAAGAACAAGATGCAAGATAAACATATTACAAGGAATAACACAGGTGTGCAGTACAACACTCTTCTCTGTGGTGTTTCAAATGATCAACTAGGAAAATCAATATGTGGGGTCAAATTGTGGAATGGGTTGGGAATAAAGCTTAAGGAATGCCCAGATATGAATCAATTCAAATTAGGGTTGAAAACAAATGATAATGTCACGATACAAATTGAAGGTTTGACTATGTGGTTTTCAGGGATTATTATTGATCATTTTGTTTTTATACGTGTGTGTGTGTGTGTGTGTGTGTGTGTGTTTGCATGTAACTGTATATAGGGTCACTTTGTTTGCATTAGACAATTGTTTGCTTATATATTAGTGCTGTATATATGACGTCACGTGGTGTAAAATACGCTCTAAGGAATAGTCACAAAGCTGTCGAGTGAAAGGAAAACATTTCTTGTCGGGGGACGTTCAGCATGCGAGCAGATGTAATTTGGAATTGATGTAAAAGGGGCGAGAGTGTTTCTTCTCACTCCTTTATCAGATGTGCATTTTTATTTTAACGCTACTTTTTGGTTGTTGTTTTTTTCCCCATTCATCATTCCTTACTAGCTATGACAACAACAACCACCACTACCTATGACTACTACTACTTCTTCTTCTTTGTATTTTACCGCCGTCTGGATGCCCTGTGACACGATACTGCCTCTGACAGGTTACTCTCGGTACTACAGCAGCTCGGGGGAGGAGTTTGTGATTGATGGTGGATATGCAGTATATATATCGTTGTTTATGTGGTGTGCTGTGTTGGTCATGTCGAGTACACTCCGCGCTATAAGAGCATACAAACGTCCCTGCTGATTTTTTTTCTCTTCGTCATGTGTGGGGTCTCTCACGTTTTAGCAAACAGTTGAGGCATTATTCATGATGTATGCCAAAATGTGTAATGCAGAGCCATAAAATCGACGTGTTCACAAAAAAAGGAACATGTATCCAAAAAAAAAAATAAGAATAAGAATAATCATTTGGCAAGGAAACCCCGCAAAGACGAACGCGAGGTTGTACATTTCGGAATTCTATCCAAAATTTCGCTTCAGTCGCACGCAGTCCTGAAATGCGCTGGACCCTTCGGAGGCCATCGTCGGATTACCTCTACACATGCTTTTGCAGAAGAAAAAGCTGCCTCCGGATGAGAAGAACTTGAGAAGAGGAAGAAGAATATACACTGAAAGTTACATTGGAAACCGGAAAACGCCAATGTGACAATACGCGGCGTTACGTTATCATGAATTTAAGTATTTAAGTGTTTTACTGTTTGGAGGGTGGATAACTGGACGTGATTCACGCTCATTTTTACACGTGTATGACGGATTGTTATTATGTGCATTATTTCCGATGGGAAGATTTGCTCCGTAATGTCAGAGCAGTAGTCACAATAGTTAGGCCAAGAAAAAAATGTACAAAACTTGCTTGCATTGTACCTGAATAAACGCGGTATCAGGTTGCGAAAGCGCAATCATTGTATGTCGTACTTAAGGTCTCAACGCTATTGGTGTATGATTTAAGTGACTTTTTGGTTTTTTTTTTTTTTTTTGAATAAACCGTGTAGAAACAGAGAGAGAGAACGGCGGCCTCCCACCGACACGCTGTAAGTTACAACACTGACGGCCTGAAGGAATTTGAACTTGCACACTTGTTATGATGTCCATGCAGCCTCTCTTTGTCCCTCTCCTCTCCTGCGCCTCTTATTTATGATCATTACCTTGACCCGCACATGCTTGTAAATCACCGCCGTCCCTCCCTCTCGGTCTCACGCTTACATAAACAACATTTAGCGCCGCATCTATTGAGCGGGCTGCACGCCCGAGCGAGGGGTCTCATCAAGGAGACGTTATCATCGGGTTTGCTCTGACTATGGAAGAACATTTTTGATCACGCTCCCTTTAAACAACGACTGGGAAATTTACAACGAAATGCTGGAAAATCGTGACAGGAAAAAAAAACACGTAAATAGAAAAAGCGTGAAAGTGTTAAATGTACAGTAATATTTTGTACATTAACCATTCAAAAATGTAGATTTTAATGTACAAATATGTTAAAAGCATCATATTTCTCTGTACAAAGTACAGATAATTGTGGTATAGACATTTTTTTCTTTATCATGATCCCTCATATATCCCCAAAAACGTTTTCCACTAGAATTACATGAGATGAATGGCAATTTTCCAGTATTTTTTTTCCATTTGTTCATATATTAATAACAATTATTTTTTGAATTCATTAAAAAGAATAATCTTCGACCCTTGTGAGGATAAGCGGAACGGAAGATGAATGAATACAAATAAAATGAAACAAAAATATCCAATGGGGCCAGATTTATTTTTTTCAGTTTTTCTTAACACTACGTAGGAGAACTATATTTTGGAGAGTATTACCTGGTTTCCGAAACATTCCATGAGGGAAGATGTCTTATTAAAGTCTTTAATATATGCCCTCAACGTAAAAAAGTAAAAATAGTACACTGGTTGAACTCACATGTCAATCATGACACAATTTCCAAGTCAAATACTTTTCAACAAAAGTGTGTCGTGCACGCTACCTCAAGTTCAACTAATTATCTTCTTCAGTTTAATGTTCAATTTAGAGTAGCAATCACATTCTGGTCAAAGTTAATGAAACACATTCATTGCAAAAGCCCCTCCCTCACTGATTACCTTTCTTCTAGATTCTTGCATTACTCACATTTTCTTCTCTTTTGCGTGCTTTTTTGCTCTTTTGCAGTATATTCAGTATCATACCTCGCATCATATTGACCTATCCAACTCCACTTTGACTTGCATTTTCTATGTATGAAAAGCGTCATATAGATACAATTTTTTTAATTTATTGAGTGATCTCTTTGCTGTTCCACGAAGTAGAGCCTTTCCCTGCTGAGCTTTTGTACACCCTAAAATGGTCGCCAGTTGCTTCACAGGACCATTCACACTTGCGTTCAAATCAACTGACATAAAATGCATGAAGATGGTGCCGCAGAGACAAGTGCAAAGCAGATAGGTATGAAGGTTTCTTTCGAATTTATAGGTTGACCCTATGTCCTGACACAATTGCAGCCTTGTTCTGCCCGCTGCGTTCCAAGCTTAAATCACCGTGGAGCTCATGGAGAGACTAAATCACGGAGATGGGAGGAGGTCTACCAAAGGTCTACCGTGCAAAAGAGTGAGCGCAGTGTTGGGGAGTAACAAATTACACGGAACCGGATGATGTCATTTCCATTAGCAAAATGTACATATCGGTAATTGTAATCCGTTACATTACTCGGAGGAGATGTATCGTGAAATTACAGCTGCTTTTGCAAATTTCCATCATTACAATTTTAGTTACATTTGATAAATAGCCACAAAAGCTTGGTTTGTCAAATCTTTTTTTCTTTGTTTGTTATTATTATGATTATTATTATTTTTCTTCATATGAACATCTGCCCTCTAAGCCAGACGCTTGGGATTGGCTCGCTCTGGTCATGTGCTTTTCCGTGTTTTGAAGTAAGCTGTAGAGTCAAATTGAGTCTTTTTCCAAATATGAACTGGAACCGCCAACCTTTGGTGGAATCTTTACTGGTTTATGGAGTATATCTGAGATTTTGAAAAGGTTACATCAGGTAAGGCTCATCATGTATAGTTTAACGTTTGAACATAAACGCACATTGTCTTGTGAACACTTTCACCTTTATCGTTTTGGATGTTTTTGATGGAACATTCGTGCCATTACTTTTCTAGGTTGTCATACGAGCTGCTATTGTCGAAATTGTGCACATTTGTCATTCGGTCAACATGGTATAATTTTCTTCAACATGTACAGATGTAAGGCAAGAGAATTTTAATTTTTTTTTTTTGGTGAATGAATTCCAAATTCATAAAAGTAACCGTACTGTTACGCTTTCAACAGGGTAACGTGTAATAGTAACCAACCACATATCGAAGGTAATCGTCAACGGTGATAATATGGCGATTGCATGGCTGCAATGGCACACACGCGCACGCCTGCACGCACACACCAGCAGATAAGGCATCAAAGGGACGTTCAGATTTACAAGACACCACGGAGGGCCTTTAAAAATTACTGCTGCGTAAATGTTTATGCAGCTCGCAGCATGTCAGGCACTAGGGGGGAGGAGAGCACGGCTGTGCCGCGAACAAGCAGACGCTTTGCAAATTAACAGCCCGGGATCGGACGTTTGCATTTGTGCTCGGGAGGAATGATCGCAACTTGAAACGGCTTTAAATCTCTGGTCTGGAGGCTTTGACACGGGTACTCTACGGAGGGCACTTTGGACTGAGAAGCGGCGAGTGCGATGTTCACGCAACGAGCGAGCAGAGAGCCGCAACGTGAAACAGTACTTGTATGGCGAACGCAGCATGTGTGATTCCGCTGTTTCTATAATACTGCACTATGTCTACACTATGTGTACATGGAGTGACACCTAACACATTAAGCCTTGACAGCTATGTAACAAATCAACGACATAAATCTCCCATGAGCGTAAATGACCCACTCTCTCCGAACCAGCTGTGGCTCAAGTCAGCGAGCTCAACATATAGCTGTGCCAATAGCCTAGAAGACGTCCTCGAAGCAAAATGATTGAGCTCCATTGTACAGTACGTTGGCTTGAAATGACTATTTACACATAGCCCCAATTGTTGTTGTTTTTTTTTAATGGTCTGTGGCTAAATATGCTACATTAGACCAATGCGCCACATTTTGGCAATCTGGTTTTTGGGTTGTCGGTAGGATTTACCACGGGTGTGTATACGTGATCGTTCGGCATATTATAACGGCGTCAGCCTCCCGTCGATAAGGTATAAAGTATATCATCACAGCCGCCGCCATGCTACAGACACGTTGGCAGGTATCGGAATAATATCCGATTTGTATCCGCGTTTGGATCCGAGGATATCCAATTCGATGTTTTTATTCCTCCCTTCCGCTTCCACGACCCATTAAGACATGCGAGCGATGAGGTA
This sequence comes from Phycodurus eques, assembly GCF_024500275.1. NCBI lineage: Eukaryota > Metazoa > Chordata > Actinopteri > Syngnathiformes > Syngnathidae > Phycodurus > Phycodurus eques. The sequence goes on along the minus strand of NC_084525.1, from coordinate 2,519,834 downwards.
TGGTGAGAAGGGTGACTCAACAAGAGGAAGAAGTACAACTTCCCTCTAGGATCTGTGTACAGCCGAGTGTGCGTATTGTGGATTTAAAGAAGAACAGTGCTGATCTGAACCTTCCCTCATCCAGCTCAGTTAACGGGTGAAAACGTTATATTTCCAGACTCCCTCAAACACCTTTGCCAGCTTCAGCTATCACACAATCTTAATAGGGAAATGTTACTGGTAGATGTCTGTCAAATAGAGACTATTGGGTTGATAATCCTGTAGTGAACATAGCCCCAAAGAAGCAGGCTCTTTAGCATGGTATCCAGATTGTGGACCCACGCACGGCGCCATTCCCGTCATCCCGCTGTTAAACGGCCTCTGGGATCAATCCAACCGCGGTTGGCCGCGCAGCTAAATGCCTCACTTATCACAACTTATCACAACACAGACCTCTGAGGAACTGCATCCTCAACCTGGACTCGGCTTGAAAATTCGGCAAAACAGATTCTGTCGAACAGCAGAAAGCCCGGATCGAGTGTGACGTTCGACACTGGAGATCGCATCTTCCGTCCTGTATTGCGCACGTCACGCCGGGCTCTGACGCAGACATCACCGGTCTCCTAATGATCCGTTTGCGGGATGCTGCGTTGCTGCGTTATACATACACCCAAATCGGCACTGTCCCACTTTATTGGGTTCTCTTTACAAGTCACAGGTGAATAAATGTCAGTTCTGTTCCCACTAAATGTTAGTGAGAACTTTCTTTTCATAGGGTTACCTCTGGTAAAGTCCCACTCGCCCTCAAGTGTTATCAGCCTTGGCTGATTCCTGTCACTGTTTCGCTGCACTCTATGCACGCAGCCCAGACACGCAGTCACCTTTTCAGTTGATTTGTTTGTTTATCAGCAGTTTACAATCATGAAACATTTGCCGCCGTTGTTGTGCGACTGCTGCTGGCTTCCTGGCTATAGCAGCCTGTTTCCTGTGTGCCTCCGCCAGCAGGACGTCTGCGGACTTCCTGCTCGGGATTACTGTAATGTGCGACTGCTGATAAAAGCAATGTGGCACTCTGTTTTTCCGCGTCACTCTATTGCTGTTTTTTGGTGTGTGTTTTTTTGCACCCTTATGTGCGTCACCTCATGATACCATTTGTTTTAGTCGCACCCCCTTCAGCGAGGAAATCGTGTGAAATGGATGACCGGCGAGTGTATGCAATGTCTGCATCCATCTTCATTCCATGTAATAGAGATGGACGGATGGCCTCTGGGAGCTCGGGGCTTTCCAGCCAACAGGACTGATGGACTGAAGACCGGTTGAGAGGGGTGGCTAACAAATGGCTCGGTGATGGGCAACGTTAGGGACTTCTCATAAAGTTCCCTGCACCCACATCATGTTCCCCTGTGCCTGGCCTTGGATAGGGCGAGCATGTTCAAGTCAAGGGCGTGTTGGCGGAGTTCAGGAGAAGCCCTCATTTAAACGTTGTTTCTATGCCACGGCCTTCGTTCACACTCATTCATTCCACAATATGGAAGCAGAGAGAAAATGTAGAAAATCACGTAAATCCGGTCTTGCTGTTGTCACAAAGATTGTTTTACATTTTGACATCATCTAAAGATGTTCCATTGGAGGGTTTACTGAGAACAAGAAAATGAGAGACAAACTGTAATTGCCATCACAAGTTCCCTGGACCGATACGTTGGGTGGTTGTCCACTGATCCTCAGAGACGGGTTCACCGGGTCTTGGATTATGGTGCACGTTATGGTGGGCGGGGCCTCCTTCGACTTGCCCTTTTATTATCATTATTGATATGGTATACAAATAAATCACCTTTTTAATGCTTTGGCGGATGTGGAAAGTTATAAGATATCGCTTAAGAATGCATATATCGGGGTTCATATTGATTTTACTCACCCGCTCGCCCTGTTTTGGCCTGATTGGCTGTCGTTAAAGCCATTCATCCTGAGAGCAGCCACTGAGCAATGAGGTCTTAGCTAAGCCAATCAAATGAGAGAGTGACACTGTGGGAGATTCTGGGAATATTTAGAGGCTCCTGCCTCGCTGACAGAACGCAGAACCCCCGATGGGAGAAAAACAGCAATTAGGCAATTACACCATCGAGTCCTGTAAGGATCCCACATCGCCCTGTTTTCGTCGACTCTCTGTGGGCCAATAAGGGACAGCCACTGCCATGGTTGCGGTCCAGCTGACAAATGAGCGTTGCGACGACCTGAGGAGGATTGCAAGTGAAGAGGGATGGCAAGTGAAGCAGGATGTAAGAGGATAAGAAAGGCAGGACGCAAAGAGAAATAGGGAGAAAGTGATTGATCCAGGAAAGGCTCCGAGGAGGAAGCTCAGGAATGGCTTCGGTGAAATAGAGCACCCGGGATTAATTGTGTGTCTGAGCTTGACTGAGTGCCTCGAATTGCTCGAAGTGTTCTCATGTGACTCAATGAAACGTCCGCATTCTACTTGGATAAGAACTTGGCCCGCACCTGTGTTAACACTGTGCATATCCATAGACAGTGACTCACTCACTCCACGACAAGTTCCTTGTGTTCTTAGTGAACAATGCAAACACAATTCAGGTAAATGCAGGTGTCGAGTGTCGAAAAAGGCATACAGACCGGTGCCGATGAGGAATCAAGTATACGCGTAGCCTACTTCTGCATTCGGCAAAACAGGTCGACGCGCTTCCTTCCGGTTCGGGTGAATAGCGAAGGGGACCGCAACATAGCACCCATGGGGAACTTTAAACATCTCCATTGTCTTTTTCTTCATTCGTCATATTTGTATATATAAATGATAGACGTGTACTTCACATTTGTCCGAAGACGCCAGCCGTAAAGAAAACACAATTTTAGCAAGTCGGGCTTCAAACAACCATGCCATCAACCCTAGTGACGCGTGTTAGCTTAGCATACAGAGGAAGTCAGCGATCCCATTTTCCGCATTGGTCACGTGATGTTGCGCATATCGCGGATTGTTTTCATTTAGTCAAAGAAGATGATGATACTCCCATTCCATTCCATTCCATGCACACACCCATCCACAGACTCCGTCCTTTCGGGGTGCACCGCTGCGACTATCGCATCCTGTGGCATTATAACGCGCATAAACGTTCGCGATATACAGTATGTGTTGGCTAAAGAGGTATTTTGAATTGCACCGACGGTTGACAGGATGAAAACATGGCATGTTTTGCGTCCAAAGTAGACTTGCAGTCATACATACGGTCCAGGTGGATGATGCCGTGTCACAGAATCAACGTGAGGTTGGCGATGGACCCACCGGCATTCATTTTTCTACTTACTCAGGAGGTAACTTGGGTGGTCCACAAGCATCTGTCGCTCCTTCTCTCCTCTTACTTCTTCTTTTCCTCTGTGTTATTTCCTCCACACGCCCACATATCTATCCAGCCGGTGTATTGCCAAGCATGGCTTTGCAAACACTGCAGCGCAACATCACAACTCAGATAGAAGCCATAAACACCTACCGTTAATATTCATTCATTCAATTTCTTTGGTGCTCTCCTCCGCATCCCATCATTTGACTTTGTGTTTCAAAGGCAAACTTTCTCCCCCCTTTTGCGAGAAATATGAGGTCCGCTAAGAGTATCTCCAACGTAATAAACAATTGTCAGGCGAGAGGGAAAGCAGAGCGAGCATGGACCACTTTAAAAGCACATCAAAGGCTTGATGCATTGTAGACACGCACACACGCACACACGCACACACAATGGGCCAGCAAGATTTTTGCAGTTGCAAAAATTGTCCCCAGAAATAACTTCAAAGCCTGTGGAAGAAAATCATATATTGAACACAATGGCTTACTGTGCTGTACTTTGTCACCCTTTGATGTGATCCCGCTGCAAGCCAACAGTCAGGTCCGATTAGGCAGCGTACAGTCCATTTAAACAGATACATACTGTATTGCGTTATACCGTACGTACTGTACTGCATTGAAGGATTCATCCTGGTCATCTTTCTCTTGGTATTTTTATTTTAAAACGACTTTTAGCGGCAGTTGCTGCAAAAGACGAAGCAGCCTCAACTGCTCTCGAAAGAAGAAAGTGCGATGAGTCGAGACATAAATTAAGTCGGCTCATATTCAAAGAGGTAAGACTCCTTCAAAGACTCCTTCTTTGTTAGTAAACCCCCCCACCAACCTTCGCGCTGTTGTGACTGAGGGCCACAGCCTGAAACGAAACGAGTACAAAACTGAGTGAGGCGATAACTCACTGGCTATGAAATTTGCCGACCTCATTCACACGACTTCGTAGGTAAAAAAAACAACATGCAATAAAACAAAAAAAGACTCAGCAGAGTGAAAACGGTTGGGTCTTCAACTCGCTGAAACGGCGGAGAATGTCAAACTGAAAACATGGACTTCTAGCAGCTAGCAGCTTGAAAACTGCACAACTTACCTTTAAATGAGGTAAGCATGTGACAGTTCGGTATGTGACAGAGGCAGAGCGTTAAAGAGAGCTCGTTTGGCGAAGTCGACCACAAAAATTGATCCATGCAAAAGTTCTTCCTCGAGGCAATGGAAAGTATGAATAAAAGCATATTTGCACTGTCCGGAACCATATTGCGCCGCCCGGAACCATTCGGTCACTGTCCGCAGACATTTGTGGCAGACGGACAAACTGTTGGGCCCGTGAAAAACATTGCTAAAAACGACAGAGGAGCGTCTGTTTTCGTGATTTTGAAGACACTATTGGATGTGTAATGTACATACAACATGATATATGAGTAGTTAGCATTTTTAAAAACAAAAAGAATTTAACCTATGATGCTAATTGCTAGTGCGCTAATGCTAATCGTGAATACAAACCGTCTGTACAGTGTTTTTACCACACACTCATGACCAACATGTGCAGTTTAAGGAACAAAGCCGAGCAAGTGAGAATAAAATGCATGATAGTAGTAAAATAAATAAATGAAATATATATATTTTTGAATGGGGGGGGGGGGGGGGAGGGAGATTACTCGAGTACAAAATATCTATAGGATAATTGATTCTATAAAGTGATAGATAGTGACAGCCCTCATGATGACAGTTTTACGGGTTATTTATACTTCATGTGGCTTTAATGTCATCACGAAACACCACAGCGAGACGCCATTTTTTGCACGATATCTGGAAAACCGCTATGTCATCATATGATGTCGCCCATAATCCATTTCCTTGCTTGCTCCTCACAATGAGCTACAGTCATCTTCCAGAACAGGTGGCTGTCCCGTCAAGTAATTCTCCCTCCCCACACCTCTGCTGGTGTTTTCAACCCCACCCGCCCACGTTTCCTCCTCGTCGGAGGAGCCGGGCTGGCTGAAGAGGAGGGATCCGTCCCTCGGTAGGGTTAGCAGAGGAGGGAGATAAGTGGACTTCACGGCCTGTGACGTAAATCACATCACGACATGACAGCGGGACACTGAGCAGGACCACTGATAAACCCCGGCAGGGAGGCAGACAGAGGGAGAGTGTGAGCACCGTTGAGGACAAGAGAAGAAGGAGGAGAGATGCCCTCTCGGGTTATTATTACTCCAACAAACTGCTACGGTGAGTGGGTGGCATTGTTCTGTCTCTTACACCCCACACGCATAAACTTAACCCCGCCAGCGAGAGTCTGATGATGTCACCTGTAAAGCGATCATCAGGCTCGGTGTGTGAGTGGGCACTGGAGATCTTTCAATGTTTCCACAGCAATATTTCATGATTGGGATCCACCCTTACCGTAGCATAATAATGCTATTTTTTAGGACCTTCGACCAATATATTTTATAGCTGAAATGTAAAACATATCCTACATCATTTATGTAAATTATAATAATGGATCCTTAAGTATTCAACTGTAATTTAACAGTCCGGAATACAAACATATTCTCGTAAAATAGAAGGCATTTTTTTTTTCTGTATTCTCAAACATACTAGGATTATATTTCTGTAGTTTGTCTTTGCCTTTTCACTGTCCAATAATAGTTTTATGACCTCCGATGTCTCGTCGAATACCAAGATAAGCGTCAGTCTGTCGGTGGCAGATCGGTGAGGTCGGTACCGCAATCAGAAGGTGCGCAAAAATCCGTTATAGCCGTAGCCTTTGACATTTTTCACTTCGGAAACACACACAAAATAACTGTGTACCACTTCCGAATTGATACTGGTACTGCTAGGTGGAAACGAAATGTGACTCTATTCTCATTTTAATGTTCTCTCGTTTTATCTCTCCCTGTGTGTGTGTGTGTGTGTGTGTGTGTGTGTGTGTGTGCGTTTAAGCATGCGTGCTGGGATTCTTCATGCCTGTCTCATTGTCCATAGGCCCTGTAAGACAAAGGGTTAAGTAAATGTTTGGGGAAGATAAGACCACTCAGCCTGACAGGCAGCAGGCCCCACAGCAAAGGGGGACCAAGCCCCCCCCCCCCCCCCCCCCCCCCTCCCCGCCTCACCCAGCACCCCCACACACACAGGTCACATGGATAGTTTCCATTTTGCCCAGCGCACGGTGTTGCTCATCCCTCATTCCAAAATGGACGTAGATCAATCACAGTGATGGCAGGTAATGAAATGACCTTAGTGGCTGATGTACAGCTCGTGCAAAAAAGTTGCTTGGGCGCCCCATCGCGGCGTTCCGGATTTACAGCATCCGGTGGTCAGCCGCTTTGCGCCATATAACGTCCTTGTACGAATCGACATCTAAACCATTGCGAGGCGATAATTAGCAAGTGTTATTTTGTCCCAAAGGAAATCATTCGAAAATGATCTGCTCCGGTGTCAAAAGGTCACCATTATTAAACATGCAGGCAATGTTTGAATTAACACTTTTTTTCCCCCCTGAAATTCACCAGTTCCATTACTAACATGAGAGAAAAAAACATGTCCTCCTCAATGCCGAGTGACCATGGTGTAATGTGAAGCTGAACACATCTCATATTTTTAACAGTCTTACTGGTCATTCAAGTGTAAGAAGAAGCGAACGGTGTAAAACGCAACAACGATGTAAACTTTGCTTTGGGGACACGCATGATGAGGCCAGTGTATATAACCCCTTGCTCTTTATTGTTGTCAAATAATTAGAAAAAAAAAAAGTCCCCCCAAAAAAGCGGAACATGCTGAGTTACTCCTTTTATGGTCACTGAACCGAGGACCATACGGAATGTTTACGAGACGTCGTGCAGGACAGCAGTTTGAGTGTGGTGCGATGTAAGAAGCGTATTTTCTCCTGACATTGTGTTCAAATTCCTATTTATATGCATATCCTGGTGTCCGGTTCATAATGTAAATATTAAACTATAATATTTATTATTTCTACAGTAATGAACAATATACATTTTAATCTGCTTCAACATGATTTATATCACGTGTCTAATTGCGTAAAAGACTCAAGACTTGCCACATTTGCAATAGATTTCAATCCTTCCAAATATTTATACACCGAAAGGTGTATAGAGAGACATTTTATTTTATTTTTTTAACTGCAAACGGATCTCTCAGGGGTCTCGACTATGCGGATGTCACGTGACTCCGATTGTTTAATTGCTGTCTCCGGAACTATTTATTTCTTCTTGACGTTTGGCTGCTGTAAAGAGCCTTATCTGTATATTGAGCTGCTGTACGGGAGGAATGCAGCAACGAGCCTTTGTTTTTTTTTTTGTTTTTTTTTTTGCCTCACTCGAGTAGTACTGCCATGCGGGGTTTCATTACAGTAGTGAATATACCATCGGAGTGCGAAATGGCTGTAAAGGGACGGAAGCGATGTCCCTGGTGCGATACATATATTTTGGGTCATGCGCTTTTCGCCTCAAACAAGAGAGGAGAGAAGTTGACCTTCATCCAAAAACAAAGTCAAACATCTACTGATACTTTGGTGTTTTTATGGTCCAACCACTAATCCGATGGTCATTCATTTCAACGGCTACACTCGCCTTTGTGCGTGCGTGCGCGTGTAGGTAGTAAGCTTACAAGGCCACTGGTCTCTCATCTTGGATCCAGACAAAAGAGCTAGCTCCACGTTACATTTGTACCCTATCCTGCTTGATATCAGGTTCTCAATGATCGACTTCAAATGTTTAGGGGTTATTCCATCCATTCATCTTCTTGTACACATTAGCTAATTTAGGTAATAACCTGATAATTACATTTACATTTCATTTAATGACGTTTTTTTGTTGTTGTTGTGGTTCTGGTCCATAATGAAGTTTTTTATTTTTTTTAAATTTAAGTTCATGTTCATCAAGAGCGCACTGTAGGATCGTTCGAAATATGTTTTAAAAAATCAAAAGCCCCCGTAAGCACCCAAACTCCAATCTGCCCGATATTGTCTGTCTTCTTCGCGGGTGTCCAAAGTATTCACGTTCATTACTCAAGTAGAAGTATCGACATTGGGGTTGAAGAAGACGTCAACTCAAGCTTTGTACTCAAGGAAAAGTGAAAAATGAATGCTTTCGAGACGACCTAAAGTATCAAAATAAAAGTCATGCAAGGGGGAAAATATCAAGTTTTCCGGCTATCAACCCCCTCGCTGCCGGTACTTCGGTTTGAGTTCTCTGCCGCCGACATCGTCAGGCTGTATGTCCTCGTGTGACGATTTGTGCTTTTGAACATTGACGAGCTGGAACGAACGCGATCGGAAATGAAATAGAACGAGGCTTTTTTTTTAACGTGTAAGGAGGAGTAGAAAGTACACATATTTGGGTGAAAATGTAAGAAGCAGAAGCAAAATTGAGGCGGAAAAATAAACACAATAGTAAAGGATAGCAACCGCATTTTCGACTTCGCTGAGGTAGTGCAATTGCCTATGCTAGCGAAACTGTACTTTTTGGTCGCAGCGACGCATCGCCGCGACCCCTTCTCTTGCCTGATGTCAGCTGGGATAGACTGATGTTAAATAAAGTACCTCAGCTCATTCTTCATTTTAGCAGAGTAACGCAACCCCATTATCCATCTAACTGCCTCATCTTCTATCTTGCTCCATCGGTGGCACATTTCCACATTAAGGTGATGTGCGCTGGCATATGGTTTGTGCACAATTAGTCTCAGCGATAGGTCGTACGTACATCATTCCATCCATTTTTTGACCCTTTTGATTGTGAAGTATGTACACACGTATGTGAGCGCACGTCATCAATGCCACCTCCTTCAACAATCCTCGCCAGAATATAAAACTACTAAAGTTCTGCCCACTGAATCCCAGTTTGCTCATGAACTACACCTCTCCATAGCTTATAAAGGCTATTAACTGTATCACATTACTGTTTATCTTTTTTCCCCCTGGAGTGTGGAGTATGAGGTGCGATCTGGCTTTCAAAGATGCTAATAGCACTTTTACAGATTGGATCCAGGAACATTCCTCAGGTTCCTAAATCAACATGTCTTCACCACCGCGGAGATGTTTTTGGTCTAAAAGCCGACTGATGCATTCCTGTGAGCTCTTGAAATGGAAGATGTGGAAACGGGAGTAAATTAGGCAAAGACAAAAAAGTTCCCACGCTGCGCTATCAACCCCAGCAAGACGCAGCATATATATCGTTCTCCCCGGGAAAAAAAAAAACAACAACCAAAAAAGTAGCCCATCAGCTCTACTTGGCTAAATCCACCGCAGCCAGTCAGTCTTTGGTCGGCACATTCTTCCCCTCAGAAAAAAAAAAAAAAAAACAACCAAAAAAAAAAAACTACTGAAACAAATAGGGTGCATCTCAGCACAGGAAACATTGGGGAGGCTGTGTGGCGGGTTATCCAGAGTGCACATCCAGAAGCCAAGACAGAAACAGATGACGGTAAGAAACGAGGCAGAGAAATGAGGGAGACGGATGGAGACGACCGCCAAAGGCCGGGAAGAAATAAATGGATGATCGTTAAAGGAATGAGGAGAGCCGGGGGGAAGACAAGAAGCATAGGTTAGCCACGCAACCGTGCAACATAAGGCTCGGACGAGAATTTTTGCATGCTTGAAATTGTCAACTTACTTCGAATTATGCCTGACGTCTGATGATAGCCTTGTAGTCAACTTGTTAATGACTTTTTGAATGCGTGCCTTCGAGATTTCCCATTTAACCTCAAAGAGTTGAGATTTGCTTTTCATATTTATTGCATTTAGGCCTGCATCTAACCATTATTTTCATCATCGACTAATCTGACAATTATTATTAGGATTATTTTTTTAAGAATCGGATTGAAAACATGTTTTTATTTCCATCCCTTTATTCACAAACAGGACATTCGATGTATTTCAAATTGAACGGCGTTTCAAATTACGCCGTTAGGAATGCATATCGGTCAAGGCTCCATATATATATATATATATATATATATATATATATATATATTTGTTAAGAAATAAACTGCAAGTGGACAATGTACACGCAAACGGCCAAATATGCGAGCTGGCTGACAGAGTGGACGCTTTCGGCTAATATTAGTATTGAATGAGCACTCGGTGGGCCTTCGCTAAGCAAAATGATTCAGTTAGAAATGCGACTGTGTACTGTTTGATAAATATATATTGACCTATTTTGATTTTTAAATATAATTCCTGAAAAGGTTTCGGATGCTGTCACGGCGAACTAAAAACACGGACAGTATGTTGGATTCATTGACGAGTCCGTGGACGTTAACGTGCGTGTGGATAGTTGCTTGTACACTATGCGCTCTGCCAGTTCCGCCCACGCATCCATCTATTTTCTTCAACGCGTATCAATTTTACTTCAACCTGCACACTGATAAACAATCTTCACTCCGCAACAGCCATGGAGATCTTTGTTTACTGAGACTCATCATCATCAGCAGCTGGAGGAGGAACTACAGAGCAAGGAGGACTGGAGAGGAACTGATGGGGGAGATAATGCAGAGAGATGAGTCTTTACGACAGCCGTAATGATGATTATTTAGTGTGGTGCTCAGGCGCATGCAAGGGATGACTGGAGCGCCGTCAGAAGATCAAACGATGCTCGTGGGGCGTCTCGGGGCCCGCGACTTCACTCCACTTGATGTATCTTCAAAGCTTTAGTGCACCAGTGAATACACACCAGGTAGACTTACTCGTACAGCTGTCCAAGAAAAGCATTTATAGCTGCAGCTCGACACGTGCGGACTGTTGTGCGGAATAGAATTGGAAATGGATTCGATCGGTTTCTTGAGCTAATCAGTCTTCTCTCTACGAATTCAAGTGCAATGTAAACCGCTAAAGATTTGGACCTCGACCGATATTTCTGGCCGAACCGCCGTCATGCATGACATCGTGTGTCGCCGGCGTACATCGCAAAATCACACTTCAGCAAGCCTTGCGCGTGTTTTGCTTTTCCTTTGACTTTTGCGAGGCGCAACGAGCGTTAAGGGAAGAGGAAGGTGAAAAGAGAAGAAGAACATTCACTGGAAGCTCCGTAAAGCAGTAGGACTGGCGTTCTCTGGCAGTTTTTGCCAATTTGGCAGACTGGTCTGCGACAAGACGGGTGTACGGACTCAACGAGGGTTTGACGTTTGGCCAGTGCTTGGGAAAAGCAATGAATTGATCTTATCATTATGAACATCACTATTATTTTTTAAGTCATCCCGCTGGCTGGCACACAGCTATGGGGGTGGCGTTCGAACTATGTGGGTGATGCTAGATACGGCATTTAACCACGAAAGTGACGTCTCCATACGAGACTCTTGCGCTGCTCTTAAAGGGAATGAGAGAAGCCGCTTCGATTGGACAGGATTGAAGTGGGCCGTGAACATGCCCAGACCAGGGCAGGCATCCCACTTCAATGCGCTGGGGGTACGCCGGGGCCACGAAATGACCAAAACCGGGTCTAGCCCACCTCCTCGCAGTGTTACGCCAAGTGTAGCGTTGGATTTGCGCTCGTCGTGCAAATAGAGCCCTGATTTACTAAAGGCTTGCACGCCCCCCCCCCCCCAAAAAAGGGTGCACACTTGATTCCGCATGCAAGCTGATATGGAAGTTGATCTACTACACGGGCAGATGCACGAACCAGGCGCAACCAGCATTGTGTCTGCCAAACACTCTAAATCGCCGCGCAGTTTATTTTGCGTGTTGTTGGAGGACTATATGCAAATTGTTTCAAACATTTCTGCTGGTGTAAATATTTTGGAAATCTCAACGCAAATGATTGCAATGTATTTTCTATTGCGCAATGTCATTTCGGAGTTTCCGAAGAGTCTGAGGTCTGACTTGAAGCCAGTCACGAGAAGGGGTCATGCCATATCACCAGACAAACGCTGCGTTTCCACGTGTCTGGGTCATTTTAGCACACTGTGACAATTGGCGCTGGCCTTTTCCAGAGCAGTTTTCCAGTTGTGGAGTGCTGTCCCAGGTTTTGAACAGGATGGCACATACCCATACATCCAATTGCCATGCACTCGGGGCAAGTTAAATTAAAAAAAGAAATACACAAAAGCGTGGCTTTTATGCAGTTGCGGGCTTCCCCAAAATGATCAGAGCGATCAATTGATTTGCTCTAACTCAGTAATACTGGATGTTTGCCAAGGCTCTTCCACTAACAATTCCAATTCCATCACTTCAAACGTCATTTTGCTCCTGCGGTGCTCTCCCAAAAACCCATCAGAGAAGTGCAGAACGCTCTTTTAATAGCGGTCTACGTTACTTATAAACTTGTTGCCAACAGCGAGCGATCTGCCCGTGACCGAAAACACAATTCAGCATCCACTTGTTGGGATCTTATTCAATAAAGCAGGCCCTTATTATCAAAGTTAAGGTAGAATGTCTTCCAAATTGTCTTGATTTTAAATTCCTGTGACAATTTTCACCTTTAAAAAAAATAAAGCCGAGCTTCGCTTTGATTATGAAAGCTAAGATTGAGCGTTTATACATCATTTTGATATTACGTTAACATTAACAAACTTTTAACGTCGCGTCTTACGTGACGATAAATGATGAGCGCGTGGATGTTAAATGTAGCTTAAAACATCGCTTGAAGAGATAATAAATGTTTTATGATGTCCGAGAAAAGATGAGATGATTATATGAGCATCGTAGAAAACAGGCCTTCTGGAACGGATCGTGTAAAAACACACGGGCAAAACTCATTTTTAACACATTTAAACTCACGTGAAGTCCCGTTCGACATCGTACTGAACTACAATAAGTTCCTCCGTCGTGTTTTTTTCTTTGTCTGAGGGAGATCAGGCGGCACGATCGTGTGTGTGTGTGTGTGTGAGTGTATTTGTTAAAAATGCCAAAACACCAGCAGACGCTTGGAGCCGGTCCTCGCTGACACCACCCTGACATCGCCGAGCTGGTGCCCTGACAACTGTGTGACTGGAGTCTAGTACCTGGCACACATCACTCTACACCTCCCTCTCTCTCTCCTCTCACTAACTCGCTCGCTCTCTTTCTCACACCCATCCACACACTTCATAGTATTGCCTTTACACCTCCAGGAAGTGGAAAGTAAAGACAAAGTCCCTCGGTCCTCTTCTTTGCAGCTATAAAATCTTCTATTCGTCTGGGAAGACTTTTTACAAGATGTCGGAGTGTGAGAATTTCCATCCATTCATCCTGAAGATGTGAAAAACGATGAACGCGAGAGAAGGCCTGCTGTCGTGCTTTCGCTGTTCTCGTTCATCCCAAAGCTTGGCTTGAGGTCAGGTCTCTCAAGTTCTTCCACAACAAACACATCCAAGCATCATTTAAAATGTTTTTTTTTTTTTGGGGGGGGGGGGGGGGGGGGGTAGCGGGGTTCCTTGCTTCGTGCACTCGAGCACACTCATGCTGGAACAGAAAAGGCTCTTCAAACTGTTTCCGCAGAGTTGGAAGAAGGATACGACTGTATTAAATGTCTCGCTAAGACGACCAATTACATGCCAGAGAAATGTAGGCTTTGTGATAGCTGCTGATTTGATTCATTCGTTGACTAAGAAATGTGTCTGGATACTTTGCCCAAAATCAACAATGTCAATTTTTAACTGATAATATAAAAAAGCTCTGTCTTCCGTTTTGTCCACAGCACAACTCCATTACAGCAGACTGTTTGTGCTTATAGCCCTTTGCCATGGCGTTCGACTTGCCTCATTTGTATTCTTTTATTTACATATCACGTGAATGCACCCAGACAAAGGCTATTCAAAACAATGTTTCGCAACGCAAGCAGTTGCCTCGCATGCGTGTAGTGCTTCTTTACAAAATGTTTTTGTTTTGTTTTTGCAGGTCTGCGTTAGCGGCTAGTGTAATTACAAACAATTATCATTTAATTCGAAAATGTATGTAATTGTAACCCATTACAATACCGGGCGAAAACGTAGCTCGATGACAGTTATTTGGGGGAATTTTCCATCATTTCAATTTGAGTTCCGTTTGAAAAGTAGCCTCAAAAGCTCAAATTTGTTTTCATATCACTGACGCCGTCGTAAAGCCGGCGCTTGCGATTGGCTCTCTCCGGTCACGTGGCTTTCTGCCGTAATGCCAAACTTGACATTTAATTTTTCCAAATATGACTTGAAGCGCCACCTTATGGTGGAATCTATTAGTTTTTCTGGGATTTTTTTTCTGAGAAAAAGTTTGACCCCACTGTGCTCTCGTTCCTCTTTTATTGCACGTTCTCTGTTCGTACTGTAGATCTCCTCCTCCTCTCATCAACTCTTCTTTTTGCCCCATTCCACACCTCCTCCCCCCTGCTCTGTAGAATCAACCCGTTCTCCTCCCTCCTTGGCCCTTCATCCTTCATGTGAGGGTGATGGAGAGAGGGGAGGAGGAGGAGACGCGCCTGTGGCGGTTGAGTAAGCCTGGACTTGACCCCTGCTTTCTGGGCTCCGAGTAGTCTCCTCTCCACCCGGGCCAATGACGGATGGCGAGGCAACTAGGCGCGACACACACACACACACGCACGCACACGCACACGCGCGCACACACACCCGTACTTTTTTTTTTTTTTTAGGAGACATGAAATCACAGTTTGACGTCCATTTGGGGCCAGTAAATCCAACGTTGCATTCATATTTATGTTTGCTAAACTATGAACTACGGTCATTTTTCGAAACATATCCAGGTGTGTGCATAAAAGAATGTTAATTCAGCTCACTTTCAGAGTCAATACTGTCTGACCATCATCAAAATTGAGAAAATCGTTCTTGAGTGCACTGAGCAATCGATGAAAAAAACCCCCAAAAAATATTTTCAAACGGTGTGCACATGTTTATGTTGAACACTTATACATCGTTATACAGCACGTCCAATATATTACCCTATTGTTCAAACAAACAAACTGTATTTTTAGGCCACATACTGCAATTTTGAACTTCTCACTCCAAACTAACGTGACGTGCTGCGCCATTATTCATTTCTATGTGTATGCATTCATTTATATATGTATCCATCCATGCACCCATCTACTACGCTACTAACACAAGCATTCACATTCACACATACCTGCCTGCGTCCGCGTGTGCGCGCATGTTCATCAATCTTGCTCGCAAGCACTTTCACTTTACCTCCCTCAAGGCTGACGCCGTCAATATTACTCGAGGTGTCTCGGAGGTAAGAAGGAGCCGAGGTGTGAGGTATAGAATTGTGAGGGGTGATTCATCTGCTCCGGCGTCAGAGCACTCGGTGGGTTTTTGACGCGTTCGCCCGGGCGCTCCCGGGAAATATGCAACAGTAGCGTCACACGTTACAGCAGTTGCTGGTCCTTTTTGACAAAACTCACTAAAGTGGAACATCGGCATGTACCAAAGTGCATGTTCACGATGACAGAGGGACTGTAATTAGGTGATTCCAAATCCCGAACTGTACGACCGTAAGTGTGCGGTCTTTAGAGCATATTCATATTTTGACATGCTCGCTGTAACTGCTCCACGGAGTAAAAGCTTCTCAATTGGTCAACCGGTCACTTGAGGTTTGAGTTCACAGCCCTCCCTTCGCTTCCTGTAACTTTTTTTTTTTTTTTCCCCCTTCCTCAAGGAAACAATCAAACTCACAGACACGGAAGTCATCTTTCTCGGGTGTCACCGAGCAATCCGTCATTCTGCTGTTTTCAGCTCTTATTTTAGGTCTCCCTCAGCCGTTCATAATACGTCTGTCCGCGTCCAGGGCTAATTATATCAGCGGGTTTTTTTTTTTTTTTTTTGGCGATTCGTGGGCTTTGCACGGAGAACATAAAGACATCTGCATGTATCGAGCTCAGCAAATAGTCGAGGCCATCGAGCTAGGCTCATTGGCTAGCATTTGAGCTCTCTGCTGTATTGCTGCTGTGCAGGTTGAGTATTGTTGACTCTAGATAAAAGAGTGAAGGATCACATGGCTTCTCTGTGCCCCTAAAATAACCTCTTGAAGGGACTTGATTGGATTTGGCTTTGGATGACAAATTGTCCCAAGCTGGGTTTCTGTTGTTGTGGTTGCTTCGACTTTATCCCCGAAAAGGAGGTTATTGTTATAAATTTTTTTTAATAGCATGTTTATTGGGTTACACTGCAGCTCAGCAAGCTCCAGTTAACTTTTCCAGAAGTGTATTATTTTTCCAAGGAAATCTCAAAAGTAATTCCCCCCAGATTCATATATTTTTTTTTCTCCAATTCATGCTACTTTTTGTCATTGAACATTTCGAAAATGTCAGCGGGCTGATCACAGGTGAGGAATGAGGAGCGTTCAGGTGAGCGCGCGTAGAACAATGGCGACAAAGCAGACACGTTCATGACCCCACAACGAAAGGTCACCTGAGCGCCTGTAAATACCAACATCTATTGTTGAAGCAAAGTCACGTAAAAGCCTTCAACATTTTAACACTTCTAACGATCTACCGCAAGAGAATGAAGTTATTTGTATTGCAGCACAGTTGTGGTTGGTATTATTTTCGATTGTTTGGTGGTGCCAACACCGTATGCACTTTGGTTTATAGTCGTTGACAACCTTTGCCCTTGATTGTTCAGGGACCTTTGCGGATCTGTTAGCCTGTGAACAACAGTCGTTAGTATTTTAAGATACTGCATTGTACCGTTTAAGGAAAACGCAATACAAACATAACATTTAGGGCACGTACACAACGTCTTGATGTATGTAGATCCGTGCGTCAAATAAAGAATGTGAAGATGCTACAAAAACAGCAGTTCCTTTTTAGCATCAGTCTGAGGGTTCAATAAAAAAAAAAAAAATGAATCCATTCGTGGATTTCGAACAGTTAAGCATCTTGTGGGTGGAAAGCATTTTTGGCCCCCCATGTATGGTAAAAATATTCTTTAGAATATAGCCACATACGATCCGTTTGGTCCGTATCTTCTAGGATGACCCGCGTCAGCATATGAACAGCGCACACTGAGATGCAGTTTGTCACCGGGGCCTTGACAACCGCTCGACCTTCAGCCTTGACGCTCTGAGGTCCAAACTCAGTTCAGGGTTTATTTGTGTCTGAAGAAATCAACTGAAGACAATACTGCATTTGTGGAGTCCAGCACATGGGTGTAAATGTTTTAAGAATAGAAATACCCAGAAAAATGTACTTGACGAATGCACTGGAAATGCCTGACTTGGCTTCCATTCATGAGCGTGGGGAGCGTTTATCGGTAACTCAGGTTAGCGTTTATCGGTTCGGGCTTATCGGTTCGGGCTCTGGCATTCGACACCCGACCTCGCCGATATCTTTTGAATCGTACAGGACCCCACCATGCGTGTCAGAATTGAACACGAGTTTACGGCAAACATGAAACAACGACGGCAAACGAATCAATTTTACTTATCATTAACTGTATACTATTCATTCTACTCATCTAAAAACAGATATACACATAATTTGTAATGTTTTTTTTTTTTTTTTAAATGTAATTTCATTTTCTTTCTATCATTTCCAATACGTTTGGCTTTACCGATGTGGGTCAGCAGCGGTGGGGCGGCACCCTAGCGCCCACTATTGACCAGCCTCCAATGGTATGATGTATACCGACTGAGTTTAATGTTAATGTTGAAATAAAAATCGTTGTCATCAGAAAAGGGATAATCGGCAAGGCAAGGCAACCGGATTCATATGCTGAATTTGATACAAGTCAGTGATTTAGATGATGTTCATGTACTTAAAAACGAAGTGCAAAAACTATTCAGAAACAAAGTTCAGAAACATAAAATACAGCTTACTGAAAATATTGAAAATGTACAGTGCAAGACTGATCATTTTAAAATGCAAATACTCTAAAACGCTCAAGCCTAAGCATGACAATAGTAAAATAAGTCCAGTGGACAACAGCAATCGTAACAGAGTCATTTCTCCAAAGGCTTGAACTCGCTATGATGAGTTAGCGATACGAAAAATGCGGCTTGAAAGATGTCATTTGCTTTGTTTCTAGTATACTGCAGTGCAGATTGCGAGTTCAACGGCTGGAACTTCTGGCGACGCCAGAACATCTACTGTCCGTGATGCTGCTTTTCCGCTGGACTTCGCTCGGCTCTCTTTTGGGCCACAAATTAGATTCCGGAGGAAATTGAGGGCAGCATGAAAACAGACCGCAGAGCTGGTTTGAGTTTTGTCATTTCTTGCTGTACGTCCTCAAATGCTACATCGATGCGACGATGATGACCAACGAGCCGATGACCGATCATCGAAATAATCGCTCGTAGGAGCGATTGAAAAAGGCCAATCGAGGGTACAGCCACGCCGAGCCAGGTAGGCATTGTGCCGTTAGAAAATTTGGTAATCTGTAATATTGGTGAACTAGCCAAGTATGGTGACATAACGTCACAAAGATGACTCTGTTAGCATTTAGCATGTGCTGTGCATTCATTGCCTTGACTTATGACCTTCATTTTTTATTCACCACAGTACAAGTCACAAGTCACCTACCTTATGACCCTTTGCCTGACTAACATTAGATCACGCTGCACCTGATGAAGGCCTCTCCCAGGAATAGCGAGGGTGGCGCCATAAAACAGGGCGGCGCTGTTGGCGCCGTGGTGCCCGCATGTCGCCTTGGCGGCAGTAAAGCGGCCTCGCTGCTGACTGGGACGCTTTCTCCTCCTCGGCGTGGATTGACGCCATAAAGCACAGTTGGAACGCAACCTTTGGACGACCGCTTGGCACACACACACGTGCGCACGCACGCACGCACGCATACACTCACTGGATGAAGTCATACAGGTGTGCATTAAGCTGCAGTTGTTATGTGCAAGTGCTGCACTTGCAAACAGAGAGAAGGGACTAATGGAGTGCACTAGGATGCACTTGTGTTCAACTTGTATGTTAAGTGATATGATGGATGTTCAATATTAATCAATTTCACAATGTACACATGCCCTAGACATCATTCATTTCCAGATCAGCACAGGTCAATATTTTACGCCTATAAAGTGTCAGCAGCTGCAATCTCCAATGTGTTTGCGTTGCTGGTTGACTCTTTGTATAAGTGTGTATAACTGTCTTCAAATGAGTTGAATATGTGTTTTGAAGTAACAAAGGTAATAGTACAAGTACTGTACATGTGAACACGAAGGATAATATGCATATTGTTCTGACATTGATCAAGATTGCCAGTCAGGTCGCGTCAGCTGCTCTCATGCAAATAATCAAAAAAAAACAAGGTTAAATCCCCAAGGTGTGGAATCAACAAACATGTACCAAACTCAACTTCAAAAGGTCAATGTTTGGACAGAAATATGAGCTCTCGTGCCATGAGGTCTTTGGTGAGATTGACTCTTTATTACATTCATTCATTTCAAATTAATAAATAGTAAATCAGTTCAACCTGAACAGATTCCAAAGGACTTTAAGAAAGAAGAAACAGAGGGTGACATACTCTTTAAAACATTACCGAAAAAAAAAAAATCTTTCATTACTGACAAAATACAGACAATGAAATTAGATTATGTTTAGAATTATTTCACTCTTTTGGACAGTTTTTTTTTTTTTTTTAAGAAATGGATCCATTGCACTTGTGCTGTCAATCATTTGGACAAAACTCTGATATGTAGTCACAACACCTGAAAATGAAATGAAAATCATATCCAATTTCTCACCATCATATACCTCGCAAACCAATTCAGAATCAGAATCAGAATCAGAATCATCTTTATTTGCCAAGTATGTCCAAAACACACAAGGAATTTGTCTCCGGTAGTTGGAGCCGCTCTAGTACGACAACAGACAGTCAATTTACAGAACACTTTGGAGACATCAAGACATTGACAAAAAACAATTGTGCAAAAAGATGCAGAGTCCTCACTTAATGGAGGTCACTCAACATGGCCGCCCAGCACGGCCTAGCGGAGTGAAACGATCATGTCTGCGATGACTTTTAACTGCCCTTATCGCAACATAAATAATGCGTCAATAAAAGTTAATCATCTACATGCTAGTGATGAGATGAGTTCAGCAGCCATAAACCCCGCCCCCCCCCCCCCCAAAAAAAAAAAAAAAATCGGTCCATTTTATTTCTGTAGTGACAGTAACATGTCCTCATTGTGTTTGTTAAAAAAAAAAAAAAAGCAAAACAAATTGCTATAAAATTAATAAGTATGTTTTTCTCTTGTCTTTGCATTGGTGCGTTTGCTTGCTTGATAATAGGTAGTAGTTGGTGAGGTGCAGGTACTCTGCATCTTGCATCCTGTAGGTCGGTTGACTCTCATGTTTAAGTTACTAATGCATCGCCAACGGATTACGTGCTCTCGGCCACACGTCAACCGTGGCGGCCGGTAAGACTTGGAAACCGGGTGATTGGGTTTTAGGACTCATGCTTGAGAAAGAGCGCACCAGGAGTTCTGTGGGGCCACGGATGTCGGAGTAAAGACATAATCCTCATATTTAATGTCCATGTGTGCCGTGGATACTGCAGCGTTCAACTGGGTAGCCGTCTGCAGAGGAAAATACATACAAACATAATGTTGTTTTAGAAATCATTTTAAACTCCAACGCAGGCTTGCACTCAGGCAGAGGGAATGGTTCCTTTCAAAATATAGTCGGCTATAGGATAGTGTACTACCGCATTTCTCCTAGACGAGTGAAAAGATAGCGGAACCGCTTTGTAGTTCAGATGAGGTTACGTAAGACATACGGAAAAGACAGCGAGGCTGTCTCCATTTTGGGGCAGGGGGAAAGTTTCCATTGTGATTCACCAAATAGAATAGAATAGAATCACCTTTGTTTGCCGAGTATGTCAAAAACTGTCTCCGGTAGTTGGAGCCGTTCTCGTGCGACAACAGACAGCCAGTTGACAGAAAATACTTTTGAGACATAAAAACGTCGAAGGAGCTTCCGGGACTATGGTCGGTATCACCTTTTTTTTTCCAAATGATTTTTAAGTCATTTTATTGTGACTCAACAAACTTTTGGCAACAACAACAACAAAACAACCGACGCTAACAAAAGTGACAAAAGTAAATGGAGACTATCAAATTTGCCTTTGTTTGCCAATTCGAGTTTAGGTTAAGAAAAACATTTTAAGACATGAATGTGCCTCTATCATTTGAGTTCTGGAGAGGTGGGGAAGCGTTCATTCATAATAACGTTAAGAAAAAAAATACCTCTTCCTGCTTTTGCAATTTTGTGGGAGTACCAAAGCGACGAGCGTGCTTTTACATCCCTGGCAAGGAAATATTCCTTACTGCTGCTTTAAAAGGAACATGTCATGGGAAATTGATTTTTCTTGACTTAAATAGAAATCGTTGTCTCTGTCGTGCCGGCGTCGGGTGCAATGAAGCAACCAGAAAACTACAAATAGTAAATATTTAGATTTCTGCCAATTTCTGAACGTCTGTCTATTGAAGAAGTTTAAACATAATGTCACGCCCACACTGAGCTGGGCTCCCAGATCCTCCATCTTCAAATACAGGGTTTGATTAAATACGCTTCATATGCACGTGGATATTAATTGTGCTGCAATTTTTTTTATCCTTTGTATATTTTCACAGGACAATATCAGAGACCTTTTATTAAGACTCCTGGTAAAAGTTCTAAATTGTGGGGGGGGGGGGGGGGGGGGGGAATGCATAATATGCCTTTAATAGTATTATAAATCAACCTTGGGAATATGTTAGCATTAAGAGTTTAATGACTAAATTGTTGCGCAGCTTCTCGTTGCAAGACATCAGTAGTTTGTATAGTGATGCTGGCAGTATCAGCATATCGAGACGTTTGAGTTGATTACCTGGGAGGCGGACGTGACAGTCTGCCCGGCGTAGGGTGAAGGGGTCATGCTGGGTTCACTCTTGATGGTGGACGCATGCTCGGATGCAGACAGCGACGATGGCGAGCTGCTGTCAGAGGTCGTGCGCGCTCCTAAAAAAATACCCATGTAAGTTCGTCACGTCATCGTGTTAGGCACAAGTCAATGAAATGCGACATCATTATTTGCTATGCAGTGTTATCTGATTAAGAAGTCGAAATTTGGATTTTTTTTGTTATTTTTTGTGTTATGCTCTTTCTTCAGGTGTAAAATGCGATTGAATTTAAAGCCGTGTAAATACAAACGGAACTCATTTCTGATAACGTCACGTCTTTAAAAAGTGGTATGTGCAATATTATGCATACCTACGGTTATATCGACACTTTTCTACACTGTACTGTTGGGCGTATTATAATTCATCAGTGTATCATATATATTCATTGTACATACAGTGGATACGGAAGGTTTTTACGGAAGGTTCACCTTCGAGAAAGACAATGACCCTAAGCACACAGCTAAAATACCGAAGGACTGGCTTCAGAACAACTCCGTGACTGTTTTTGAATGGCCCAGCCATAGCCCTGACTTAAACCCAATTGAGGATCTCTGGAAAGACCTGAAAATGGCTACCCACCGACGTTCACCATCCAACCTGACAGAACTGGTTCATTTTTGTGCTTAAATTAGATGTATATTTGTTTTAATTCCTCCTAAAAGCTCTTGTATTTGTTCTTACTTGGTTGGTTGTGTTCAAATTATTAATACAAATGCATATATGTGACTATTGCTGCTATGTCTATCTATCCGCCAATGCTAGCGTTATCACAAAAGAGGTAGACAGGCTGGGCCCTTTAATTTCTAGACCACCAGAGTAACTGATTCAGGGTTGCCATGGCAACAACTCGGATGTTATTCTTCTAAGTACAAGGCAATGCAGCATCCAATTGATGGCGATGCTGGCATTAGAATGCAAAATCTTGACATGTTGTGGCATTAAGAAATATGATAATTTCTCATATATGATGTGCACCCATGTATAATACGCACCCCCAACATTGGCCTCAAAATTCTGGAAAACCCTTCTACCTATGTAGAATGCATTTTTACAATGCCTGATTTTGCTTCTACCCAGATGATAAAACATGAAGTATGATTTTTTTCAAATAATTATTCTGAAGTGAGGCACTTTATTTGAACATGTAATACTTTCTATCTATTTACTTGGTCTTATTTTGAAATTCACAGCCCGAATTTTATTTAGTAAATGAGAAAACACACAGTTGTGCTCATATGTTTGCTTACCCAAGCAGAATTTGTAAGATTCAATTCTGTAAAGAAAACATGAAGGGCCAGGCAAAACACATTTAATTTTTTTGAATGGCATTCAAATTAAACGGTCAAGCATTTCAGAAAAGCATTATCATTAAACAAAAAATAATCACAAAGAAATGAATGATGGTTGATGTTCAGTCATCAGTCATATTTGAAAAAATTCACAAACTCTGCCAGGGAATGTAAACTTATGAGCACAACTGTACATATATGCAGTCATACGTACCCTTGTCATATTGGAATGAAAGTGTAGGCGACACCTTTCTCATAACCTCTAGGTGGCGGTAGAATATTGAAATGAATGTGTACATCTTTTTCATAAACTCTAGATGGTGGCATACATTTATAAAATGGGAACGTTTTTTCCCCTTTTCCCCTATACCTATGTATTATGCGCACTATTGACTTTTGAATTTTTTTGGGGGGGGGGGGGGGGGGGAAATGTGCATTATACACGAGAAATTACGGTCCTTGTTTTTCATGTGCGTACACTTTTGCCCCACCTGTGAGTAATTTGTTCTTGGGCATTTTGGGTTTGCGCTTCCTTGTCTGTATACTCTCTTTCTTCATGGCCAGAGGTCGGGGCACCTGTAGGGAGGAGAGCAACGGTCATGAGTTGACTCACTGTTACAACAGAGGCCACGGTGTCATGACAACCCACACAAGCTCCGCTCCCACACTGCAGCTCTGATAACGACGACCACGGTGCCCTTGCAGAGGCATTATGCTCTATTAATATCAGCTGCCCGACACAGAAAAGCCATCTCCACGCCAAACGTTTAGTTCAGGTCACAACAGTACAGTTGTGAATGAAAAACCTTGATCTGGCTTGTGTGGAGACGGTGAGTCAGTAAGTAGCGTGACATCACTGTATGACGCCACCAATACATTTGACAAAGACGAATGTGATACAGCAAAGTGTTTCGCGTTGGCATCAAACACAAATGGCTTTGAATCCTCTCTTGTTTGGGATGAAAAATGATGTGTTTGAAGAAGCAAGAGGTTTTGATTCAACTTTGGAGGATTCGTTTCACTTTTTATTTATTTTTGTGTGTGTATTTCTTTTTAACCAACAATTAACTGTTACTGTAGCAACATCCATGCATCCATCTATTTTCTGTACAGCTTGTCCTCATTAGGGTCACAGGAGAGCTGGATTCTATCTCAGCTGACTTTGGAAGAGAGTACAGCCTGGACCCATCGCCAGGCAATCGCAAGGCACTCACACTTATGTTCAAACCGAGAGGCAGTTTAGAGCTTTCAAATAACCAACAAGCATGTTTTTGGAATCTGCGAGAAATGTAGAGAAAAGCCAGGTGAGCACCAGGAGAAAATGCAAGTTCCACACGAAATGGCCTGAGCTGAGATTTGAACCCAGAAGCACTTGACTGGAAAGCAGATGTTCTAACCCAGTAGTGTCCACATCGTAGTTACGGTTTCCCCTGGAGGGCCGTCATGAGCGCAAACACATATACAGTAAATGTACAATTACCTCATGTTATTACATATAGACAAAAAAAGCGACGAATAACTATATTTGAAACCAGAAGTCCAGTAAAAAGTTGTTAATTGAGTTTATTTTGAAACGGGGATTGGTAACAAAAATGTTTGCAATCAATGTGACATAAAAGGGAAGACGATTTGCAATGTTGTTATTTTCGCAAGAAACATGACGTTGACGCACTTGATTTGCTTTCGCGGGCCACATAAACTGATGTGGTGGGCCAGCTGTGGCTCCCGGGCCTTGAATTTGACACCCGTGTTCTAAGCTATCGTATTTGTACTTTTTAAAAACAATAAATCGCTTCCTCTTTGGCTTATCACCCTTGAAACCCTTGCGGAAGTGTACCGTCGAGCGGTCATTCGCGGACACAAAGTAATACAACTTACAGCATAATAATGAATCAATTCTGTTCAAACTGTTACACTTGCTTGCTCCATTTCCTAAAAGAAGACAAACAACTGATGTTGCACTTTCCTCAAAAGAAAAGAGCGGTGCCGAGTATACAGTTTTGTAGGTGCAAGTATGCTCATCCTCAGTTGCTCATAAGCGTGCTCTGAAAGACATTTTAAACATGTAATCATGAGTAATTATGTTTATGATGTTCATATGTTTTCAATCGGCATTTCGCATGGATGGATGACAATGGAAACAACCAAAAATGTGGACCAAACAGAAACATGATTTAACCGCGACTTGTCGGCGTGGCAGATATTCACAACAAGAATCTAGAACTCAAGAACTGAACGGCAAATAGCTTCGAAGATCCCCTGAGGTGCAACATACCCCGTGCAGTTTCATGTAGAGACCGCAGGCGTTGCACACTGGCTCTCCCTCAGCGTTACGCCTCCACAGCGTCGTGGTGCTCGTGTGACAGTTGGTGCAGCACAGGCCGGCTCGGCGAGATGTGGTGTGCTGTCGGTGGAGGCAAAAATGAAACATAAACGGTTGCATTTTTTCTTTTTTGTGCTTTTGGCTCAGACCCAAGTCAGTGCTCTCCTCAGACTCCCTTTCGACTCAAACTTTTCCCTCGAAAAATGAATCGCAGGACGTCAGCGCGGGACACGAAACGTACGGCAGTGATGAATTATTGCATTGTGGCGCTGACGCGAAACTAACTCATGATTCATTAGCTGGATAGCCTTTTAACAGCAACATACTATAAATAAAGATTATTTTGCACACAAACACAATTATCTTGTTTTGTAAAGCAGAAGCAACAGCAGCCACATTTGCTGCGAGAATCTCACAAACGCCTTGTCCAAGGGCAAGGTCACTACAGGACAACTACGAGCAGGTTGCGAGGTAAGTGGGTTGTTTTTAGAATGACCAAGCACAGCTGCGCTACAAAAACAAGCAAGCTTGTGGGGAATAACCAGCTGTGAAGCCTTACTTTGATGCACTCACTAGTGCAAAAATTCTCCTAAGTGACTGCAAAAGTGATCTTTTGACAATGTCTTACGTCTTTGCACTGTGGGCAATATTTTCGCAGACGGCTGTCCGCTAACATGTTTGAGTTGCCGGCAGTTTGATCGCCTGCTCATTCTGCATTGAATAAGAGCACCCGCCCACACGGTTGCCACACCAGCCAAGCACCGGCGGTGCCAACGCTCCAGTCACGCACGTGTCACTGCTATGATGCGTCGCCCTCTTCCGCACAGAGACGTCCCCAGTGCGAGACTGCCATCGCGTCACATTTAAAGGGAATCAGAGGAGCCGCTTTGATTGGACATGCTAAAAAAATCGTCCGTGTTCGCTCCCACAACGACGCAGACCTCCCCGAATCTGCCCCCCACCCCCCACCCACCTCCCCGCACACACACACTTTTACAGCCATTAATTCCGCTTCAACACGTTGCAACACATTTTCCCCAAGCTGCTTTTAAAAGCATCATGAAGACGAGCAATCACAAAGACAGCAGATGAGACGTGTTTACTTAAAAAATATATATAATATTGCGCGAACCAGCCTGCAAGAGGAAAAAAAAACCCTGCACAGATATCTTTCCGAGCAAGCAATGTAAATTGAGTAAAACTGTTCCACCTTCATCATGTCGCCAATTTTCTGACAAACTGTAAACATGAATGATTGTCATTATTATGACCTCACCTCTTTCCGCTCAACATTTGAAGACACTTTACGTGCCATAAAGTTACAAGCGGAGACTTAATCACTGAGGCGGCCATTTTTTCACTTGTGGGAATCAAAGCCCCGATGTTCATACCGCATTGTTACGTACAGTATGTTAGCTTGCTTGCTCGCTCATGCCGTGATTGATTGCAATATATAAATTAATGTGTCTTAAGAAGGAAACATTTCTTGTTTGTGATTTAATGTTGATGATGATGATGATGATTACGATTGAAAAAAAATGATTACTATTGAAAAAAAACATGTAGAAAGTGTCAAAACATTTTCAAATCCTTTCTGTTTTGTGTCTGATAAGCTTGCTATAGTAAGAATGAGGTTGAACTGAATTTTTGTCTTCAGTGTTTCCATGGGACATTTAATTATCTGGCTTCTTAAGTGCGTGCTTCACTGTCATTGCGTTCGCCCTCAACCGAAGTTGAACAGTTTGCTGATTGAGTCGGAGACGATGATCATTTGCTCCTAAAAAAAAAATTGGGCTTACTTCTGAATAATGTGTCGCCACGACTTCTGAAATGATGGACAAAAATTAACAAAATATTGAACGTAGCATCCTAAAGATTCACCCAATAATACATGTAGTTCCACAGAATATATGTATAATATATTCATATTTAGATCCCTGTCTTTTATTTCATAATTGCCCTATTTTAAAGGTACTGCTCCATGTGTCAGATCAATCGAAATGTCTTTGAGTGTCACCAGACATTCCCGGCAATAGAAACCTTTTAGGTTGAAAAGGCGCAATCAAGTCAGACGAGCTTTTTTCAGCTTTGCCTTACCAGCCGTTTCTGAGGTTTGATGAGCGGCCTGTTGATGCCGTTCATCTTGTGGTAGAGGCCGCAGGCGTTGCACAGGTAGTGCCCCGTGCCGTCTCTGCGCCACAGCGGCGTGGAGATGGAGCCGCAGTTGACGCACTCCCTGCCCTCTGTGGCCATGTCCTCCACCAGATCTGCGCACGCAGTTCGAGCACTTTTAACGACGCACAGTCGGAATAGCGGGCAAATGCAAACGCCACCGTTGGAAGCCTTTCTAATCATATGAACTTATTACATAGTTCTAGACTTCAAAACGATGTCTGCAGAAACAATTTCCCCCAAAATTTGACTCAGAAGTGATTTTGGGGGAATGGTGACACGTTTGCTCTTCAGACAGGTTTTGGCCCGCCCACATTAAGGTCCGAAACTGTACGAGCCTGCTGATGTTAGCAGCAGAAGACGAGCACATTTCCTTACTCAATAAGTGTGTGTTTTCACCTTTGTTTTTATTTTGTTTCCAATAACGCAGGAAAATAGTGGGGTTGGACACATTTGAGTAGGCTTGTTCAAATCGATCGTCGTTGTGCTTCGTTGCAGAATGAAGGCGGCACATGAGTTAAGTGCGCGCAGATTAATTTCAGCCTATAAACACGGGTTTTGTCAGCTCAGTGTTGTATTGACTGCATCGCTCACCTTTGAAAAAGAGTTTGGACCGATGACGTGATACAGGCATTTGCTTTTAAACAATTTCTTGTTTGTTTTTTTTTTTTCTGGTTTGGATATTAGACTCGAATGCTTGGGTTCTACAAATTCTCCCTCTCGCAGAAAGCAGCCGTGCATTCGTGTGACTTGGAAGTCAACTCCAACAAGTACCTTAAAACCGATAGGATTTTAACACATTGCAGGGGTGGGGGTTAGTGTGTGATGAATAGCTGCGGAGGAATTTAAAGTAACACCCCTCATTCCCTGAGCCATGCGATGGAGAGAGATCAAAAACCTGCATTGGGGAGACAGACTAATGGAGGGAAAGAGGGGGTGGGGGGTGTTATCAGTCAGAAAAGATCCAGGGGTCCCATCTAGCCATCGCAGCCCTGACACACAACGGACTCCTGGCATGAATTGGCCAAAATTCCCAATTACTCATCCAATAGAGGAAGGACCTGCATGGGGATGTTAAAAGAAATCCAACTGAACAAGCCTGGAATAACTGTCATGCTGTTCAGGCTGAGAGACAAACATTGACATCGATGTTGGACATGAATGCGAGCATTTCCCCCGATAATATTGTACCCATGCAAATTAACACGGTATGTGTCCGAATTAAGTTGATTTGAATTGAAAGAAAAATAACAATCCAAAAAATCCACAGGTGATCTATTTGTATTTTCAGCCCAGAAAGTTTGTCGATTCTCCAAGTTCATGAAGAAAATGAGACCCTAACGCGAATCTCCCTTTTGTCAGTTTCCATGCAAGTTCTGACATTTGAGACTCGATGTCATTGAAAAGACAGAAGCTCACATTTATCTTCGACTTGACCTTCGTAAAGGAACCCGATGGCTGTCGTGCCACATATACTGTATTGGTATCATCAAACAACTAGCTCAGTTGTTCAGGTTCACACCTTTAAAATAATAATAATAAATAAGAATATCTATATATACACACACACACACACACACACACACGCACATATTTATTTATTTTTTTACTTATTACAGTAATTTATAGTTGTTGTTTTTTTTTAAACCATTCTGCATTTTGTTGCATATTTGGTGGGAGTACAAGTTGGGTCAGTTTTGTGAAAGACGAGTAAAAACAGCAAATCTTTGATCGGACGAATCCAACAACGGGGACTTTTGCGGGGTCGGTTCATTGTCGAATTGTGCGCGCATGGAGACATTTTGGAGTGTTTTTTTTTTTGGGGGGGGGGGGGGGGGGGTGACAGTGCCGGTGATGCTCGGAGGCGATAGCCGCTGCTGATGGCTGGGGTGGGGGGGGGACAATGAGCTCTTGTGTCAAAGTGTATTGAGCCCTGAAAATCAAAACAGCGCACTGTTGCTCAGGGATGAGATTAACCTTTGAATTGATTGTTTTTTTACTTAGACTCTCGCGAGAAGAATGTGTATTGTCTTGGTCCAATTTGGGGCATTGTTTCCAACACTTTGATTCAATCGAGACCAATGACTTTATCGGCCTCTTTATGTATTTATGTATGTATTTATTTATTTATTTATTTATGTATAGCACTAGCACGGATCAGGAACGATTATAGCAAAAATTAACACGGGGGGGGGGGGGGGGGAATGGTAATAAGTGCTGTTAATGTGGATAACAATAGTAAGATTTCAATTAAAAAAAAAAAAAAAAATCATCGTCATCACGACATTGATAATGACACAAGTTCTACGAATATAATTTTGACATAGTGGTCAAAAACCGGAGCCGTAATTAAGAAAATATAATAACAATACATGATTCATATTTAATTCATGCATATAATAAGATATTATTGCATTGAATTCATTATTATGGTCTCCTACGAGCCCAATGTTATTTTAAGTTATTCTTTTGATAGGAATTGTTTTGAGTTGCTATTCCTCTAATATAACGTTTGTTATGATTGTTACAATAATCATGCCATAATTATTATATTTTATTTGTATGCCGATTGCTATCATCATGCGGAATGTTACGTCAGACTGACAGGCGTTTCTAATATTGTCGAATGTGTTTATGTTGAGATGGGCGCAATATTAGGAGCATTTCTCGGCGCAGCCTCGAATACAGCAAAATGAATAGGAATATTGTTTTTCACAGCATATTAAAATCAGCATCTGTTCAGCATTGTAAATGTGAAAATAACAATAATTTCTTGATGGAGGCGGGCATCTTTGATGGATCTCATTCGATTGTGAATTATTAGTAGAAATTAAGACGCGCGTATGTTTGTTAGCTATTTGTCTATATATATATATATATATATAGATATATATTTAAGAAATGGTTTATTTAACTGAAATGTCGTGTCACCGTTTCAGTTCTTCATGAAAAAAATACCAAATAAATTCTGAGGGTTGTTCTGAGATATTTCCTGTGGATTGGATTGTTATGGTTGAACTATCAAGAAGCGCGCACACGGCGGGTGGGGGGTTCCTACCCAGACTGCAGCGCCGCGCGGACATGCCTCCTTGGCGGCCCTGCAGGCTCATCACTCCGCTCTCGAGGGGTCCCGGCGTCCAGGAGGAGGTCGCCATCTCCGGGCTCATGTAAGCGTACGGCCCGGTGTAAGAGCCCCCAGCGGGGCGCACCAGGGCCCCGCCGAGCTGGTCCGCCCGGCCGCCGTTGCCGAGCACGAGCGGGCTCTGGTAAGCGGCCTCCCGGCCGGTGTTGGTGCTCGGCGGCGGGCTGTGCGAGTAGGAGAAGCCGTGCGGAGGGTGAGGGCTGCTGGCCGCGAAAGAAGAGCCGTCCGCGGCGCCCTGCGGCCAGCCGTGGTGGGGGTGATGGTGGTGGTGGTGGTGGTGGTGGTGGGCGCCGAGGCCGTGGGACTGGTGAGGCGGCTCGCACGTCTGCAGGTAGGGCAGCGTGGGCAGCATGCCCGGGACTCTGCTGGTCGGGACGTAGACGGGGGAGCTGGCCGAGGGGTGCAAGTAATTCCCGGTGTCGTGCGTGTAAGGGGACTGGTTGGACGACAAGGTCAGGCTCTGATACATTTTCCTCTCCTCTTTCACAACTTGCTATTTAAAAATCAATCAATCAATCAATCAATCCCAAATCCCAAATCAATCAACAGATAAAAAATAAAAAAATGTTTTGCGGGGCGAGAGCTGGTCTCGGTCCTTCGAGCGTGGGCGACGTTGTCCACGCTGCGGATCCCTCCGCAGGAACTTGCAGCTCAACAGCGCACAAACTGCAAAAGACGTCATTTGGATCATTCCACAATTGCGAGGGCATTTTCTGCGCACCGTCAAATTGGAATAAGCCACGCACTCGTTGTGGAAATCTGAGACAAAATGTAACTAAAGTGTTTGTATTATTATTATTATTATATTTTGGGGGGGGGACACCAAATAGCTCTTGAGCACCCCATAAAACGTCTTTTCTCTCTTGCGCCTCCCACTTGATGACGAAAAGAATCCGCTCTGTCTTCTAATTGTTCAAATGTTTCCTTTCACCGACGTACGATCAATAGTAGTAATTATGCTCTGAACATGTGTCAGGTGTCAACATACATTACACTGGAAGAAGCAAAAAGTACTTCTTGAATTGGATTATGCACGTCGGTTGCACGTGACGAAAATGTGCTAAACTGACGCAATTCCCCCCAAATAATATGTTAGATAACATATTTACCGATGTGCGTGTTCGAATTAAGTACATTCAAATGACTTTATCCTCAGCGTAGAATTATTCATTGAGCTAATTTGTCCCCCCCTCACGAAAAAAACAAAAAACGAAAAAACACACAGATCAAGCAAAAAATGGTGTTAAAATAGATCATCCTCATCACGTCACGTCAGCCGTATTCCTCGCCCCGTCGCGTGAATCAGCTTTGGTTTGAAACTCGCGCATGCTAATTGAAGCGCGCATATCCCGCAGGCATTGAACTCATCGCAAAACTCGAAGTCAAACACACACGCTGATGATATCGCGCGGAAGGATACACGCGAGGAACATCGTTTGCTTCCAAGGGTTCTCTCTCGCAGATGTATTATCTTACCAGATAAGGGCGAGCAGGTGATTAAAAAAAAAAAAAAAAAAAAAAAAAACCAAACCAATCAGTCCAGTCCTGGAGCCTTCCGAACGTCACCCGGAGGAGACCGAGCACCCTGCGGCCAAACCTCGTGCAAGGAAGGAGCAGAGCGGGAGCACCCGAACTCCAAAGCGCGCCTGCGTTTCAAGGCACTCGTCCTTCCGAGTAAGTCCCAGTCCAAGAATTACCAGGTCTCCCCCCCCCCCCCCTCCCCCCCCCTCCCACACCCCCACCCACCCGGTGCCCGTCCAGAGAGGGGCGGTCGCTGATAATTGCTGATAAGCGCGTGTGAGTCCACGCGCTCTCCCGCTGGAAAGTTGGGAGACGCTTCAGGAGCACGTGACCGAGCGCGGAGGTAGGCCCAAAAGAAAGGGTGTGGTGGTGGAGGAGGGCCCTGAGGTGCCCCCACCCCCACCCATAGAAAGGCCTTCTGGGTGGTTGCACCTGTATGCAGGAGTAATATATACTTAGATATATATTCTTAAAAGTAAGCAACGCAGTAACACAGCCACATTTAAAAATGGAATATCAACTAATGTGTTATTTCATTTCTGCAAAGCAAAGCTACTCATTTAAAGACCGAGCTACTGTAAAATTAAAAAGATAAAATATAATATTATATATATATATATATATATATATTTATATAAATGCATGATGGCAGCATTAGCAAGGCAGATTTAAATGCACTCAGATTCATTTGATTTGTAATCACTTTCATTCCGTGGCCGCGCTGCAAAGCGTCATACAGCACAAGAGCGATTTCTTCACCCAAAATGTATTCATATTCATATTATTATTATTATTATTATTATTCTCTGTAACGATTATGCTCTTTGCTAGAAAGCCACGTGGAACACATTCAACTTTGGACTGAAATCAGCTGGCATGAATGCTTGATTTCTTCGTTTGACTGCAGTCATTATTTACAAAAACAACAACAACGACAACAAAACGAGTGAATCATTTGATGCAAATGCCAACTTTTTTTTTTTGTAAGTGTTTTTGCATAGATAGATAGATACCAAACAAAATTCAACACTGATTAAAAACTTACGATACAACCTCAAAAGTTCCAAATGAACTATTGCGCTTAACGACAAAAACACTGGGCCTTGTAAA
Organism: Phycodurus eques; assembly: GCF_024500275.1. Taxonomy (NCBI): domain Eukaryota; kingdom Metazoa; phylum Chordata; class Actinopteri; order Syngnathiformes; family Syngnathidae; genus Phycodurus; species Phycodurus eques. The sequence goes on along the minus strand of NC_084525.1, from coordinate 2,486,156 downwards.
TTATGGCCTTATGTGAGTGAGTGTGTGTGTGTAGGAATGACCCCCCCCCCCCCCTCCCCCCCCACACACACACTGAAATGAGGGGAAAATTCCTCTAGATAAAATTAGAATTTGACTTCACGAGCGACAGAAACAGTTCACATTTATACACAATTGGCATACATGTTATATATGTTTTATTGAGAGACATATATATATATATATATATTTAAAAAAAAATAAAAATAAAAAAAAAGCCTAACCCGGTTGAAATCATTGTAACGGATGAAAATGGCATTTAAGTTCAAAGTCGGGCCAGTTTTGAGTGAGGATGAGGACTTTTTTGCTTCCAACGAACCCAACCCAACCCAAACTAACAAGAGTGTCTCGTCTACCCATTCTATATCAACATATCAACAAAACAACAACAACAACAACAAGAAAACAATAATAAGAATAAAAAAGTGGCATTTATACAAGTCGAGGATCAACTATATTTTCGCATAAGTCTGTAATGTCTGTGAGTCATGTTGAGCTGACACAATTCATCTTGCTTTGGTCGGAATCATAATTGGAGCTTGACTGGAACGATGCATGTCATGACGCAGGTTCGATTGTTTTTTGCCCAAAACCCCCGATAATTGCTGTGATTCAAAATTCCATTGTGCACTTAGCGTTTGAAATTGACAGATGAAGAGCATCGCGTTTTCGTGTGTGTCACGTTTTGGCAGAACAACAACAACAACAACAACAACAACAACAGCAGCAAAAAGAAGAAGAGCGCGTACTTACGTTGTTAAGTGAGCGTATGGATGATTTTAAAAGCACACATTCACATTGAAATTTAAATTGACAGCTAATACACGAATCAAAGTTGAGTGAAATCCTGAAAATAAAAGTAAAAATACTACCATCTCGATCGAGCGTTAATACAACTTGAATGAATTAAATTGATGTAATCATCTATTAAAGATTACAGTATATGAATACAAATGATTATTATGAAGATATTATTACGATGTCACCAAGATAAAAGAGCTTAATCCTCTGGGTGAGAAGTGCAATTTTCTACTTAGCCACCGTTTTACATGTATAAATACAAATGAGAACGAATTCATGTCAATTCAGTGTTCCTGTTTAAACACGACATGCTTGGTAGCAATAATTCATAACAAATCATGAGGGGTGGTCTGGCTGGTTCAACAGCATTAAAGATGAGAAATGTAGCAACGAGTTCCGATGCTACGGTGTTGCCATGGTAACGACGAAAGCGTCCCCATTTGATTCGCTTGAATGTCGTCACGATATCGTCAGCGATTAAACATGATCGGAACGCAGACTGCATTTGACTTGAGCTCACCCGCATCCAATGGCGCGCGCAGTTCTTGTTTGTCCTGCTATTTCAAAGAACTTTCAAATCAAATCAGTCTGAACAAGATCAGGATTAGATTCAGATCCAGATTTGACATCTTTTGCGTTTTACTTTTTATTTATGCTTTTCCTTCAAGTTGCTTCATAACTTTTTTGTTTGTTTGTTTGTTTGTTTTTCGACGAAGGTGCACTTGTGGATTTGCTGCAAAAGCACATTCCAAATGGCTTGGATTAAAGTGTCTGCTGATGGCAGGTGAAGAGGTGCGTATTACTCAGGCGTCTGCGATTATTGACAAAAACAACGATTCCCATTGAGCTGTGGTTCTCAAACTCCCCCCCTCCAAGTACCACTTAGCTCTCCAAGTAGGTAAAAAGTGAAATAAAAATGGTACCTACACCGAAAAAGTACGCCATCAGATCATGTACATCAGTGTCACGGGATTAGGATGTGGTAAACTGGTAACATTTTCCGACATTTATCCAATGCAGCGAGCCTCAATCAGAATCAGAATCGGTTTTTATTGCCGTTGTCAGTAAACGCCACATTCGCAACTTTTCTTCCAGTCGGTCCAACGGTGGTGCAACACAAAACATGGATGATGAGAAGAATGCAAAACAAAACAAAACCAAAAACAAATCAAATTGAAATAAACTAAGAAGGAACATCAATAATCGAGGCAGCAAGGGTATCTGTAGGAATCTACAACAAAAGTCGTAAATTCATTTATTTGCTGTGGTCAAACATAATTCATTCCAAGACACTTTTGTCACCTCATTTGAATACATTTTTACCATGAAAAAAATAAATATATAATATATATATATATATATATATATATATATATTTGACTCATTGGCTCAGTCTGTAAACTCTGCGTGCACCGTCTTGCATCAGACGTGAGCGAAAGCCAACGAGACGGGTCAGTAATTAATTCTCATCTCTCACTATAGGAGTCAGATAGCGAACATACGAATGAGGTGACGGGTGACGACTCGCTCCGCCGCAGCCTCATTTGCACCCTCCATCACGCGTGTTGCTCGTTGGGCGGTGTCAGGGGGGCCTGCGGTATTGGTTGCTCACCACGGTCACTCAGTGGTTATGTCAATATGAGGTCGGGTCCGCAAAAATGCGCCGCGTATTCCGCCGTAGGCCTCGTATTTGCTTTTCGGACCATGCGCTCGTTAGGTCCAGAAAATACCTTTTGACTGCGGCGTGACTGCCTTTACTGCAACATTCTTCGGGCCGGAATGGAATCTCAGTGTCTATCTTTAATTTCCACGCCTGCGAGATAAGTTGGGAATTTCCCAAAGGTATTTATTGACTAGCAAAGAACACGTGTTAACGTATGTGCTGTCACTCATGTTTTTTAGGTCCCCCCCCCCCCCCCCTAATCCTTTGTCATCGTTGCAAATTGATTCAATGACGTGTCCAGATAAGATCCGCTGGTCTTCATTCATCACAGGGGGGCGGGGTAAAGCGCTATCACCTCCATCCTAACCCCAAACCCACCGTGACCCGTTAGCAGTGACATGCGGGAATCGCTCTGCCGGGGGGCAGCCATGTCGGAGAAGACGCTAAGGAGTACGAGTCAGATAGCTGCTATCTCCGCGGCCGATTCCCGCTTGCTTCATCCCTCCTCTTCACGTGATGGCGGATGACTGCGTTCACGCAAAGCGGAGACTGTTGTCGGCCTCTCCTGTGCAAGGGATGGAGTGACGCCGGACGTGCGCAGACAGCGCAGCCTCGCGTATGGTTAGAATCAGTCCGCACCCGGTGTGTGTCTGTGTGCATGTCAGTGAGTGTTTGTGTGTGTGCGTCTTGGGGGTGGGGGTAATCAGGTAGGCTACATGTTTCAACATGATTTTACAACAACTTTGTCGGAAACGGTTCCAAGGGTTCTCCTCCCCGTGCTCGTGTGGGATTTCGCTTATTAATCCGATGAATCAAATTGACAAGAATTCAGTCACCGGTGAGTGTAATCGTCATCAAAATCCGTTAAAATGATTCTCGTGTTCCCGGAGAAATGATACAAAGTTTGTGTTTCAAAGAGGGGGTACTCGTTGACAGGATTTTGAGCAATTTGCGACAGTCGGTCCGAAAAAAAAGTGGGACCGGGGGACGGCCCCAGGTCCCGGGGAGCTGGTGACGTCCCCCCAGACCGGATCCCCGCCACGGGCCTGTTATTCACAAAGACAACTTATAGGATTGAATTGCTTGTGCCGGGACCACTCGCAATGACACAGCTTGTATTCAACGATGTCAAATCCCTGCTCCGTACAGGTGTTAAGACATCGTACATTGTCAGTATTTCACCACACATCAGTAGCGCTGACTTGCTTGTCACGCCCAGTCCTATCCTTCTACCCTGTCCTCTCTCATCCTGTCCTATTACAGGGTGTGTGTGTCCCCCAAAAACAAAAACATACATGTTAGGTTACATGAAGGCACGCATGCATTCTCAGCCACTGAGGTTGGCAATGAAAAGCTTAGGGCCAAGTACGGACCCTTGAGACACACCAGATGCGACTTTGATAAGTTCTGAATTGGCATTTGTAATGGTCACAAATTGCTACCACCTGTACAGGTATATTGGAAACCATTTCAGAAATTTACAACAATTACAAGGGTGAAATGAATTTAAAAATCAAACAGAAAAACAGCTATTGCCTTCTAATATACAAATAGCCATATATTGAAAGCTTCGGTACCTTTTTGTTTGAAGCAATTTATGTACGCAAAGGTCATTCAAAGAACATAACAACTAAGAGGTATGTAATCTTACACGGGTTACAGGTTCAACGTTGAATTTTTTTGCGAGTTACAATTATTTGAAATATTCAACTAAATAGTCCCATCAAATCCTGTATGAAGAGATACAGTTGTTGTGAAATGAACCGTATGGCAAACCATTGGCAGAAAAGGATTGGTTGAAAATGACATTATTTGCTGGCTGCCCTTTTAGATTGCGAATTCAACCTTCAGCTCTGTTGCGTTAGTATCGGCACATTGTTGCTCATTGCCCTGTTTATTCACGATGACATTTTTCTTTCATGAATAAATCCACGACTATTTGTATCCATGCAAAGTTAACAGGATCGGGTGTTGTAAAGGGTTACAGTGCGGACGCTGTCATTTGATAATCCCAAATGATTCCACATAGGTCGGAAGAGGCCTCACTTCCTGCCAGAAATGCTGTTTTGTTTACGTGTGTGCGTCATCCGACATGATGTCATCATCCACCTCTTCTATTACAAGTTACCATGAGCGTGACTCAGAGCTGCGAGTCTCCCAGAAAAAACAAACAAACAAAAAAGGATTTAAAGGGGTCGGAACGGGCCCCACGTGTTTCCCGGCTGGGGAATGTGAAGTAGGAGTCAGCCTAATCTCCGGCACCCACGGGAGACTGGCTCCTGTCTGCCTGGACGCCATGTCGCTATCTGTATGTTTCGTTTCAGCCTGTCAGGTCCTATCTGGGCCGCCGGTGCTGCTGCGACTGCTGTTGGGTCCAGGCGGGCCGGGGAGTAGACCGTGCACCACGTACACACGCAGGACTGCCGAACACTGATAGCTGGTTCTCACGGGAATTGAGCAGGATTTCACACACAAAAAAAAGGTTTTGCACTGCATTGAGTAGAAAACAGATCACAGGTCACGCACGTTCTCAGGCAATTTCATGAGAACGGATGGCAACGGTACATTTTTCATTGTTATTTTATAGTTTGGGTCACTGGAAAAACAATATGAGGCAACCAAACTAATTTGAAATGATGCTTAAAATGGGATGTTTTCAGGACCAAATCCTTTATACTCAATAGAGTTCTTGGTAGCATACTTTTGCATGATCTGCGTTGTTGTTGTTGGACGGTGTCACAAACGCTTATTCAGGTACATTTATGATAATGTTGCGGGAAAAGAAGATCAGTTAGATATCCGTTCATACTACACACACTATGTGCTTATTATTATTATTATTATTATTATTATTATTGTGACTTAGTCACTTGTTATCAAAGTTTAGTAAAAGTGATTCATTGTTTCTGTGTTTTACAGTAGGGAAATACTTTTGAAAATGTTGTGACGATCTTTACATTCTGATATACTGATACGAAATACTTTCTTATGAGAGTTAACGCTTGAATATTTTCGTCTATTACTTCACCTCCATTGATCTCATAATAACAATAATAACAGTGGCTGACTTATTTGTATATATGTAATTGAATGACAACGAATTATGCTAAAATACAGCTTAAAATATTGGCTGTGCAGTTAATAAATAGTTTATGGTGGCAGGTTATACGAATGTTTTGTTGTTTTTCTGTCACTTTCTCACATGTAAAAAAGAATTCGATCCCCCCCTCCCAAAAAAAAAAAATTGGAACAAATCACTTCTATTTCCATTATTCTTATGGGAGAATGTTTATGATTATGAACTGTGCTGTATGATTATTAGAACCATGAAGGTGGATCTCTTCCTTGTGAAAGGATGTTTTCATCTGAGTGTCAGGTAAATGGCTAACATTTGGGATGACAAATAATTCAAATTGTCAAAAATGCTCCCAATCGAAAGTCCCGCTTACTAAAAATGTGTGCATGTTTGCTTAAGACCGCTGACGAAGGGCGCAAAAACACGCATATGCACGTAAACAAGAGTTGGAGACAGTGTTTTTTTTTTTTTTTTTTTTTGCAGGCAGGCAGTCTGTTTGACAGCTGGCTGTGCGGCTGTATTGAGCAGTCTAAGCGCTGGTAAATGATCTGCGTAAATTGGCCTTTTATGGGACTACAGGGGAAGATCTTTCACACCCCGTTTAATGCTTTTATCATTATTTAGTCCGAAAGGTCTCATTCAAGGAGACTTAGACGGTGGGTTTGCTAGTTAGCGCCGATTCAGTCGGGGGGAGAGACTGGGCCTTTTACTGGGCAGGCAGCGACGTACTATCGACACAAAGCACGCGGTTCTAATTAAGAACTATATAGTGAAAGCTGGTAGGTCAACCCAATCATTCAATAAAATCATATTTTGCCATCATGGACATAAATTATATGTGGCAGGGGCAAACTGTCACCGTCACAAAACATTGTTATAATGTCAAAACAATAAAACATCTTTCAATTTGAAGACATACAGTGTGCAGTAATGAGGTACACAAGTACATATATTTGATGAGATTTCTTTTTTTTTTTTTACAAAGCTTAATAATCACTGATATTATCTCACAACATATAACAGGAAATACGTCATCATGATGCAACCGCAGGCCCTTTCGCTACATGCGTTTGCCTTTAAAACCGCACGCACGTTCACACAAAGCTGATAGCAAAGTGGGCAAATACTTGCAATAGTCCATGAACTGCCCTTGAGATGAAGCCAGTGCAGACGAACAAGTGGTAGCTTCATTGAATGCATCGTATAAATCAAAATCAGCATCAAATCATTCCAGGTGGAAAACAAAGTGGAAATGTGTCTGTTTGTGTGATTTTGGCTCGTTTGCAGAGCCTCTCCCTCATCTTATCTCTAATTAGCTGAAGTTACGCAAGCGCTACCGACCACCTGTGTCAGCATCGCTTGTGCCTCCAGCGCACATTGCGCAATTCCCGACGCCAAGAGTGAAGAGGGGCTTCGACATGGAAATCATTTAGGTGGACTCCAGCTCACATGTGACCTAAATGAGGACAAGCAGTGGAGAAAAAGGGTGGATGCAATCATCATTGGTATCTGTAATTGCCTTGAGTATGTGCTTTTATTGTCGGCTTTTTGACTTTGACTGCCTCCGTTTGAAAACAGGTTTCGGTAGACTTTCAGTCACCAAATTGTCAGATGCGCCGGACGGATGTCAAAGGACACACCCTCGTTGCGTCAGTACGGCGCCATTTAGCGCAGTCTGTGGAAAAAAAGAGGCCCGCAAGATGATGGTGCTCATACATTCTTGGTTTAAACAGAAAAAAACATTTACAAACTAGGTGTATTTTTTTCAGTTGTTAAATAATTGCTCTTTTTTTTTTTTTCCTTTTTGAGTCCCTTCACATTGTTAGCAATGTTTTAATACCATAAATGTCATGTTAGGGCTCGCTAGCTGCGAAACAACAACATGCGACATGTTACATTTGATATATTTTATTGCATATCTTTAGTGGCTTATCAACTGGGTTTTGAATTTGATTGTCCTGTACGGTGACCTTGAGTGTCCTCAACATGTCTTTTTCTTTCTTCTTCTTCTTCTTCTTCTCAGCACTATACATTGTGCAAGTTGCAAAGTTGGTAAAAGAGGGAAACTATTTGGTGCACAGTTTTTTATTTGTGCAGAAGTATATTTCCAAGTTGACTCTGCAATGAAATAAGTTAATAATAATAATAAATAAAATATTATTATTATTATTATTTTTTTTTTTACTTTTTATTAGTCAAATGGTCCAATTAATACTTTGACTTTCACCAGTCCTATTCTACATGACTGTAAGTATCTACATTACTGTAAGTATATTTATTTTTACTTAAGTACAGAGTGTGAGTACTCTTGCCACCTTTTCGCTTCTCCTAAAACACAATATTGAGCTTCGACTCGCCTTGCTGGAGTTGCAGCACACACATCAACCAGAAGGGGGCAGTATGGACTTTCTCACCAGGTCTCAACTCTGTGCTGAGATCCAACACTGTTATGGATTTCTAGCTCGAGTTTTTTAGATTAGAAACAGTGCCACTCAAACAGTACACGAAACATGACACATTTTATTTCAAACTGAGTGCTTTTTTCTTTTTCTTTTTTGTCTGTGTGGACTTTATACTTTTTACACTCTTTGTTAACTGGAGTGTTTTTGTATTTTTTAACGACTGTGTTTATGAAATACAATTTTTAAAGAGGTTTAGAGCTCTTAAATTAAATTTTAACACAGCCTTTAAAATACAATAGTATGAAAGTAATAATTTTCTAATAATGTGCTCTAAAAGTTTGATGATGCATGATGCAGTTTCATTCAGTCCCACAAGCACCAAAACAGTTGGTACATTTTAATATAGTTACACTCACTCAGTTGTGGATTACAATTCTCTCTCTCTCTTTTTTTTTTTTTTTTTTAATTCGACAAAGAGCAATTTGTAATTCTGATTTCTAAAATACTGCTGCGTTGTACACTTGACATTCTGATTGGGGTGTCCGTAAAGGTCGGCTCCTAGAATAGCCCCCGTGCATAAGGTTGACTTAATGAGAAAGGCAGTTCAAACACTGTCCTGTATTATAAATTCAGAGGGTTTTCCTATACCACAGGACTTGTAAAACACTTTTTAACATGTACAAAAGTGTGCGTGTATTGAAAATGTTCCATCCATTGCGATACCCAATTAAATACGACCTCTACAGGACAGTGATTGATGCTCTCTCCGCATGCCTGGATGGAGTCTTGATTATTTGTCAAGCCAGATGAGGTCAAGTGCATTTGGGTCTGTTTGTTTACAAATGAAAGTGCCCTATATCTTCACAGGGGCCAGGGTCGTATTTATTCAACTGCAGAGAATAGTCTGCACCTCTTAAGACCCTGACGATGTAGCTGCAACGGCCATTGGGACCCAATTCCCGAATTCTTTTTGGGTCATCGATGGGATGTGAGCAGTTTGTGCTTCTTCGCTTTAGTTCACTGCGGATGCCACATCTGCTCAACTCGCTTCCTCTGAAGAGACGTCGTCCGCAAATCTGAAAATCATGTGCTCCGCTGATGACCTCCGAGTTTATTTCTCAAACCTAATTCTTCGGGCGAGACACACTCAGTGCACAGTGTGATTGCTTGACTATAATGGCTCCAGTTGAATACTGTAAAAAAAAAAAAGTATGAAAGGTCAGAGGACAAAGATGTTATGGGGTCAGTTAAAATTCATATTCGCATTGTTTCCATGTCATGTAATCCATGCACGTCACTTCCAGCAAGCTGTCAACCATAGTTTAGCTAAAAAAGAGGTTTTCATGACGCGTATTGAGCACTCCCCGAACATACCCGAAGCTCGAGACGCCGGGGTGTGGTTCCTCTATCCACCGCAAGGCCTACCTACGTTTGGCTCGTGTGACGTCACAGCCGAAGACCGGAAGGCGCCGGACGCAAACAGCAGAAGGCGCATTCCGAACCGTATTTTCCATCGAACTGCTGTTTACTGTACCTGCTGTGTCATCACTTGGATGCGGTTATTAAAGGCGTTCGAGAGTTGTCGAGAACATTTTTAACGTCGTTGTCCCCTGAACTATAATTGTTGTCCCGGACGTCTTGGCTCCTAAAGTCGCTTCCGGTTTCGGGTCACTTTCTACTCATGCGCACCCCATCTTGAGAAACCTTGGGGTTAGACTCCATCAGCCCATGCTTTTTGATAGAGACATTAAACATTCGTATTTTGTGTTAACTGTGTGATGTTTGTAATGTATTTCTTTGACCGCGTGAATCACTTTGCCATCTCGATATAAATAAAAGGTACTTTCACGTGTTGTATGTTGGGTAACAGTCACCGTAAAGGTAATCGCATCATCTAATACATTTTCCCTCGGCAATTAATTGGGACCCTATTTAAGGACACAGGCGTTCAAATGGCTCACCTCTCTATTATACCAGCAAGGACACCTCGAATGTAGTCCTTGCGCTAGCTTGGGAGCGAATTTTGTATTTTGTTTGTATTATTTTTTTTTTTTGGAGCGGCGGGTTTGTCCAAAGTGTGTCATTCCATTTGCTACATGGAATTTTGCAACCAAAATGTCCTGAATGCCTTTGTCATTAATCAGTGAGAGCTCTGTTTTCGTGACTGGTACAAATCCCAACTCTGAACTGAAACTCAGAACTCTGCGCAGGGGCGGGTTAGATCGGACCAGTGCAACAGCGCGGCTCGGAGGGATCACAGCCGACTTCGATCGTGTCCAATCAAAGCGGCTCTTCTCGTTCCCTTTGAATCGGCCCACTGACAGCCTTTGACGTGGCGCGGCGCAGACAAGCGAATGACTCCTTTGCTCGACGCGGCCAAGCGCGTTGATACGGAACCGCAAGCAAACCTTCACGGGCGGATGATGTAAAGGACATCACAAATATCTGCGCCACTTGTACACCCAACCCCCGATCGTTCACGTGCCCCCCTCCATAGCCGCGCAGGCCAGCGGGATGACTTAATGAAACTATAATAATGATGAAAACAAAAATATATATATATATATATATAATATACGTAGCAGGGGTAAGTGTAGAGCGAGGTTCTGCCACCAAATTGTTACAAGCTCCGGTGGTATCTCCAAGGACATACCGTCGCTGCACCGGAAGTCCCAGTTTGGTGCCAACGGTCGGTAACCAGTCTTGGACAGACAAAAACACTCGGGAACTTGGACTCTTTTGGAGTGAACGTGCTCACCCCCGTTTATTCCACTCAACGCCACGCGAATATTCCCTTGAAAACTCACTCGCCTTCCCAACACGTCATCGCCATACATCAACAAATACAATGGCAACCAACATCTTGCACTTGAAAATCAGGATGCGCCAGCCGCAGATGTGCCGTCTTTGGAAAGAGAGTCCTAAGTGTGAGAGGCCTCTTTACTCGCATGCCTGCATGTATGCAATCTGCTCCTCTCTGTAGTGTGCAACTCTGTGAGTTGAATCTCCCCTTGAGGGATTACTGAGATGAATGAGTGTCATAAATGAAACTGAAATTACGACTCGAGTGTTTTGTTGATTGCTCTTCCATGTGCTCTTTATTATACGAAACATTGTCAATCCAGTTTTGATGACGGCAGTTTGACCCTCGCACAGATGAACTCCATTGGCAACAAAACAGACCAAACCAAAACTTTTAAAATATGAACAGAACGCAGTGTTACATTCGACCTTCGATCTTGCATTGCACCTTCACAGGCTTGGCAGCCTTAAATTGAGATTGCTGGTCATCTCTGCAGCTGGCAATGAACAAATAACAGAAGCCAGCAAATGAGAATGAGATGACTTCACGCTTTCTAACTCACTAATGAAACTATTAATTGAATAAATGCAGAATGTTGTTTTGACTTCAGTGGCCCATGAAATGAGTGACTGTGCACCGTCTCTATTTGCATGGCAGTACGTTTGTGCTGCTGCCCTTGCCTGCGATTGCTTGTACGTGTGTGTAAGTGTGTGTGTTGGGCCACGACGGAGTGACAGTACGCCCAGTAAGCACATTTCCAACAGGCTAATTAAAGCTCCTCCGGAATAAGGCCAGGCTTATTAACATCTCAGCGCAGCCACTAAAGTCTGCTCATAACCCAACAAGGATCAATGCTCTTCATTAGGGCAGGACCCGCTACTGCGGCCCTGCCAAAGCCGCCTCTGTCGCCCAAATGAATACTTGAGGGGAGAGGCAGAGCTGCTGCAAAGGCAGCGAGGGAGAAGTCAACCGGCAGCAGGCTGCCGCATCACCTTGCACTTTACAGGCACCCGCTGGACACTTCATCGCGATATCTCATTCAAGATCCATAAAATAAATGAATAAATAAACCATCTACCTTATGATATATCGACAGATTCACAAGTCAAAACGCAATTTATTCAGGTGTGAAAACAGTCTTACTCATAGGAAATAGAAACACAGTGAACCACCGCCATGAAAATAACATTTCTATCATTTGGGACCAAGCCCCAAAGCGAACAGCGAAAATCTGCGAGTAATTGACACAAAATGTTCAGAATTGGCTAAAATAACAGTTTCAACCATAAATATGCCCTAAAATAAAATCCCAAAGCACTTTAATAATATTTGAATCCTGTCTTCCAACATTACAATTTAAAATATGGACAAAAGAAAATGCACCGGAAGTGAATTACTACTTTTTGACTCAGTCGTACAAAGATACTCTCAAAATACTCTTGAAATAAATACAAAACCGAAGGAGTAGTTACATTTACATCTGATTTCAGATGTTGGTTTTTTTTTTTGCATAGCACGCTTAAATGTTTCAGATCATCACACCGATTTTAATATCTCGCAAAGACGACCTTTGTTTTTTTAGTGAACAATCAACAATAACAATTTGTGCCACCTTTTAAGCAGAAATATCTGAAATCAAATATTGGTGATAACTGGTAATGAGTCTTCCACATTGCAGCGGAGGAATTTTGTCCAAATTCTTTGTCACTCAACTGTTTAAAAAAAATATATATATTTTTTTTACATGGGGCCAGAAAGGTTTCGTCAAATCCACCCCAAATAAATAACATTTAAATTTGATTGGTCTTTGTTTTTAAATGCTTTTAATCATGTAACCCACATTGAGTTACCATGTGTATGAAACGCGCAATAAAAAGCAACCTGCCTTAAGCTAATTTTTAAAAGCGTACGTCTCTCTTTGTTTCAGCACTATAATTTATTTGACTTAGTATATTTTTGGGGGGCGTTCTTTTCTCGGTTGCAACCAGCATTTAATCCTTCTAGAATGACTCTGTATTTCTATCATCATCCCTTCTTTGTAAGACACACATCATGTCAGAATCCCATGAAATATTATAATTATGATATAAAGTTCCAGGTAACTTATGAGACACGTGGGGAGGATGAGGGAATAGATAGCGGAATATAGGGAGAGAGCATGAGTGAGGAACAATCTGTACTTGGAAACACTATGGGACCACAACACCACAATTGTCAGGTCAGACTCAGTTTTCTTGTTTTTTTGGTTTTTTTTTTTTGGGGAAAACAGCAAACTTCCACTTTAACGCTATAATCCTACATTTTAAAAAAAAAGGGATGGACAACTTTGATGAGCACGACAGCCACGTTTTACCCACACCCCCCATTGGCCAGACTTTTTTTCTTTTTCATGAAACCTCACCACCTGCACGCACGGTCAACACTCACCACGGCCGAATGCGCCTTGCCTTGCGGAGCGTCACATCGTCATTACAAGTCGGACCCGATTGGCATCCGCCCACTCGTGGGCCGCTCTGTTGAGGGCGGGGGCCGCATGCGGACCGCGGGCCACCGGTTTCCTACGGCGGCCCTAAAAGTTTCTGAATGTGACTTTGAAGCATGAAGATGGCATGTAAAGGATATGTGTACAGCACTTGTGGGTAACAATTGCAGGACAACAGTGAAAATGTAAGACAGGTAAGAAAAAGAGGGCAGACTGGTGCAATTAGAGGAGAAAGAAGCAGAGAAAGTGAAGCCCTCCTTCCGTAGGGGTGGTGCATAGCTCTTCTAATCAATCCATGGATGCATTGTAAAATCAATGCACTGTATAATTAGGTCAATCCAAGGGTAAAAAAAAAAAAAAAAAAAAAAAGCCCACCTTGCTCTGCATTTTGCCTCTCTCTGCACTCCGTCTTTGCCTTCCCCTGTAATAATGCCTTCATCATAAATGGATCCGGGTCACTGTTACATTATTCCAAATTGGTCGGAATAATTGAAAAACCTCTGGGTCTCCGCTGTATGACGTGTCACAACGTGCAACAGCCTTAAATGTAGCATTTGTTATGTGCCATAACAAAGCGGAGCCCCTTTTGGAAGGAGCCTCGTCTTTGTTTTCCAATAGCGTTAAGTACCGCTCCCACTTTTGCAGAGCTTGAATCAATAGTGTCCCCTAACCTATTCATCATATAGAGATTGTTTTGTTTTTTTTGAATATATAAACTGCTTTTTCACCGCTCGGCGTAAAGAGGTTCAGCAAAGAAAATGGTCACAAGCACATCTCTCTCCTTCATCATGAAGACATGAAAAGGTTGAATGTGAAAATTACAGAATGCTTTTTTTTATTTTTTTATTTTGTAGTTTTTTTATAAACGTACTGCAGAAAACGGGAGTGTGTTCTTATGGATGGAGGCCAAGGCTTAAGTGTTACATATGTTGACAAGCGCTAACAAATCAATGGTAGTTTATTTGTTCTTAGAACCCGCTAAAGAAGCCGTATCTTATATATTGAGTGTATTCACCTGTCAAAGCAACAGGTGGCGCTATCATAACACTCCATCTGTTAGCAAGGGTTAGCATGGGAGGCCAACGCCGAGAGCACATCAAGATTTTGTGTCTCTGACTTCCTCCCACATTCCAGAAACATTCATCTTAGGTCAATTTAAGACCGTATATTGACCAGCATTCCATGGATGTGAGTGTGAATGCTTGAACGTGCCATAGGTGGGCAAACTGTCCAAGGTGTACCACGCCACAACGCAGCTGGGATCGGCTCCAGCTCCCCCACAACCCTAATGATGATAAAAATAGAAGGATAGAACCCCTTTTCTTTGCTCGTGGTGTTTTAACAGTATCCATATTTTGCAGATGCTTTACGCATGGCACTGGTTTTAGATCAAATGTCAAAGCACTTTTCACATGCACACGCGCTGTCATAAATGTGAGAAATTATAAATCACTACTGCATCTGACAACCCTTTAGGATAAAGACGATACCATTCCTGTTGCACCATAGCCGCGTATTTAAAATAATAATAATATTTGGATCGTAATCCCTTTTTATGGATCTTTTGGTTTTTCTCTTGGTTTTTCAAAGAATTTTCAGATAAAAATCAATCTGATCGCGATGTGATGTTTTGAAAGGGAAATTCATATCGCCGACTCGCAATCCTGAGTATGGACTGTAGTATTCTTTTGTACGTAATGTCTTGTAGTTCCTCCTGAAATAGAATATTTGACATCTGTGTAGTTAAACGGCCTTCGCGTGTGGTTCCACAACACAGGTATTCTCATTGAATACCTATGAAGACCTCCACATATCCATTAATGACAGGTTCTATACAGCAGACTGCATATGTCATTAGAAACGGGCCCAGCCCACAACTAATCCATCAAAGATGGTCAGAAACACACACGCATGCAGACGCACACGCACGCTCTCTGGTCATGCTATCGTGTTTAATCTCTTTGAGTGTTTCCCCACTCCTCCTTCTTCCTTCCCATCTTCCAATTCCGTCGCTGAGCTTCTGGAGCAGTGAGCCTTCGCAGTGCTCTCGCCACGCAAGAGGCCATTCTTCTCCTCGCCGTCATAAATCGCTCACCGGACTGCTGATGCTGATGTCTCGGTTCAGAGATTTGGCACAGGAACACACCTAATTTCTTAGATTAGATTGCTGAAAACAAATAAATTCTAAGTGTAGCCATACTGGGGCCGTTGTTTAAAAAGGGAGCCCTGTGCAAGCCCTTTGTTCTCTAAGTACTCTAATATTTTTGATGTCGGCCATGCACTTGGAAAGTTAAGTCAGCCTTAACTCATAACCATCATTTTTAACGCTGTCATGCGCAAGGTTGGAAGATCTTTCTATTTATCGTTGTATCGATCTCTATACGGGAAGTGTCCATTATAGGAATTGTTTTCAAAATATATATATTGGCCAGCACTTTATTGGTATGCAAGTTTGTGTATTTCTAAGATGATGTCACCACACTTAATAAAAATCACATCATATCATTAAATATATTTGGTATGAGCAATCCAAACAAGCATTCTGTTCAGATAATACATGTTATTATAAACATACAGGATGTGACAGAAGCCAATATGATGAGCCTTAAGAGGAAAATGTATTCCTTTTGTGTGTGTGTGCGTGCGTGAGTTTTTAAATGCTTTAACACATTTGCCATTACAAGGACGGAAACGGATTCAATTGACAATAATTGACTGTGAATTAAAAGACATTCAATTACAATAAACATTTTACGCCGGTCTGTTTAGTTAGCTAAAAACAATTGGGAAAAGTGTCACCTTTTTTTTTTTTTTTATCGCTAGTCGTACATTGTAGGGACGGATCCATATTAAGTCATCCTAAATGCAGAATATAGATGTGTGGAATAATTTGGACCAGGGAAAAAATTGCCACTGACTTTCTTTACATCCTTTTCCCTTTGTAAATTCTTTGTGTGTACATTATTGACAAAACTTTGCTATTTTCTCTTATTCTCCTTCTCGTTTTTTTTTTTCCCCCCCGTAAATATATTGCCATATACAGTGAGATGTTTTAAAGTCCAATGCCAACAATATAACACAATTCTGAACTTGAACAAAATGCTGTCATGCATAACGTCACACGAGATGTCGGAATATGGTGTCATATCGGCGTAACGTGCGCGACGAGAGCATTGTTTTGGTCTGCGTGGCGTTTTGTAACAGACAACGTGAGCGGGTACCCTTATTAAATTCGGAATATGCTTTAGTATCTTATTGACTTACTTAGGCCTTTCTGTTCCTTTCCACCCTCTTTTGTCTTGGGTCATCTTTTCCAGTTGGGTCCACATCAGTCTCTTCTTTTTAGCTCCTTCTCCAGGGGCCTCATGTACAAAACTGTGGCGTACGTTCTTTTTCACGGCACAGTTCAGCTGTGTCAAGAGTGAAATGACCGTGGAAAAGTGCGGTGCCTCGCGCCAGCCTCATGGCTGGCGTACGCACGTTTCCGCAGCTGTTGGTGCTTTGGTGACACTTCGAGGGGATGCTGGGAAACTGCTATCATAAATCTGCACATCAGAAACACATGAATTTTTAGCACTGATGAACAATTAATGCCCGGCAACATTTGATTTCAACAATGTAATAGAGGCAAGGACTCAGAATTAATTTGTTAACCAGGGTATTTAACACATTCACTGCCATTGACGGCTTTAAAAGTCAAATATCCATGTTGACTGGGAAGGCTGGCAGTGAACAAATGAATCAGTGGTATTTGTGACGATACCTATTAATAGATCGAGGTGATCATTTACGCCGCCTATTGCCCTCACAGCAGCTTTTTGTGACTCCAGCACATGCACTGAAGAAAAGAGTCCTTTGAATTTACTCAATGTGAACATCTACATTGGTTGCACATGATTAAAACGTGTTAAAATGACATTTTTTTTTTTTTTTTTTTAAATGTGTGTTTAACACATTTTAATCACACGCGACCGATGTACGGTCAAATTAAGTAAATTCAAAGGACTCTTATAAGCAGTCTGCACGGGTGCAGCAGCAGCCGGTTGTTGGAGCGTCGGAGGCGCTGGGGATGCCGGAGGAGATCCCAGGAACGATGGACGAATCCCCGAACAAGTAGCGCATGGCTGGGACTGCACTGATAAAAAGAGTCCTTTGAATTTACTTAATTTGAAGACGTACATCGGTTGCACGATAAAAATATGTTAAAATGACATAATTTACCCCTCCTCTTAAAAAAATTTTTCACTGTGTATTAAAATAATAAATTCAGTCCTAAAAAAGGAGTCAGATTTTTTGATATCCCCTTTGATATGCTTCTGTTTGAATTTTCCAAAGATTTATCACAAATACCATACATACAAGATTTATCTCACAGGGCTGAGTGAGCAACTTCACATTCAGAAAAAAATAGTTTTCTTCATTACCTTGCTCATTTTCCTTTTTTTCTGATCATGCAGCGATCGGGATGTCAGGCGCAGGGTTCATTGACATACGATTCGCAAATTTTAAACGCGGGCGTGGACAGGGCGGGGTCGGCTCCTCCATCAGGTGCGCTCATTTCCACGTTGATTGGGATGAAGGACGCAAATGTGCTGGGATTCATGCGTACGCACAGATCCGTACATGTGGATATTTTTGACGTTTTTCTGGATTTGAGCGTACGCCATGTTTCAGTAGGAAATCCACGCAAGTCTTAGTACATGAGGGCCCTGGTGTTTTTCCACGTCCTCCTCATCAGCTGAATCTCCACAGTGGTCAATGTTGTTCATTTTGTTTTTCTGCCAGAAAGTCTTAGACCCCACACATCTGGCATGAAAAAGTTTTGCCCGTATTGTGTGTGGCGTGCTCTGATTATCTCAATACATGGCACTATACACATAAAGATTCTGTTCCAATTTCAAAATCTCACGTGATCACACGTGACCTCACAAAATCGAAGAAGAAGAAACTGCCGATGTTTCCTGAATGTACGTGAAGGTTGCCTGAGACAGCAATACTTCTTGCCGTCTGGGGAACCCACTTTTATTTGCCGAAGCAAGTCATTCATTTACGGCCATCGCCATTTTACAAGGCTCCTGGCTGGGGCTGCCTTCAGGAACGTTCGGGAAACATTGGCGCATATCCGAAATGGTTTCTCCTTCTAGGGTTTTGTAAGATCACGTGTGATCAGGTGACATTTTGAGGTCAGCGTTTGAACAGAATCTTTTCAGCACGCCGCACACACTACGACCAAAACTGTTAACGGCCAGATTTGATTTATTTTTTGGATCTTTATGCGTGCCGTCTGTTACAGATGAAAAAACATCTTTTAAGATTTGAAAAGTCCTCATGTACGTATGTACCAAGCCAAAGACATGCTTGTTTTTATTTACGGTTGGCTATATTCTGTCCACGTCGCAATTCACTGCGTCATAACTCCGGAATAGTCGGCTTTCCCGCGCACACATGAAGACTTTTGGTTGTAAATATTGAACACGTCCATCATTTAAGCTTCTCGGGCCGACCTGTTTCGGACCCTAAAATCGGGACCTCGGGACAATCTTATAGGAGAATTTTACAAGACTCAAGATTGTCTGGCGTCTGACGTGCAGGCCGATTTACCGGTCTGCCAAATTGAGGCTCGTGCTTGTACGAAAATGAAGAATACGCCAGTGTTTGCGCGCTGCCGCAGATCTGACGGCTATGAAAACAGTCCAATGTGTAAACTGCTGAATAAGACCATCTTTTACACACATAGGTGCACACACACACACACACACACACACACACACACACACCAATAACTGCAGCATACTGTCCCTCTAATTTCTATATACGTGACTGTTTTCCCCTTGGGAGCCCTGTGATGGATTGACTGCTTCACATTTGCTGCAGTGAGTCTGCGTTTTTTGTTTTTGTTTTAATGCTCCTTTCATCCCCTCCTTGTACTTGCTCTCACCTTAAAGGAGCAGCAAGGAACAATTTGTCCGATTTGCTCCAAGACACCGCCTACATTTGTGTACAGTGTCATTTACCGTGAAGCCACTGGCAACACTAAACAGACCAAGAATAAAAGTTATTGTGGCTGGTCCGCAACAGTCGGGGATCAGGGTCCACGCACTAAGTCCATCCATTTTCTGACTTTTGGCCAGAGGCGGGGTACGCCCTGGACTGTTCGCCAACCAATCGCAGGCCAGTAAGTGAACCATCAAATGGATTTTAAAGCTGAGTATCAAGTGCCAATGTAGTAGTCATACTTAATCAAAGAACTAAAAGTGCGGACCTCTCGTAATTGTAAAGGTATTAGGGACACATTTAGTGTACAAGGCGAGAATAAAGTTGCGGTATTCCAAATGATAATAGTAAGAGTCATAATTTGACTATCATAAAGTTGTAGTATTACAACAAGAACCAACTTGTTTGATGGTAAAAAAAAAAAAAAAAAAAGAATATATATATATATATATTGACATAAATGCTTTACATTGGACAGCGACAGCAAATCTCCAAGTTCTGATTTCAGTCTCGCAATATTAAATCTTTTATTCTCATGAAAATACACTATATTCTTGGAATATTGGGATTTTTGTTGTTGTTGCAAAAAGTCTTTTCCTTATGACTTATAAACTCTCTCTCTCTAGATATATATATCCATCCATCCATTTTCTGAGCCGCTTCTGCTCACTAGGGTCGCGGGCATGCTGGAGCCTATCCCAGCTATCATCGGGCAGGAGGCGGGGTACACCCTCAACTGGTTGCTATATATATATATATGGAAAATATATATATATATATATATATATATATATATATATATATATATATATATAGCATCAGCCTCACAGTTCTGAGAACCCGGGTTCAATCCCCGGCCCCGCCTGTGTGGAGTTTGCATGTTCTCCCCGTGCCTGCGTGGGTTTTCTCCGGGCACTCCGGTTTCCTCCCACATCCCAAAAACATGCATGAATTGGAGACTCTAAATAACACGCCCGCGACCCGAGTGAGGAAAAGTGGCTCAGAAAATGGATGGATGGATGGATATATATATATATATATATATTCTTAAATGCTCCACTTTAAGAAATTCAGATCATGATGATGTACAATATAAGCATCACAATTCTCAGATGTCATTTATGGTAATAACAAATAAATAGGTACTAGGTAATAGCATCACACGCAAAACACTTACGGAGCATTCAATCAGATTTCTGTGAGCTCAGTTCTGTCCTGCTCACAGCTTGAAAGGGGAAAATTTGCATGCGATCTGAGGATTTCCGGGGTGTGCTGCAATATAGTAATCAGCGTTATAGTTTGCTTTCTTTTGTATTTCAGCATTCACACACAGAATTTCTCAGGGAACTGTAATTTGCGTTTCTTTTTTGGAAAAGCAAATCATCAGGAAAAGAATCAAATAAGATATTCTGACTTTACATGTAAGCTTTAGAGCTACCATGAAGCTTGACTTTGTGTGTGTGTGTGTTTTAATGAAGAAAAGAACACGTGACTCTCCAGATTAGGTGGCTGGTGATGCGCATCGTGGCCCACAGAGGGAGCAGTTCCGACAGCCCCCCCCCCTCTCTCTCGGGCCTTCCTCAGCTGCAGCAACCTTGAAACTCGATAAGGAACAATAAACCATAAATCAACCCAAAATGGGGTTGAGGGGGTGGGCAGCGCAGGTGAGGAAAACTGGGTGAAGAAGGGAGGCGAAAGGGGGGAGCCTACGACAGCTGTCATTCCCAGTTTGGTTTAAGGACGTCAGTAGCTGGCCAGGTCGTGACGCTCCGCTGTTTGCCGGACTCAGCAAAATGGCAGACAACTCACCGGGGGCTGACCTTCAGGAGGTGAGCGAGAGGAGGGAGGTAGGAGCGGTCAAAGGCTCGTGCCGTATATGACCGCACCATGTGCACGTATTGTGTGTGAAGACTCAATCTGTCACACAGGCAATAGCCACTTTGCAATTGGGGCAGGCTTCCAAAATGCATTTTATATTTCATACAGAGCAGTGATTTAATTGAAAAATAAATGTCTGGCACAGCAGCATCAACCGCTAGTTTGTCATTTTAACAGCCTAGTGGGAGTGGCCGATTTTTCACTGGCCTCAGGACCAGTTACAGTACAATCGAACCATTCACGTGGCAAGGACAAAAAAAACCCCCAAAAAAATCAGAGGAGGGGGCTGAGAATAAAGCCCCCGTGTACATGTACATGGATATTTTGTCTTTTTTCAAAAAGCACATGGTTTCCCCACCATGGTGAAAATTTCCATCCACACTAGGAGCGATTTAAAAAAAAAAAGCACTTTGTGACGCTGGATCGGCTTTTCAGAAACTGTTCCAATGGTCCGATGCATTTTTGTTCCGCCTTCCAAACACATTTTATTCATAAGGTTAAGTAAGCAAGGAAGCTTCGATGGAAAGTAGTTGTAGAACCTTTCATAGTTACTTGAAAGCTTTCTTACTCGTGTGTGCTTTCCGTCCCAATGTTGGGACAAGTGAGAGGCAAAAACAAGTCCATTACGTGATACGTAATTTACAAAAAGAACAGTGACTGTTTAATGAAGTGTAAATGTTCATTCAGAAAATAAAACCGCGCCATGGCTAATCTATCAATATTCCGATCACGATATCCATTCGCGCACGCGCACACCATACACCCACGCTGCGCACTAAAATACTCGTCACTCTGATTGTCTCAGTGTCAGTCTCACTAAAACTGTTAGCGGCTCGTGATGGAAGAATAAAACAGATTGGAAGGTGTCGTTCAGCCGCAACTATTTGGCTGACCAGAGACTGACCTCGATATCATCACTCAGCATGTGACAGATAAAACTGCCTGGCCCATTTAGAACAGTCCACTCCAGTTGTTGGCTCCAATTTGGAACCGCTCGAAATGTGTGCCACAGAAACGCCCCCTATTTGTCTGTTTGCTCAATGTAAAGTCAACTATGCCTAATATGTCATACTACACAGTTGAAAGGGTTTATTGATGTGTTTATTAACATTTAGTACACTCACAACAATTAAGCCCTAAAATGACTTTCCATTGAAATAGGTTTAGCTCCATCATCTGTTTTGCAAGTTATTCTGGTAGCCAAAGAACTGGTGGTGTTGTTCCGACTGGTCCACGTCAAAGCGGTTTCTGATCGTATATTTCTATGATGATAAGTTACACATTGACTCATATGCCAGGGCGAAACAGACCAGAATGATCCAATCAACGTCGGCGTCCTGTTAACAGCCATGTATTTGTCTTTATGTTGACTACAGCATGCGAAGGTGCGCGCGTGCGTGTGTGTTTATGTGTGTCTGCGTGTGGACGAGTAAAGCGCGGCTCATTAGAGAATGTAAAGTGACTCCTAAGGCTTAATTCAGCAATATTGGTGATGTGGGCAAGGATGTCAAGGGATTCCAGACGGCAAGGGCTGTTTATTTATCAAGTAAGATGACTGCTTTGAGGATTTTCAAGTATGTACAAGAAGAGTGATCTGATTATTAATGGTGCAATGTACTGATTCATTCGATTTTTAACAATTTGCAGATAGTGCTTCTCATCTTTATTGGGAATATACGGCATCTTTTCTCCATGTTCGATGGAAGTGATTTATATTCCCATGTGTTGAATGTGTATTTAATGTGCTCATGTATTGATTATGACCAACACTCTAATGCTGATTTTCCTGCCATTTGAAAGCATTTTCGTCTTTCTTAGGACCTGTATAACATTCTGTTCTACAACCCCAATTCCAATGAACGTTGTGTTAAACATAAATAAAAACAGAATACAATGATTTGCAAATCATGTTCAACCCATATTTCATTGAATACACGACAAAGACAAGATATTTCATGTTCAAACTGATGAACTTGGTTGTTTTTAGCAAATAATCATTAACTTAGAATTTTCTGGCTTCAACACGTTCCAAAAAAGCTGGGACAGGTGGCAAAAAAGAATGAGATCGTTGAGGAATGCTCCTCTAACACCTGTTTGGAACATCCCACAGGGGAACAGGCTCATTGGGAACAGGCGGGTGCCATGATTGGGTAGAAAAGGAGCTTCCCTGAATTGCTCACTCATTCACAAGCAAAGATGGGGCGAGGTTCACCTCTTTGTGAACAGGTGCGGGAGAAAATAGTCCAACAGTTTAAGGAGAATGTTCCTCAACGTACAATTGCAAGGACTTTAGGGATTTCATCATCTACAGTCCACAATATCATCAAAAGGTTCAGAGAATCTGGAGAAATCATCTGCACGTAAGCGGCAAGGCCGAAAACCGACATTGAATGTCCGTGACCTTCGAACCCTCAGGCGGCACTGCATCAAAAACCGACGTCAATGTGCAAAGAATATCACCGCATGAGCTCAGGAACACTTAAGAAAACCAATGTCAGTAAAGACAGTTCAGCGCTACATCCGTAAGTGCATAACTGCAGTCCAGACCTGTCTCCCGTTGAAAACGGGTGGCGCATTACGAAGCGTAAAATACGTCAACGGAGACCCCCGACTGTTGAACAACTGAAGCTGTACATCAAGCAGGAATGGGAAATAATTCCACCTACAAAGCGTCAACAATTAGTGTCCTCCGTTCCCAAATGTTTATTGAATGTTGTTAAAAGAAAAGGTGATGTAACACACTAGCAAACATGACCCAGTCCCAGCTTTTTCGGAACGTGTTGCAGCCATAAAATTCCAAGTTGATGATTATTTGCTAAAAACAATAACGTTTATCAGTTTGAACATGAAATATCTTGTCTTCGTAGTGTATGCAATTAAATATAGGTTGAACATGATTTGCAAATCATTGTATTCTGTTTTTACTTGTGTTTAACACAACATCCCAACTTCATTGGCATTGAGGTTGCACATGAAACCATATGCAACCAAACACAGTCCGTAAATTACAAGTCCGCAAGGTAAAACAAATATTAAATATATAATATAAAGAATATTTTCTGTTTGGAAGATCATTGTTGTGCTTTAGATATCGTGTTTTATCAGTTTTCCTATTTTCCTACATCTCTAAGGTTATATTGACTTCACAGTTGAACACACGGCAACACACTGCATAGTGGTTAGCATGTCTGCCTCACAGTCAGTCACACTTTCTAGGTTAACTGACTGTCTCTAAATTGTCCATATATCTGAATGCTTGTGCACATTTGTCATTTCTCACCCTGACCCTAATGAGGACAAGCGGTATAGGGAAGAATGGATGAACCTGAAAACTGCATGTGCACATGCCCACCACAGGCTGGTACAATCATAAAGTTGGCAAAATTATCAAGCAACAGCAATGCAGCCCTATGGGGGGCACAAGTCAGTGCAAACTGTAGGCCGGTCCCAAGCCCGGATAAATGCAGAGGGTTGCGTCAGGAAGGGCATCCGGCTTAAAACCTTGCCAAACAAATATGAGGGTTCATCCAAAGAATTCCATACCGGATCGGTCGTGGCCCGGGTTAACAACGTCCGCCACCGGCGCCGTCAACCTGCGGGGCGCCGTTGGAAATTCAGCTACTGTGGGGCGAAGTCAAAGAAGAAGAAGAGGTGGAAAGCGGGTTCTTCGGCAGAAAGAGAAGAGGAAAACACAGAGCCTAGAACTGAATGTGGGGACTTTGAATGCTGGGACTATGACAGGAAAATCTCGGGAGTTGGTTGACACGATGATTAGGAGAAAGGTTGATATATTGTGTGTCCAGGAGACCAGGTGGAAAGGCAGTAAGGCGAGAAGTTTAGGGGCAGGGTTTAAATTATTTTACCATGGTGTAGATGGGAAGAGAAATGGAGTCGGGGTTATTTTAAAAGAAGAGTTGGCTAAGAATGTCTTGGAGGTGAAAAGAGTATCAGATCGAGTGATGAGGCTGAAATTTGAAATTAAGGGTGTTATGTGTCATGTGATTAGTGGCTATGCCCCACAGGTAGGATGTGACCTCGAGGTGAAAGAGAAATTCTGGAAGGAGCTAGATGATGTAGTTCTGAGCATCCCAGACAGAGAGAGAGTCGTAATTGGTGCAGATTGTAATGGACATGTTGGTGAAGGTAATAGGGGTGATGAAGAAGTGATGGGTAAGTACGGCATCCAGGAAAGGAACTTGGAGGGGCAGATGGTGGTAGACTTTGCAACAAGGATGCAAATGGATGTAGTGAACACTTTTTTCCAGAAGAGGCACGAACATAGGGTGACCTACAAGAGCGGAGGTAGAAGCACACAGGTGGATTACATCTTGTGCAGACGATGTAATCTGAAGGAGGTTACCGACTGTAAGGTAGTGGTAGGGGAGAGTGTGGCTAGACAGCGTAGGATGTTGGTGTGTAAGATGACTCTGGTGGTGGGGAGGAAGATTAGGAAGACAAAGGCAGAGCAGAGAACCATGTGGTGGAAGCTGAGACAGGACGAGTGTTGTGCAGCTTTTCGGGAAGAGGTGATACAGGCTCTTGGTGGACGGGAGGAGCTTCCAGAAGACTGGACCGACCGCTGCAGCCAAGGTGATCAGAGAAGCAGGCAGGAGAGTACTTGGTGTATCTTCTGGCAGGAAAGGAGAGAAGGAGACTTGGTGGTGGAACCTCACAGTACAGGAAATCATACAAGGAAAAAGGTTAGCTAAGAAGAAGTGGGACACCGAGAGGACCGAGGAGAGGCGAAAGGAATACATTGAGATGCGACACAGGGCAAAGGCAGAGGTGGCAAAGGCCAAACAAGAGGCATATGATGACATGTATGGCAGGTTGGACACTGAAGAAGGAGAAAAGGATCTATACAGGCTGGCCAGACAGAGGGATAGAGATGCGAAGCATGTGCAGCAGGTTAGGGTGATTAAGGATAGAGATGGAAATATGTTGACTGGTGCCAGCAGTGTGCTTGCTAGATGGAAAGAATACTTCGAGGAGTTGATGAATGAGGAAAATGATAGAGAAGGGAGAGTAGAAGAGGCAAGTGTGGTGGACCAGGAAGTGGCAATGATTAGTAATGGGGAAGTTAGAAAGGCATTAAAGAGAATAAAAAATGGAAAGGCAGTTGGTCCTGATGACATTCCTGTGGAGGTATGGAAGCATCTAGGAGAGGTGGCTGTGGAGTTTTTGACCAGCTTGTTCAATAGAATTCTAGCGGGTGAGAAGATGCCTGAGGAATGGAGGAAAAGCGTACTGGTGCCCATTTTTAAGAACAAAGGTGATGTGCAGAGCTGTGGCAACTATCGAGGAATAAAGTTGATGAGCCACACAATGAAGTTATGGGAAAGAGTAGTGGAGGCTAGACTCAGGACAGAAGTGAGTATTTGCGAGCAACAGTATGGTTTCATGCCTAGAAAGAGTACCACAGATGCATTATTTGCCTTGAGGATGTTGATGGAAAAGTACAGAGAAGGTCAGAAGGAGCTACATTGTGTCTTTGTAGATCTAGAGAAAGCCTATGACAGAGTACCCAGAGAGGAACTGGGGTACTGGATGCGGAAGTCTGGAGTGGCAGAGAAGTATGTTAGAATAATACAGGACATGTACGAGGGCGGCAGAACAGCGGTGAGGTGTGCTGTAGGTGTGACAGAAGAATTTAAAGTGGACGTGGGACTGCATCAGGGATCAGCCCTGAGTCCCTTCCTTTTTGCAGTGGTGATGAATAGGCTGACAGATGATGTTAGACTGGAATCCCCGTGGACCATGATGTTTGCAGATGACATTGTGATCTGCAGTGAAAGCAGGGAGCAGCTGGAGGAACAGTTAGAAAGATGTCGGCAGGCACTGGAAAGCAGAGGAATGAAGATTAGCCGAAGTAAAACAGAATATATGTGCATGAATGAGAGGGGTGGTGGGGGAAGAATGAGGCTACAGGGAGAAGAGATAGCAAGGGTGGAGGACTTTAAATACTTGGGGTCAACCGTCCACAGCAATGGTGAGTGTGGTCAGGAAGTGAAGACACGGGTCCAAGCAGGTTGGAACGGGTGGAGGAAGGTGTCAGGTGTGTTATGTGACAGAAGAGTCTCTGCTCGGATGAAGGGCAAAGTTTATAAAACAGTGGTGAGTTCCAGCCATGATGGAGGGATTAGAGACAGTGGCACTGAAGAGACAACAGGAAGCAGAGCTGGAGGTGGCGGAAATGAAGATGTTGAGGTTCGCTCTTGGAGTGACCAGGTTGGATAAAATTAGAAATGAGCTCATCGGAGGGACAGCCAAGGTTCGATGTTTTGGAGACAAAGTTAGAGAGAGCAGACTTCAATGGTTTGGACACGTCCAGAGGAGAAATAGTGAGTATATTGGTAGAAGGATGGTGAGGATGGAGCTGCCAGGCAAGAGAGCGAGAGGAAGACCAAAGAGAAGGTTGATGGATGTCGTGAGGGAAGACACGAGGGCAGTTGGTGTTCGAGAGGAGGATGCAGGAGATAGGCTTACATGGAAAAGGATGACGCGCTGTGGCGACCCCTAACGGGACAAGCCGAAAGGAAAAGAAGAAGAACGTGGCTCGTCATTACTCCACTTATTTTCTTCAAATTTAAGGATAAATGTACCTTGTAGATTTTGTTGTATGATAGTTGGATTTATCGTGGGCACGTTGGTTTTACGCACTCATCATCGACGGGTGCATTTTGATGACATCGGGCTCACAGTGACAGCTTCGGGCTTCACTGCAACGCATTGTCAGATATCCTGTTCAGACCTTATCTCCATCCACATGTTACTGAGTACAAATTCAGATCAAACATGTTTTTTTTTCTGCTTACACCGCCATGATGCACCCAGAAAATGGGAATAGGGCCACTTGATCCAAAATGTAAAAGTTGTCTCTCAGCATTCACACGCTAACCGATGAACCTGAATTGCAACTGTACACAAAACTATTGCTTTCAAATTAACTGTGCTTTTTAGTCGCGGAAGTACGAAATTATCAAGTATACGACACCATTTTAAAAGTACATACGTAGAAGGTTAATACAAGAAAAAAACGTCATCATCATTGCTAGATCCACATAAGAAGAGCTGGTGGAGACAGGTGTGCGGGGCTATTCGTATAGTCATGGCCAGCAGTTACCTAACAGGAAGGTGACACTGTCACAGCAGGGTTTCGCAGAGGTCTTCACTCATCAATACAAGCCTCCAACCCAGTTTTTCTCAATGACATCTGAGCTGCTTCCCCCCTATAAAATCCCAGCCCGTGTCTCTGCATTAGGTCTTTCTTTAGCCTTGGCTGTTAAGCCAAATGTTCAGGCTGTTATAGTCCAAGCTATTCGAGAATGCATTGGCAGGGAACTTAACTGTTCCAGCACCAGGAGTTCCCTGACAACAGCAGATTATACCAGCTGTTGCCACCTTTATATACAGCAACGTATCATCTCTTCCCTCAGCTCATCTGTTTCACTTTCTCTCAATTTAGCACTTTTTTTCCTTTCTCTTTCTATCTCTTGCTCATATCTTTTACGTTGTCAAGACTTTATTTATCTGCCGGTTTTATTGCCATGTCTTTCCCCCTTTTGTTTTTGGCTAAATTTCATTTTGTCTTGTTCACAAAGTTTATGGTACTACTATATGACGACATAATAAGTAAAGCCCACAATGATATGTAGGAAGTATAGTGTAGCCAAAGACATTTGGGGGAAGGCGTTGCAATGTGCCTTGAATGTGCCCCGGCGCCCCGTGGGGATTAATGATGGCAGAAACACAATCTGAAAAGGACTTGGTCTGGGGACCCGAGGGTCAAGACACACCACAGAGAAAATTCAATTGAAATGGGAATGACTGCTGGCCGGTCCGGTTCCCAAACACAGATACGAAACCTTGAGGACGAACACGAACGCCCAATTGCTCCGATGTGTTCCTCACCGTGACATCAGTGCAAAGACAATTATTCCTCAAGCTTCAATATCGTATGCCGAATTGCATTTTAAAAGTCCAGCGCTCATAAATGGCCCTTTCTTCTGCACAATACCTACTTGGAAAGACCTGCCTCTGCTGACTATTGCCACTTCAATAAAATCTGGTACTATCAGGTTCATTTTATACTTCGGTGCCAGCCAGGGGTCTAAGCAAACCGAAACGAAATAGCTGGCCACACAGTGATCGACTACATTCCTAACCCCGTGTCGTTGAAAACTTTCACAAAATGTAGCTAAAAGTGGAAAAAAAAGCTTGCCTTAGCTCTGAGAAATGCAATAATATATGCTACAGCTTCTACTTTACTGCTGTGGTCCATTTTCCTGCTGCTGAATAAACCTTGACGCACCATCTGCAGTGATGCGGACTTTGTATCGGTCCGTTCTGGTAAAGAAGGAGCTGAGCCGAAAGGCGAAGCTCTCGATTTACCGGTCGATCTTCGTTCCTACCCTCACCTATGGTCACGAGCTGTGGGTCGTGACCGAAAGAACGAGATCCCGGATACAAGCGGCCGAAATGAGTTTCCTCCGCAGGGTGTCCGTGCTCTCCCTTAGAGATAGGGCGAGAAGGTGGGAGGATCTCAGAGTAGAGCCGCTGCTCCTCCACATCGAGAAGAGCCAGATGAGGTGGCTGGGGCATCTGATTCGACGAGTTCAATACTGTATGTTAAGTGGGAGGGAGGTAGTGCCATTTGAGTGAAAAGTGATGGCGCGTCAAAGGGCCCCTGACTGACGGGGGCCCTCGCGGCAACCAAGTCGATGTGACGGCCTTCAACATGACCTCCACTTTGGCGCAGCTTGCACAGCAGGAGATTAATGAGTGTTGTAGATCAATTAAGGAGTGGGACAGCCCTACTTGCTCACAGACTATTCAAATCAAATGCACTAAAAGGCTATATTGTGCGCTGTAATCTCTCTTTTATTCAGATTCATACATTGCATTTTTGAGCAGACACTTAACAGTATGCATACACATGCATGAACACACACACACACACACACACGTACACACATACGCCTAAGATGGATAAACGTATGTGTGTTATGGGCTACAAAGTGATAAGAGTGAAAAGACATCTATAATCACTCTCACTTCCTCTCACTTTTCCATCTACCCATCAACTCATCTCCAGCATTTCATTAGAGGGACTTTAAAAACCTTTTCCCACGGGAAGGACTATCTTTTCTCTCTTGCTCGCCCACTGCTTTTGCTTCTTGCACCATACTGTATGCTCTTCACTAACACAGGAATTATCCACTCTGTTCGTCTTTTCTCTTTCATCTTATTTATAATTGACAGTGAGAATTCTCCCTCTTTAAATGCTGACGGTACGAATACCAAAAGGTATTCCAAAAGAAGAAAATAACTATCATGCATACAGTTAAAGCCCTAATGCCCATTTTGCATGTTTAATGTAAAATGTAAGTTATGTGTCATGTAAAATAGTAGTGTAATCAAGGAGGTGTTAGCCAGATGGTAATTTTAAAACTTGGTGACGGGTTTTGTCTGGAATAAACCATTACATTTTTGTGCAACTCCAGCTATAGATGCAGATCCTGATGAAAAACTGTGTCTGCTTCTCCTTTATTGGTTTGACATGCACCTTGTAAAGCAAAGCAAATTTATTTATATAGCGCACTTCATACACG
Source organism: Phycodurus eques (assembly GCF_024500275.1). Taxonomy (NCBI): domain Eukaryota; kingdom Metazoa; phylum Chordata; class Actinopteri; order Syngnathiformes; family Syngnathidae; genus Phycodurus; species Phycodurus eques. The sequence continues at coordinate 2,455,428 of NC_084525.1, read as the reverse complement.
AGGTAACTCAATGTGCTGTACATGATTATACGCATTTAAAAACAAAGGGGGAAAACAACAGCTTATAAACATTTAAAACAAAGAGAAAATAAAAATAAAAATACAATTAAAACAGCATACAGTGCAAGAAATATCATTTAAAAGTGGAAACCATATTGTGGAGTTTAGTTAACAAGTGGCTTGTTAGTGGAGTTCGTTGTCACATTTGTGTGGGGCCAATTATGTATTACTCGTGCACTCACTGCAGTTGTCTCGCCATGCTGCACTATTTGCATATACTGGCCACTCATGCCAGAGTAGCATCTGCTCCATTTGCACACCGATTGAGGAGTATCTGTAACATTTGCACAACCGACATTGTCCCAGATGATCGCACGACTCGTCACTTTAAACCGCATACACTCCTTGAAGTCTCGGCGCCCTTTGCACAACGGTCATTGCACCGGACTATTGCAATATGAGTCATTCGAACGGCTCTAAGTGCTAGATTTTGCACAATTGTCAAAAAAATAAATAAATAAATGTACCGGCATTACCAGGTAACTATTAACCCTTTACTGCTCAGTGACTGTTTTTTTTTTGTCAATGTCTTTCTGTCTCCAAAGTGTTCTGTAAATTGATTGTCTGTTGTCGTACTAGAGCGGCTCCAACTACCGGAGACAAATTCCTTGTGTGTTTTTGGACATCTGATTCTGATTCTGAAATGCTCTAAAAAGCATGGGAGAAAAGAAGAGTTTTTAACCTGGACTTAAAAACATGCACACTTGGGGCTGACGTCACTTTTGTTGGCAACTTATTCCATTTGTGTGCAGCATAATAGCTAAATGCTGCTTCACCATGTTTGCTTTTGCCTCTATTTGACCTGGGTCTGTCCATCACAGAGCCCTACTGGGTATATATCCCATTAGCATTTCATTTATGTATTCAGGACTTAAACCGTTTAGGGATTTATAGACCAGTAGCAGAACTTTAAAATCTATTCTAAAGCTGACTGGGAGCCAGTGTAAAGATTTTACAATTGAAGCAATATGCTCTGACCTCTTTGTTCTGGTCAGAACCCGAGCCGCAGCATTCTGTAGGCGCTGCAGCTGTTTAATGCTCTTTTTAGGGAGTCCAGTCAGAAGACCATTACAATAGTCAAGTCTACTTGAGATAAAAGCATGGATGAGCTTCTCCCGGTCTGCTTGACACATGCAAGCCTTCACTCTGGATATGTTCTTCAGGTGGTAGAAGGCAGTTTTAGTAATTGATTTGATATGACTGTTGAAAGTCAGGTCGGAATCTATCAGAACACCAAGGTTTCGGACTTGGTCTTTTGTTTTTAAAGAGAGTGACTCCAGGTATTTACTAACAGCAATTCTCTTTTCTTTATTGCCAAAAACAATTATCTCAGTTTTGTTGTGGTTTAATTGAAGAAAAAAAATTGGCTCATCCAGGTATTTATGTTTTAGACAGTGATACAACACCTCAATTTAACTGCACTCATCTGGAGACACTGCTAGATATAACTGTGTGTCATCTGCATAGCTATGATAGCCAATATTAAAGTTCTGAAGAATTTGACCCAAGGGTAGCATATCCAGGCTGAACAGGAGGGGTCCAAGAACTGACCATTGAGGGACCCCATAGGTCATTGCCATTCGATGAGATTGAGCACTTCCGATGGTTACAAAAGAACTCTTTTCCTCCAGGTAGGAACGGAACCATTTATGGACCGTTACTTTACAGCAGAATAAAACATACTGTACAGCAGTATATTATGATCTACCGTATCAAAAGCCGCACTGAGGTCCAAAAAGACCAGTATTGACACCTTTCCCGAGTCAGTATTCAACCTTATATCATTTAGCACTTTGATAAGAGCAGATTCTGTACTGTGATGTGTTCGGAACCCTGATTGAAATTTGTCAAAAAGTTCATTTAAGTTCAAGAAACTGCTGAGTTGATTAAAACTAACTTTCTCAACAATCTTGGCTATGACAGGGAGATTTGACATGGGTCTATAGCTTGCTAACATGGAAGCGTCCAGCGCTCTATTTTTTAGCAGAGGCTTAATGACAGCTACTTTAAGAGCTCTAGGAAACTCACCTGACTGAAGTGAGCAATTGATTATTTGCTGCCAATCAGCTAGCACAGACTTTGCAATATCTTTGAAAAAGTCAGATGGTATTGAGTCAAGGCAGCTTGTTGATGGTTTCAGCTGCTGAACCGTTTTATCTGCAGTTTTTTGGTCAATTGTATCAAATTCTGACATGGTAACAGAGGTTTTCATGGGTGGCTTCAGATGTAATATCATTTTATCATTTTGCTGATTTTTGCTAATACTTAACCTGATGGATTGTATTTTTTTTTTTTTTTACTAAAATAGCAAGCAAATTCGTTGCATTTATCTGCTGTTAGGAGTTCTGGAGCTATCTGATTCGAAGGGGTTGTGAGCTTGCCAACCACAGCAAACAGAGTGTGAGTATTGTTGAAGTTCTTTCTGATGATATCAAAAAAGTGTTGCTGTTTAGCCCTGACTAATGCTTGGTTAAAATTACAAAGACTTTGTCTATGGAGGTTATTTGGAGTTTAGTTTTTCTCCACTTACATTCTGCTTCCCTACACTTTGATTTAGAGGTCTTTACCATCATTGTGATCCTCCACGGTGTTCTAGGTCGCCTCAAGATTGTCTTAGTTTTATTAGGAGCGACAGCATTCATGACATTTGAGATTTTACAGATGAAATTATCCAAAGGTTCATCAATTGTCTCAGCATTCACAGTTTGTGGCACAGCAATGGTCTCCATAAACGTAGTGGCGGTGCTCTCATTTATGTACCTTTTCTTAATAGAAATAGAGGTTGTCTGAACTGAAGAATCTGTAATTCAAAGAATCCACATAAATGGTTAGAAATAGCCATATCCTTAATGTCAATTGATAGAATTTCAACATCCTTAGCGATGACCAGGTCTAAAATGTGACCTTGAGTGTGGGTTGGACTCTTAATATGTTGAGAGAGGTCAAATGTGTCTAGTATGTCAGGATAATACTGCCCCCTAAAGGACTGGAGTAAGACGACTTTCTTTTTCTGTTTATTTCTATTTCAAACTTCGTAGTTTAACCATTTTTCCCATCCACCTTTTGAAAACACAAAACTTAGTTCAACTCTGGGGGTCCGTGGTCTATATTTGCACACTTGACAGAGTTAACAGCAAAACCACCCCGACTCAACTCGCCGAGCTGATTTTCGCTTTACACGTTGGGCTCTATTTTCATAGACGGCACGTGTACGGAAAGGTGTAAATGCTAGTGTATCCTGATTTTCGTGCAAGGCTCGCTGCGTGTGTTTGCCAATTTGGTAGACTGGTCTTCGACGATCTGCGCGTTCCGGTGCAGCTAGGATGTGTCGCGATATGCTCGGCAGAGTGACAATTTGGTCGCAGAAAGTCGGTCTAAATGTCCAGTAGGGATTTTCAGCAAATAAATAAGCAATTAACTTTGGCTCGTTAGCAGATAAAGCAACATTTTGGGCTTAATACACATCCAATGCATACTGAACTCCACGATAACAGGAGGGTTCATCCTCAGTGGGAACAAAGAAGTTGCGCTTTGTGCCCGGAGGGTGGCTGGCAGGTCGGAACTTGCTTCGGTGGGTAAGATCTGACAAACTTGACAGAGATGATCGTCGGTCATTTCGGGTCACAGTCTGCTGTTGTTTGGCGTCATCAGAAGCAATAAGCAGTAAGCAATAAAAAATGTCTGTTTAAAAAAATATATAATAAAATAAAAAGTTTGTTGTGATGACCATGTGACCATGCAGCTACTATTTTATTTGCAGTAGTGTCGTGTCTTCTTTAAGTAATAATAGCCTAGATTAAATGGAGTGTCGCTGGAAACTGAATTCCATGAAAAATGGTCATGGAACTTTACTTGCGTGGTGATATTGCTCACAATTCGCTGTGTGTGTTTGTTTGTTTGTTTTGTTTTTCAACTGTGTTGTATTTAACCTCAGTCAACATTTGGGTAGCACAAAAGGAGTGAAGGACGAGGTTAGGCAGACAGTCTCTTTCAACGCTCTCCCCCTTTTGGCCCGTGCGAACCTGAGTGACGGAATTGAGGTATTAACATTCGGAGGAGAATGCTGAGTCTGTCTGACTCCTGTTTTGTGTGCGTGTGTTTAGCGACAACGTGCACGTGCGTGTGTGCGAGGGTAAAAATGAGCTGGCTGGCGATGGTCCATTATCAGTCAAACAGCCGTCTTCGTGCATGAGGGCTCGGCCTCAGCTAAGACCTTCTGTGGCATATCGGCAGGCAAGTGAGGACGACGAGGATGCCGACGAATAGAAGACGGGTGCCGCTTACTCGGCGATCTAAACCCGAGCGACAGTTTGACTGCAATCACTTGGTTGTTGATCCTTTGACCATTTACTCTCTTTGTGAGCCAATCTGCGATCATCATATGACCTCCCGTTTCGACACCTGCTTACTCTTTTTGCATGATTCCTGAGTACTCCACTTAAGGCTACCCTCGCCTTGCAGGTCTCAATGCTCAAATGTCATTTTTGTTTGAGCGGTCTCCTACAATATTTTTTTAAAACGTGACTGCGAACATACGTAGTAAACCACATGCGCAGTAGGTCTTTCTGACATCAGAGACATCCTAACAAGCAACAACAATGGAAGGAAACGAGGGCTTTTTTTAATATACTTTATTTATTTTTAACTTGCTCGGCATTAATGATTTATTTTTTACAGGTTAAAGTGTTCGGATGAAAGTTCAGATCTATTTATGGACATCGAATGGGCATGTCTGAGGGTATTTATTTCATTGGTATTTGCCATCCATTCATCCATTCATCCATCCATCCACCGTCTGTACAGCTTGTCTTCATTTCTCGAAATTATTTGTTTCCATTCTCAACATTGGTTTCCAGCCACACTGCAACATTTGGTCTGCAGCCACAAGTATACAGACCAAATGAACCCAAAAGGCTCTTCGCGTGTCTACCGGGTTATAAATTAGCCTTGAAGGTGTCAAGCAGCAAAGTCTATTGCTCATATATCACTCAAAACTCACTGGGATCACACAGCGATCACGATAAAGCTTCCTTGCTATTTTAGTCTCTCGTGAAAGTTTAGGAAACGCAGCTGGCCCTTTGGCCCATATCCTCTTGCTTCCCTCTCCCCTACCCTTCGCTTACATTGATGTGTGTGTCTGTGCGTGCGTGTGAGCTACATCACAGCCCTTTCCTTTAATAGCTGCACCTTAACGTAACCATCCCGGAACATTTTGGAAAGAGGAGGAGCCGCTGAGCCACTTCGACGCTCTCGGCATGCATATGGTTGGTTGTACTGTAGGAGAGCACGTTCCAAGGAAGATAATCACGCGGTCAGGAATAATGCGTCAAGTGCGCTAATTGACGATTAAAAAACCCATCGCAAACCCTTATAGAACGGCCTCGAAAATGGCAACACACTCCACAAAAATGTATTCATTTTACATGCTTTACTTACGATTATTCATCAGACGCTTTTTTGATTTAGATTTTATTTAAAATGTATTTTCGGACGAAATCCAAATCTTTTAACACGCAGGTGTAAAAACAAGCTAACTACGCGTGACCAACATAAATATAAATGTTTTATGTTCGAGTTTTTTATGTATTAAAATACATAAAATCTAAAACAAATTGTGACTTAAGACTTGGCCTGTTCAGCTCGTAAAAGTTTCACGATGTCAACGGCTTGACCCTGGAGCCGATGTTTCTGGTTTCTTGTCCCATTATTTCCTCGGGGAGAAAAAAAAATGATTTGCCTGTTCGATATATCAACATGAATGACAGCAATAGTTAGTACGTTAACATCGATCTCTCCAACAACTGAGCAATGATTGACAGTAGATGATATCACGGCGTGGGATACATGAACACGCTCCAAGTATATTAGAGCACACAAATCACTCAGTTAGAATGTCAAGGTTGTCATAAGGCGCTTTGCTTTTGTGCTGACTCAAAGCAACATTTTTAATCATCTTATGTATCTTCTGGAGGTCAACCACCATTTGTGGCTCATTTATTAACCCCAAAGTGCTGCTGCTTGCAGTCTTTGTGCTCGCAGCACTCAGGTGTTGGAAGATAAGCAGAGGTCGGCCATATTTATGTATGAATGTGCCGTGGCGTTTTTTATAGGATGAAATGATAATGAATTATTGCGCTCCTCTTTTACAAACAGCTGGTGCGTGCGCGGCGTGGCATGAACGTGTACTCAGACAGATAAGCACAGAGCAGGTGTTTCTTTGGCCTAATACCTTTTGCATTATGCAAAGTTTGAATCTCGGCCCCGACCTTCCTGCGTGGTTTCCACGTGTTCCCAGCCGGCGTGAGTTTGCTCCGGGTACTCGGGCTTCCATCCACATTCCAAACAAACAAACATGGATTTTGTATAAAGCGTGTTAACCGAAGACTTTAAATTGCCCAGAAGTGTGAATGTGCGTGGGGTTGTTGAATTTTCTATTCGGGCCCCTTTCTGGATAAACTCCAGCAAGCTCTGTAGAAAATGAATGTTCTTTAAAACCTTTTTTTGTCCCCACCCCATTACTTTTTTTTGTTCGTACACATAGGTTAATATATAATATAATATAATTTACAGATAAAATACGCACACGTATGTTAAAGTATTCTACGGGCATGCATTAAAGAGAGAATGAGCGCAAACAAGCGTCACAGGTCAAGAGCACATAGGAAGACCTCAAGTAGCGCGTACTGTCCCGATGTTATTGTTGTTCTTAGGTGTGTAGCAGGTCTTAAATCTGTCACCCTCTGGTTCCTTACTTGTCTAAAACCGCACTTTTCTACTGGTTGTCCAACAAATTGCCATATTTTGATACATATCCACTAGAAAATAGATTAAGATAATAGCAGCTGCCTTGAAATGATCATGCGCAAGGATAAAGCGCATCAGGAAAAAGTGAATGTCCTTTAGCTGGTACAAGATTGATTCCTCGTTGATGGCTGGACTTCTTCGTCTTTTGAGTCCATTTGTAGCATTGGCATGCTTGATTGATAAACGGCCAGACCTCGTTGTCCTGTCCAAAATGATATGAGTTCAAGATGAAGAATGTCTGTCAACTGATCAATCCGTGGAGCGAACCTTTTGCTTTATTAGCTCGGCTTGTGTGCTGCGACTGAACACGTGTCGCTCTGTTCCACCTTTCTGCTGCAAAGTAGTTGAAAATGAACAGAGTCCATTAACGACATTCTCTCTAAAAGGTGATCTGATGCTGACTCAGGTTCTGGAAGGTGGTAGTAATTCTTGAAGGACAGTCAGACAACGATAAGGTCCCCCCCCCCCAGTTCCCGGAGTAAGGGATTGTGGGATTGGCACTTCAACCCCACCCCTGCCCCCTTGCAAAAGAAGAAGGAGAGCGGTGAAGAGGAATAAAGTGCTGATCAGGGAAATCCAGGCTGCTAACACTCGAGGGTCAAGGAGAAGACAAACCAATATCAGTGTACAGTAAATATTTAACGCTGCAGGAAGAACACGGGTCAAAAACAGAGTGAGAAAACGCACGAGGAGCAAATACTCAGACAGATGTTTAAAAAATAGAACAGTAAAGAAATAGATTTTTACAAGCAAGTCATATTTTGGTCCTTTGCGTCAATCTTTTAAGGCTTTCTTTCACTGATTCTTAGTGATAGTAAGGAGGGGGAGTCGTCAGAGTAACTCACGATATAATATCATCGCAAGTTTTTGCAACAATAATTTGGGTGGGGAGCGTAAGGATACGTGTGTAAGCAAAGAGGGCGAACTCGTGGAAAGCGTCTTGCACATAAAGCAACGAAGCAATTAAAAACAACTGAAAAAAAGTGAATGAAGAATTTTTTGGGAGTCGTGAGAAAACCAGCGCCAGGAAATGGAAAAGTTGATTTTCACAGTCAACACTGAATGTGGTATGTGTTTTAATATAATGTCACGGGAATGAAAAAAAAAAAAAATACATTCTTATATTTACAAAAAAAAAATACATTCTTATATTTACAGTTCCATATTAGGTATGTAAAAGGTTATTTTACAATTACCTGTACAGTTAAAAAAAAAAAAGGTTGCATGATGGTAACTAGTTTGACTCTACTGGTTTCTATTTATAGTCGATATTTAAAAATATGTACAAATTGACAGTCAACCACAGCTTACAGCAACCAATTATAAGACATAATAGAGACTTACAGTACATTTTCAAAAGAACATAATGAGTTTCACGTTAGCCTGTGCCTCACGCAAAAGTGTACAACAACATTTACATTTGCAAAACACAGTCAAATTCAATTATTGAGTGAGTTTTTGAAACCATTTAAGAATTTGGTCAACCTCTTTTTTTTTTTGTCTACTGGACAGATAAAGGTCAGGTTTTAATACTGATGATTTTTTTTTTTTTCAATGATCGAAAATGATCTACGACGCGATAAGCCATCTTATATAACATAGTTTTATTTCAACCAAAACGGCGACAGTGTGACTACAACCTAGTCGAGTCAAGATCACTATGAAATCCTCATCAGAATCATTATGAAAATGTAGCAGAATGAAGAAACTGACTTCTTCTTGTGGTGAACAAACATTTGCATGCATAAATGTGCAATGATAAGTCCCTTAAGATTTGATTTTATACCGTTTTTTTTTTTTTTTTTTTTTTTTTTATTATTGGATGCCACACACTCTTCTGCTAAGTGTGTGTAATAAAATGTCAAATGACACAAAATGGGAGCTTGACCAATATATATTTCAATATGCATACAATAAATTAAGTGCACCGGAAGATCTCAACTTATATTGTTTTTGAAATGGGGATGTCTGAAAGGCACTATATTGTGATATTGACTCAGTCTTAAGATAACGCCATACCTTTTCCCCCCTTACAGTAGAGTGTCCAGGAAATTGGTATTCATGAACAGCTACCACAACAGTGATTAAGGTACTGACAGCTGCTACAGTGTCAACAAAAGGCCCCTGGCTGTAAAACCTAAGTACAGTGGAATGCATAGGCTAAACGCCAATGTCAGAAAGTGGGAGATGCCTCTCTCTCACAGTTTTAAATTGTATGTTAGAAAAGTGCAGCAGGAAAGAGCCAACAAGACAGGCAGGAAATAAATGAAGCAATTTATATTCTTTTTCTGTTCTGCAATGAAATGCAATGTAGTCAAACATATTGCACTGTGTGACTCCAGTCACACACACACACACACACCCACGTTCGTACACGCACACTGAAACACACTAACAGATAAAAAGCCCCCCCCCCGACACAAAAATGTATTTGTCACATTTACTCAAACATAAATTATTCAAGTCGACAAACTGTACAGCAATGTCAAGTTACCTGGGGCTGCTTAAATGAAACCTATAGGGAGCGGCATCCCTTTAATGTCATTGCTAATACCTGGATACCTGTTGAACTGACAAAATGCTAGTGTGTTCCTGAGTTGTGCAATTCCACTCCGGTCCTGTAGGTGGTGGTCATGTGCATTAAAATAGTTTGTCAAACAAACTGGCCATCTATGTTGACTTCCCACAGTACAAACACTCCTGGATCTGCATCGTAATAGTACCTCTTCCATCCATGGGGGTTTATTTTTTATTTTTATTTTTTATGCTTGTTTTGTTGGTTGTGAGGTTGTGAACGTGCTAACATTTACCAAAATGCGTGTTGGCAAAAAAGATAAAAGACAAGACGCAATGAAGGTAAACAAGCTTTTGGTTGTTTCAAGAGACCATCATTTAAGTGCGAAACACTCTTCAACAAACACCCTACAAGATAAATGATAACTTTGTTTTTCATGTGCAACTCAAGTAAACGTCACCAAATATGCTCTAATTTAGAATCAGAAGATCAATAATAGGACCACTATAAACGCTGCTCGTTTTTTCTGGAAGGCTACATTTCTGTCGATCCGACTGCCTTCTGATTTAGGAAGACAAGTCAGCCCACCTGAACGGTTATTGCACAGAAAGCAGCGGTGCAAGCCGCCAGCGTTTCATGCCTCATGTGGGACTATGTATTTTACGATACCATATAGCAACCATCCATCCATCCATCTCAGGACCACAGGAAGCTGGAGACTATCCGAGCAGACTCTGGGTGAAATGTGGACCACGCCATGGATTGTTCGCCAGTCAGTATCAGGACACAGACTGTATAAGACAGACAATCCTTTCGACACACCATCCCTGACTGGTGAACTGAACCAATGCAAGCAAGCAAGCACCAAAGTCAGGCCAATGTACCGAATAATCTCCACAGCGATGTAAAACATCAACTGGAACGTCTCGCCGTAGTCTTTAGTCGTGATTTATGCAGTTTGTCTGAATGCAGTAGAAGAAATTGTGGACCGCGTTTTCAAACTGAACAACCACTATGATGATATGAAATCAATATCAACTAGAATAGCACTAAATAGAGCATAAACCACCACTTCCAACCTCCAGACACAACAAGAACAAGGCAGACATTGGTGTTGTGAAATGACAATAGTATTTGATCATATTATGACTTCATTCTCATAACAGTCCAGAATCAGGACGTGAGCATCGTACAGATTCCCTCGTGTGAATGCGGCGTCATTTCAAAGAGCAGAAGAAGCCTTGCTCTCCATGTAGCACGGGCACGTTTGTCCCAGACACCAAAATATCCTTTCAATCTTCATTTAATCACATTTAGTCAAATATACCTCAATACTAACGTCTCTTCGCTGGCTAAGTAGTTCCCTAACGGTAATTGAATGGGCAGCAGCACTCTTTCGAAGGCCGGAGGTTAAAGAGACGTGTGAGCTTACCGGGAAGAAACTGGCCTTGAGTGTGCTGAACGATTCTAAAAGGAGGGACCACCTCATTGCTGACCTTTCTCAGACGGATTTTAATGCATAAAGTGGAATAAAGCTGAATTAATCATGTGAAGGGACTAGGTCATGGACAGAGGTGTAACGCAGATGTCACAAGGTGTGTGTTTGTGTGTGCGTGTGTGTGTTTTATACTGCGCTGTGCAATACATATTCTTTGACAAGAGAATGCACACTCCTAAAGTAATGGCGCTTTCATCCAATCTTCCTCTTTGAATTTGAAGATTGCCAAAGGTTAACACTGCAGGCAGTGGTATTTTTGTGATCTGTATATTGAGCCGAACAAAATGTATATCAGCACGACGGTGTGTTGTGCCGACGTCTGTGGGCAGAGCTTCCGCAAACTACCCAAGACTTTTTACACCCGTTTTCCATCAGAGATGTTGAAATGACACATTCATGATGGAAAAGCGCAGTTTCGTTCGAGTGTCTTATTTGGTCCGAAGATAACTATTTATTTACTTAAACAATAACATATAGCTAGTTCATCTCTGTCTAGTCTTAAGTATTTACGCATTCCTGTCGTCTAATTTTTTACACTCAGACACTCTTTGTCACACTTTATTGTTATCAATTTATTTGCATGCTAATAAAGGAGGTACGTCATGTAAAATTATTTATAACTAACTCATGAAATGGTCTTGTTTCATTTTTTTCCATTTCCACTGTTGCATTTTTGTTTTCCCCATCGAGATGATTTCCTTTGAGCAACAAAAAAAGCACACAAAGAAAGTGAAAGGCAGACACCAATCATACAAAAGTATGGAAAATGTACTGAGAAATCCCCGCTCCACCCCTCCTCAAAATTGTGTGGAAATCTTTACAGTACATTTTGTGCATTCCGAAGCCTGGTTTATAACTAATGAGCAAACACATTTTTATGATTTAAAAAAAAAATTAAAAAAAAATGAAAGAATAAAGCACTTTTCGATCAAATTGGTTGGCAGGTGATCACATTGAAAGCGAATGCCACTAAACGGGTCAATGAGACTCGAAGAGGTAAGTTCACAAACTGAGGGATACCGTATCTATGGCTAAAACGTGACATTGTGCAAACGTAAAAACATGCTCGTGTGTGTGATGCGTGTGATCATGCAAAAAAAGCAAAGGTCAGGCGGTAAGACATACTGAATGCAGCTATCAACAGTAATGGCCGTGCAGTGGAGCACGAGCCCGGACTAGCGACTGTGCTCCCCCGCCTGCCGCCGCAGATCAGTGCCGCCCGCGCCGTCGGCCGTGACAGCCACAAGCGTCCGCGCTAAAATAGCCACCATACGGCTGTTACAAGCCTCGGTAACAGAGATCCGCTTACGAGGGCCGACGGCATCGCATTTCGGACCCAGCTGGCCGAACTCTGAGCTGGAAGGCAGCCTAGGAAGAAAAACACCTGTGGTGAAAAATGCTGCTTGACCTCCGATTTGTTTGGATTTTGGCACAATCTTTCCAATACGACATACAAATCGCTCAAACTGTCAACGTCATAAAATCTTTGTTCAATTTTTAAAATGACATCAATGAATGATCAGGACCTGACATTGACAACGCATGTATTGACAACAGGGCTTCAGACTGCCCCGAAATGGTTACATTCCAGTGTGAGTATATTTTTCATCGACATCATCTACACGCATGTCAATTTTCAGATTTATTCTTTGTCATTATTAAATATCGGCAAAAAGAAGATTCACTCCATTCTTGTAAGCAATGAACAATGGCAAAGAGGATGATCAGAACTCATCTCCCCGGTAAACCTAATGTGTCAGAGGAGACAAATCCTGACAAACACATTTTGGGAAGAAATGTTCGTGGTGAACACAAGAACGAAAATTCCGGCTTGAAGCTGAGAGATTTTGGGGTCGTGGGGCTCCTAATGCAAGCAATAGCGTTCGTATGCTTCCTTTTGTTTTGAGCGCGCTCTTGTTTTCTTGTTTCCCGGCTGAATTGTGGTGATTTGACCTCTGCAGGGCGGCACGGTGGACGACTGGTTAGCGCATCTGCCTCGCAGTTCTGAGGACCGTGGTTCTCCCCGTTCCTGCGTGGCTTTCCTCCCACTTCCCAAAAACATGCACGGTAGGTTGATTGAGGACTCTAAATTGTCCTTCGGTGTGAATGTGTGCGCGAATGGTTGTTTGTTTTTATGTGCCCTGCGATTGGCTGGCGACCGGTTCAGGGTGTACCTGCCCGAAGGTAGCCGGGATAGGCTACTGAGGATAAGCGGCACGGAAGATGAATGAATGAATGAATGAATAATTGAACTCTTCAGGAGGATTGTGAAAAAGAGAGTGACAAATGTTAGTGCTGCTACGCACTCCGACAATTTGAGCGGGTGAGAGAGGAGAAGCGAGACTGAGTGAGGAGGAAGTGGCGAGAGATTTAAGGTTTCAAGAAGCCATTTTATATTATCAGGCCGCCTCAGGCTCCGCAGAGTCGGCCGTGGGCCCGGAGGCTGCTGTTATCTCACCTATATCTCAACAAATTATCCCAGGCAGACCCCACAGCCTTTCATCAGCCACGTCTCAAGATGTCCTCAGGAGCATTCGCAAAGCCTCAAACCACCCCTTACCACCTCACCTCTCTCTTTCTATAATAGCCTCAGCCCCAGCTCGCTCTATCATTCAGCTGATATTTAGTTCATCTTCTGGGAAGTGGATGTGAACCTTTGAAATCTTCGCCCAGAGGGCAAAAGTCTCTTCAATTAGGTTTGTTCACGATTGGCACGTTCAGTTTGGCTGTACTTCCGTCAACAGCACACACGTTTGTTGGTGATTTGGACATTTTAAGCCGGAATCTGCAACACTTTCTTTTCGTCTTATTTCCTACATTAACACACACATTCAAAGAGGTCCCCTCTTTTTAATTGGCTCTGTGTTGACTTTACTGCACAAAGTTGGGTTTGAACAACTAGCGATTGTTTGTAGTTGATGTTAAGGGGATGATAGTTGAGTACCCTTTGATTAATCAATGACGTCATTGATATATTTTTTTTTTCAGTTGTCGGCGAGCTGCGCACGCTTTTGCCTCTCAACACAAGCTCGCTCGCTCACTCTGCCCGCCGTCCTCGGCTGCACAGGCCCCATCTGTCATCCAATCACATTCGGACACAAACATGGCTTCGCAGACGGTCGGAGATTTTACAACTAAAAAACGAATTCACGAAACACAACTGCAGGGTTGCTACTTGCTGCAGTATACAATATAATGATAGTACAGTTGACAAAAAAGCATTTTATTTAAAAAGTGTGCAATAATGTGTTGTCACCAATGCGGAGTTGTATTGCATCGATTGTTACAAAACTTTACTAAGAGCTGACTGTGTGTGAGTTCAAGAAAGTGTCTGTGATTTGTGATTGGATGAGTGAGTCGGGGGGGGGGGCAGTGGAAGGAGGAAGAGGATTGAGAGCGTGTCTGTGGGATGAAGGCTGACGCTGGAAAGTAATACTAGTTGGAAGATTTGTGTTTTGGCGACATTAAACTTTCACGTTCACAATAAAGAGGTTGTTGATCTGCGCCACTTGTCTATGTTTCATTGGCTTTCTTTTTACCGTTACAGGTTTTGCGAATTCGCTGATGGCTGACATGAGGATTTAGGCTGTTCATTAGCTAGCGTCGGCAGGTGCCTTTTCAGAGGGACTGACTTATTTTTAGTGCAATATTTCTGCTGCTAGTTTTCTGCATGAACCCTCACCCTTGTTGATTGATTTCAGCGAGGTGTGTTGTTCATGCCAAAATGGCCAATTAATCGACTGTCGCCGTGGAGTGGTAAAGTCGACTTGTTGGTTCGGGGAGTTTATTCACACATACAGCTGCAGCCTGGGATTTTTATTTTTTTTTACAAAATTAATAAAATTAATTAGCAAAATTGTGAAATTACCGAATTACAGCGGCTTGACGTAACTGTTGAAGGACACATCTAAAAAAAAAAAAAGTGCACATCTAATTTAGCCGACTGTCAAGAGCAAAGCCAAAATAAGAACTCCATGGAGAAGTTCATTTGGAAAACAAGGCCTATTTAGCAAAATGAAGTATGAAAGATCACTTATAAGACTAAAGACTAAACTAAACTGCGGTGTGTCCATTGCATTGACATGCATTACGACAAGCAAGTTTGTTTGGGAAAAAGCTTTTTGGGCTGTAAGCAGCTGCAGCTATGTGTGTGTATGCGGGCTCATTCATGCTCAATTGACTGCGTGAGTCACACAACAGCCCGCCTTAATGGATTCTAATTCACGGAGAAATGATCACTTAGTGGATCCTGGCCGGCCCTGAGCGACGTGGATTGAACAGACAAATGTGTGACGTGTGTTTTGGAGTGTTTCAACACGCAGCTCGTAAAAGCCACAGGTTTTCCCACCCTTTGTCCCGCTTATCCTGAATGAAGTCTATCGCGGTAGATTTAAGGCAAGAGGCACGGGCTCCACCGTGGATTGATCGATCGCCAGCCTACCCTTCACATTCACACCCATGGACAATTTCAAGTCTTCTCTTAACTGTTTTACAGTGCACTCAACTTCTGCAAATTCTATCATAGCAGTGCTAATCATTCCTATTTTCTGAACATAAATGTCCAGGTTGGGCATGAGGAATTGTCCCGTGCCCAGGCCAATGTCTTCCAACCGTGCTGGCCAAAGAAATTGTACCCTGTTTAAGTATAGCATGGAGTGCTCTCACGGTCAAAATTGCCGAGTGTGAGCTTGAGGCTATGTTCACACCGCCGGTCAATTCCAATTTTGTTTTGACCATTGTGACATGTATCAGATTCTTTCATGTCAATCTGAACAGTACAATTCTGATTTTCTTTCATATCGGGCCCAGGCCACTTTCATATGTGGATACAAATTGGATACGTACGCACCACGAGTGCAGTGCGGACGCTCACGGGGCACGCGTCCGACCTATACGTCATCGAAAGGCGACAAACGTCACAATTGTTGGACAAACAAAACAAACGGCGGACGAAGCAGCAGAAAACAGTCAGTGGCGAAAAGAAGATGCTTTACAACTGATAAATATAAGAACATGTTGGCTTCGGTTGCACAAACTCCTTGAAATCGCTACCAGTGCATCAAGACGAGACCTCTGCAAGGGGGCGTCTTTACTTCTGTAAACACGCCGCCTCGCAGTTGTGCGGGAGCGCAATGTGAAGTCCTGTTTGGTGCACAACGTGGCGTCCACAATAGAAGCCGCATTTCCTTTTGTCATGTGAATGACTGGATAAAAAGATCGGATTTATCAAAAAAAAAAATGCCCTGCAGTGTGAACTTGCAAACAGTGTGAGCCTTAGAATCTTCAATCAAGCAAACATTCCTGTTTTGGGACTGTGGTAGCAAGAGAACCCATGCAAGAGCAAGAAAAAGATGCAAAGCCAAAATTCCAACCCAGAACTTCTTGCCGCATCTTCTTCTTTCTGAGTTATGAAAAGCAGGAATCGAAGGGCCAACACCCCTCTTACAGTGAATGAATGTCCAGCATGAGAATAGCAAAATAGAACACTGATGGGACAAGGCCCGATTGTGCCGTTGAACTTCATTCTCATTGGTTATATTGTCATTGTACTGTACAGTACTGACCTTGACATTAAGCACAGTACACTTTATGAGATATATGCAAAGGGTAAGTCAATGCTTTTCTCAGCCTAAAGGTCTTTGACAAATGAATGACATTAAAACCCAAATGACTCTTCTGGACATTTCCCACTCTCCTCGACAATACTTGAGAACTCATTTCAAACACTCCAGAACACAATCTGCAAATTTGTAATACCGTGTGGTAAATGGCTGCAATTGACTGAAGGTCTGACCCAGCCTCTCGCCCAATTCCTGGCAGATGTAACGGTTGGCAAACGGCTGAAGGGATTGCCCACAGAACAGACTCCGCAAAGAAGGAGCAATCAAGAAGGATGTATTGAACCAAAACTGCACGTGAACGTGAAGTTCAAAAACAAATACGCAGAACAAAAACAACCGCGACAAAAGGTCGTTGACAAACAACAACTACACCGATGTAACAAACACGGTGGCAGGAAGGCCCAAGTACCGGCAAAAAACAAAAAAAATTAACCTCGTCTACAAAAGGGCGACGCTCAGAAAACTAAAAACTCACAGAACATACATGAAAACCAGACAAACCGTACGTACCTCTGGCAGAATAATACAGAGTAAATACTGCAAACGAAAAAAAGTGAAACAGCGGCACGCAACTTAAAACTCCGAGGCTTTCCCCGTCCGCTGAAGCTGCACCTAAATACTCGCGAGAGTAAAGTGCCAGCAGTTGCTCCACCCGCCAACGCTTCCGAATGGAACTGCGGGAACAAGGGAAAACGACGTCACAAGCAGGCAGAAAGTCATCATTCCCGAGATACAGAAGGCTACCTCCCAATGTTATGTGAACAAAAGTACAAGAACGCGCAGGATGAAGTTTTTTTTTGTTAACCCTAAATTCAAGTATAATTTTCATGTATAACACTTCAAAGTCAGTCAGTGCGTATAATTCCATTGTTGGTAAATTTGCCAGTTTTGTTCTTGTGTCTTCCTCGGTACATACATGAAGACAGTTGGTCTGTTTTTATCCCAATGTTGCCCCTTCCCGACCAAGGAAAACTAACGAAAGAATATTTTGTGTCTTCTAAAATTATGCCATAAGATTTTCCTTAGGCCTGAAGTCCGAAAGCAAACTGCTCTCGAGTTGTGAATTCTTAAACTGTGACATGGAATGGAATGTAGCCAAGCAAATTCGCACCCTGACTGACTGACGAACATGGAAACAAATGTAAATAAAAACAAACATGTCCAATATTGTTTTTTATTTTTTATTTGTGGATAGTTTTTTTTTTTGCTATAAAAGTGGCTTCTCCTGACAGCAAGAAGTAACAAGAAGTAAATTCCAAGGCAAGTCATTTTTTGACGACATCGCCATTTCAAAACGCTCCCGGCAACCTTCGAAAACCTTCGGCAAACATCGGCGCGTGTCCAGAATGTTTCTTCTTCTTTGTTTTTGTTCGAGCACGTGTGATCACGCGAGATTTCTGCCTCGGAGCACTTGTTCGTAGATCTGCGGTGGATCGGAATCTTTACGTGTGTGGTGTTCTGTGTGATGATCGTAGCACACCGCATGACCAAAACTGTTAAATACCTGATTTTTTTTTTATCTTCATGTGTCGCGAGTCTGTAGCAGATAAAGAATCTCTTGATATTTGCACCAATGACTTTCTTCAGGCTTTTTAGTCGTCTAAAATCACCCGAGGGTTATGTAATATTGTGCCAGCTGTTGCTTTGGCACGTACTTGAGAGCCGAAACAGATCCTTCTTACAATGGTTACACGGCATCACTGTATCTTGCTAAAGTGGGCACGAGTGCAACAGGACGACCAAATGAGTTGATAAATGTGCAGCGTAGTAAACTCATCATCTTAACACATTTGTCACTCAGACTCGATCATCCGCTGGCAAGGTTTGTATTTAAATATGAAAAGGGTGTGTGCGGTGGCGATTGTGTCAGCGTTACGCGAGACAAGTCTACATTTCGATGTGTTCGTTGATTTGCGGCTGACACATTACACCGAGCCTATGATTTAGGGAGCCGCACAAATTGGCCAAACCCTGCCCACTAAATCACACAGCAGGATGAAAGCCTCACGAGTACTGCTAAATGCTACGTCTCTATCACTTTAACGTTCCTAAAATGATTCGCAATTGGGAGGAGATTTGTAAGGGTGCCGTGAAGACAATATATTGTATTTACTGGTATCTCCCAATACAATTCAATAGGACAAATGTCCAACATCGGAAAGCCCAAACATAATCTTTACCAGGATGAACTCCACTTTCAATCAGTAACCAACTGTCATTGTCTGTTTTTGTTTAGATTACATTTAGCTTTGTGTTCATGTTTTGTCTTGTTTTGCTGTGTCCTATGTTTTCATGTCTTGACTTTTTGTTTCCACTTGGACTCGTTAGCCCTGTTCCTTGTGTCTACCAATCAGCTCCCTCCAGCCACTCGTATCTCGTCCGGGTGTCTCGTTGTCTCATCAGTTAGCTTGTATTTTGCTCCCTGGTCTGTTTCTGTTCACTGATGTTGTTGATGTTGCTGTATTCTGTTTTATTCTGGTTATGATATGTTTGATTTTGTCGTGAGTTCATTCCCTGAGTTTCTTTGTTAATTTAAACCTTGATGATTTTGTGTTTTGATCCCATTACATACCTTGTTTTTTTGTTTTTGTTTTTTTGTTTTTAACTAAACACCATCTTGAGAGTCCTGCACCTCGCCTCTCTGCTTCCCTGCATTTGGGTCTTCCACCACCTCAACAACATAAAAACCTGCACACTGTGAGTTGTTATTAACTGTATGTTTTTTTTTTTTTATTTATTTATTTATTTATTTATTTTTTTACTTTAATATGCAACCAACAGTCACCAATAAAGCAGATCTGTTGACACTGCATCACTGGGCATCAGCCTGCCAGCTGAAATGTCACTCAAAAACGCATCTGTGAATATTAATGATCCTGTCGTCTGCAGCTTCCATGAGTTGAAACATCGCATTTTGTTACCTGTGGCCAGGGAGGTTATGATTTAATCACTTCTTGATTATAAGCTATACCACAAAAAACAAACTATCTCTATCTATCTATCTATCTATCTATCTATCTATCTATCTATCTATCTATCTATCTATCTATCTATCTATCTATCTATCCATCCATCCATCCATCCATCCATCCATCCATCCTTACATCCTTACATCCATCCTTACATCCTTACATCCTTAAATGTATAATCCGTGATTTCTGCCGCCCCCTAACACTGGAATTCACCATTACAACAAAGCCTTCATCGCTTCGATATGACATAGGCTAAATGCTTTTGGGACTCCTCCTCCTTCCTACCCCGCATGGCTCAGTTGACCTGCGCGCTGTCCATATATGGGCCTGCCCGTTCGTAGGAAAAGTACGTCATTTCCGCTACGTCATTTTAGAGTGACACCAAGTGAACCAGCACGGGGGTGTATAGGATAGTCACTAAATATAAAAATAAATAAATCTTGAAAAATATAGCAAGATGTGTCAGAAGGTGATAGAGTTAATCAGCATTCTGTTATCGAATGTTACAGTGGCTTCGGTGAAAATTGTATTTGTATTTTTTTTTTTTAATAAAATGAGTGGTGGATTCTAGCTTTAATAACGCAATTCAGCTTTGTATTTGTCTGAGCGATTAAGCACTGTTGTTTTGAGTGATGAGCACATTGTATTTTTTAAATAAAAATTGGAAATGTTAATTAATCTAAACACACACCTACATACATGACCAGCTGCAACACGGTCACCTGTGCAGAGGTTGGACTCTTCCTCGCCAAAACTGAATGGTTTCTTCTTGAAGACATGCACCATCCCCTGACAAATTGTTGTGGATAGCTATAATATTTTCTGCAGCCCTGCTAGCAAGGTCTGTACTTTTGTTTTTTTTTTATTATTTCAAAATGACTGCTGCGAAATAGGTCATTAAAACCACCATGTTAAGGGGGGCACAAAGTGACAAGTTTTTAAAAATAATTCCTGTAACTTTAGAGCTTTTTTAAAATTTCATTTTATTTTTCTACTTGTTGTAACCTTATGTATACACGACTGTAATTTATTTAGTTAGTTTTTACTGATTTGCTTGATTTATTTTTTTATTTTGCTGGGATAATCACTGTTTGTTGTGAACAAACTGATTATTGGTTCTTGCGGTTGATGAAGCTCAAGGTCACGTGGCTGGAACGACGCAGTTCCCCAAATTGGTCACCTGAATATTGTTTTGACAGAAAAACTGTAAGCCTATTGTCATATCAATAGTGTGTACAGTTTACCACAAAATACAGTCTCATACTGTCAAATACTGTTTCTGTCACACATTCGTTTGGCCCTTTGTTTTTGCCCCCTGGGTCTTAAATTCTCATTTCACATTTACTTTTTGCAGGTCTGCCGCTGGCAACCATCAGAGAGATTAAAGAGATCCGTACGGTGCGTCCACTCTGCTTCCCTGCCATCAGGTAATGCTGCAAATAACATTAATCTCCAAGGCCATTTCACACGGCAGCTCAAGAAATGGTCTCCTGGGAACTTTCATGACTGAACATCACTGAGAGGGTGAGGAGAAGGGCAAAAAAACAACAACAACAAAGTATAAATTTAGGTATTTACTAGCAGTGATTGCAGCTTTTAATCAGTCATGCATGTATATAGCAAAAAAACAGCAGTTTTGCGACCTATTACATTTGCTAACACCATACAGTATGCCTTTGCCTGACGGACGGGAAATTTACTAAATGTTAATCAACCCGGATTAGCGAGTCACAAAATTATATATATGCGATATACTCCAGATATATACTTGATGGTGAGATGCAACATTTGATGCGTTGGCATATACTGCACTGGAACTATTTTTAGATTTAACGCATTTTTAATCAAAGCGCCTTTCATGCCAGAAAGATTTAATCTGCAATACATGTTTTTTTGTTATTGTTTTTATTTCCGCAAACATTACAAGACCACATAATGGGAGCATCAAACTTCTTACATACATTATTACGTATGTATTACTATTTTTATTATTATTATATGCCAAGAAATAAACAGACATTCCATAATGAGGATGAAATTATAGACCCACACATGTTTGGGACTCTACTTTCAAATCATTACTCTGTACTTGATGTGTATTATGTGTATATGTGTAAAAATGCTAACGAACAAACATGTTGAACAGAGAGCGTGTCTGCAGCACTGACAAAGCACGGGAGGTGTCCGAGCACTGAAGAAGACCATCTGAGACTGACATGACTGATATGTTTCTGTCCCTTTGTACAAGCCAGTATTGCATCAGGCTGATTTTGAATTGGTTTCCAGGGTCAAATTACAACATAGCCCATTGATTCATATTCACAAATTTAGGCAATTCAGAGACCCCAGTTAAGCTAAAATGTTTTTGGAACTTGGTAGGAAACCAGAGTACCTGGGGGGGGGGGGAACCATCCAAGCACAGGGAGGACATGCAAACTCCACAACGATGATCTCCTGAGGTCCGAGATTCCTGTGATTACGCATCCTCCTCTTGCGCAGAGATGTCTCCTTCGAGGCTGTCATTGCGCCATTTAAAGGGAATGAGAGGAGCCCCTTTGATTGGCTTTGATTGAAGTCTGCCGTAAACACACCCACAGCGGCGCAACCTGCCCACTCTCAGATTCGCCGAGCTGCTCTGGTCTACGAAATTATGAACACCGGTCTAACCCGCTCCTGGCGCACGATTGCGCCTCCCGTTAAATTACAGAAACGAAATTACAGAACCTCTGAACTCAATCGCATCAAACACCACAGGAATGAACTCAAAGAGTGTTCCAAGCAAGCCACGCTCTCTCTCTCAGGTCCAACATCAGTGACCTCTGACCCCACAAATGTTCTTCTGGCTCAATGGACAAACATTTCACACACACTCCAAAGTCTTACAGCCCCCCCCCCCCCCCCCGCCCCCCCCCATATCGTTTTCCTTTGTCACTTCCTTTGAACGGTGAGCATCACCACCAGCAGCAGCTTCATTGACTGACGCTCTTTCTCACCTCGAGGCTTCCCCGCCCGGTCACTCCCACTTTGACGCCCTCACCCCACCCCCGAACACTCCCAGCGCCACTCGGGAGGCTATTTTTTGCCACTCTTCACTAAATAAGGCTGTGTAACATGGCCAGGGTAGCCGGCTGGCGAAGGGGTGTGCGCCCCTCGCTGGTACCTTGGTATAAAAATGCCAGGACAGATGGAATTTCCTCTGATCGCCCTCCACCTCACTCTCTTTCTCTCTGTCTCTCTTGCTTGTGCCCCTTTCCCAAATATACATCCTTTAACTCCATTCTGTCTAACCTGCTTTGCTCAATTTGTAACACTCTGCTGATCAAATAGTGGCCAAGAAGCTTTTTTTTCCACATTGATAATTGATTCATTTCGGAGGCTATTATTTATTATTATCACCTTTTGTTTTAGAGGATTTTTTTTTTCAAAGCAGTGACTAAGAGGAATATGATGGGAAAAGGACAAGAAGGCCAACCAAAAGAGTAAGCAATAATTGAGATTATTTGTCAGAGAAGTCGGTGCTACGGATGATTTATTGCAATACAACCTTTAGTTGGCAAATAAACGTACCTTGAATTATATTCTATGCATTCATGTATTCTATAGTATTTTTTTGTATGTTTATTTGTGTGCAGGATTATAGCAATCTACTTAGCACATGTTCCGCTATTTGTACTGAAGTTATTTATTTATTCTTCTATTCTATGAAGTCGATATCTGAAAAAAGAAATCCTGAATCTGCACTTGTATCCGGGATTTGCAGCCAAAAAGATGTTTTGGATGTTTTTGGGGGTTTATTTTGATCTGCTCACACTGGAACTCTTTATTAACCCTTCTCTTACCTTTCTCGTACTGCCAAATAGTTGTCCTGTTTGATTTGTGTTCTCCTCACCCATCGCCCCCCTCGCCACTTCCACGCCTCTCTCGCGTCCCCATTTGTCCTTCAGCTCCGTCAGCGTTCGCTCACTATCTCGCTCCATCTCCTCCTTTCCTTCCTCGGCCACCTCGTCTGCTTGTCCTCTGTCCGCAGTGGACGGACAGCTGACACATTTCACTGCTCAGTCATCACTTCACAGCCATTCCTCTTACACAAACCTCTCAGTGGTTATTGGCGCCTTATTTTTTGGGGGGGGCCATCAATTTCTGCCCTCCACCTCCTCGTTTTCCCCCTTCTTTCCTTCCTTCCTTCCTCCTCCTCTCTCATTATAACCTTAAAGAGAGAGCAAGAGAGAGAGCGAGAGAGAGAGAGAGAGAGAGAGAGACAGAGGCAAGGCAAGTCCCATGACCCTTTCCTTTTCTCTCCTGTCCTCTCTTTCACTCCTCTTCCTCTCCGCATCTTCAAACTCTCCATCGCTGATTCAGCTCCAAGCGAGGAGGAGGAGAGCCACCGCCTGCAGCGAGCGCCTCAGCCTGTACGGGCCGCCAGCCTCATCTGGACCACTTTGATTCCGGTAGGTGCGGAAGTGTCTCTTCATTTGCTTGCTGTTCCTAAAGTGGACTTATGAAGCATTTGCGCTCATTATATGCGTTTGTGTGTGTCACCGTGTAGTTGAATTTTCTATGAAATCACTCCCCTCAGGTGTCGATGTGTGTGACGTGCACTTCATTTTCCATACATTTAAGGCACCCCGTGTCCGATTTATGACACAGGGCGCGCGGCGGCGCACGTGGTGGAAAACGCCACCTCGGCACATTTAGTTGGGGTGAAAAGGTCAAGGGTTGTGCTTGTGTGTTCCAATTAGCTTAAATAGTCCCGCTGTTGTGCTTCAGACATGCGTATTAAAAATGCACGAGCTCACTACGCAGGTTTACCTTCCTTTTTAACTTGCAGAATTCGCACTGTGAGAAAGTGTAAGAAACGATCTGCTGAAGTCAACCGTGTGCCCCCGTGTGTGCATTTATTGGCGAGGTGCGCCACCAATCCCATTGATCACGATGACGTATTTGTGCGTTCATTTTTCTACTCTGACAAAAAGTATGACCCATAAGGGATGTTTAAGATGCTTTACCCAAATCCAAAGCAACGTTGCCTCACAGCTCAGTGTGACCTTAAGTCAATCTATTTATCGAGACATCTTCATCCACAGACACGCATGTGTGTGTGTGTGTGTGTGTGTGTGTGTGAGAGAGAGAGAGAGAGAGAGAGAGAGAATCTCCACAAGGGGGAAGAGAGGTTTAATAATAGTTTGAAGCAAAGTTTCTAAAAGCGTAACGCATGTCCTCCCATTCCGCTCCCTCACTTGCACGGTCTAATTTTACCCGCGTCGCAAATACCGTGGAGATCAGCGGTGGTCAGCTGTCATGTCAAAGCTCCTGCGGAGATGGCGGAGGTGGCAAAGTGTCAGGTGTCCGAGAACCCGTCGGGCACAGCCTGGCGCGGCTGCGCCGCTTATAGTCGACGTGCAGCTGTTAGTGGACTAACCAGGGACTCCGTGTGTGCCGGTCCTCGCCAGAGTGGATGTGAAACTTAATGTGAAGTTAGATTTGGAATATTAATCCCGATTGAGCATGACTGCAGATCATGTCACAAGGAAAGAGAATCAATCTTTGCTGACTCGGGCTCGCTTGTGAGTTGATAGGCAGCCTTGTTCGCCAGAAAGAACGCCAAGTGGATCTCTAACGCCCGTTGCGGACACAATTTAATGCGATTCATGTGCTCTAAATACGTGTTGTCAAAGTAAAAGTAAAGTACAATGAATATAAAACCATGTCAAAAGACTTTAAAAAAAAACAAGTTCAGGGTTGATAAATAAAGGGGTACATCGCATTAAAGCTTAGGCGACAATTGGGTTCCATATTTTATTTATATAGTTTCACTTTTATCGGTTGCATTTTCTGATTTAAAAAAACAAAACACCTTTAATCATGAGAAAAAAAACAGTAAAATACGGATTGAATTTTGTGCTCTGGGTGTCTGACCCATGAGGGAACTCGTTGTTTTGACACGATTCCAACAATCTTTCCATATATCATTCTCATCATTTCAAAAGATGCTATATCAGGTCAGTCACCGATGTATATTCGCCTGACGTCGGTGCAGGCGGTGAAGGGTCACTTTCCGCTCATTGGGAACGTGAGAGTGAACGGTTGCTTGTCTCTGCGTCCGCCGCCCTGTAATGAACCGGCGACCAGTCCGGGGTGTTGTCAGCCGGTTCCTTGCCGCATAAAGGTGTCGATTGCGGCTCCATAATCCTGAGAATTCTTTTTGCTTTACTTTACGTATTGCGTTGAAATGTTTTGCGAACTGGTCCCACTTTCAAATCTATTTTGGAAAGCGGAGTCAGTTGGACGTGCTCACATTTGTCGCGCTGCGAGCTCGAGATTGGCGGCATCGCGCGAGCTCGTGTGGCTGTCGGTGTTCCGTTATGCACACGTGACTCTACTCTCATTGACTCGTTGGTTGACTCAACATTTGTTCCTTGCCTGGGAGAAGGGCAGGAAGAAAGGAAGGAGAAAGGATGAGTGTGATTTACGGTAGAGACTTTTAGTTTAATAACTGGGCGGGCAGCCCTGATGGCACTATTGACACAATGTTACAAAAAAACAAAAACAAAAGGGGGTATCGTGGGGGGCACAGGGGATGGCATATTCGTATAGTTTGTGCAGGTGGAGTCGATACGCTGACCCAATTTATGGTCAGAGCCTGGCACACAGGACAGGACACACATTTGACACAAAAGCAATTTTCACAATCTTTCTGTAAGTCTATTTATGTCCCGGATTCAAATACATTTGCCATTTTCCATGAGAATATGTCAGCGGTTTCATATTGCCGTTCAACGTATCGTCTGCATAGCTGTAAATGTTCTATGGGCGCCATCGAATACTCGATGGAGGAGCACAACTGCAAACACAGTAACAGCTGTTCGTCCAATTCAATCTCACAAACGCACATGAACACACGGGCAACATTTTGCACCGAACCCTTAAACATTTTCTTTACAAACGGGCATTAAGTGCCTTGATGAAGCGAAGGTTCAATTCATTCAACGCACAATTCAGCCTTTGTACGTTTGCTTATAAATTGGTATTGATCCCTGAGAAAATGGGATGCGCTTGTGTGTGTGTGCGAGCATTTGTCTGCCCCCCCCCCAATTCTGTCAATGTCATTATCGTCATCAGCACTGTCTTCATCAGGTATCTGTTACGGATTTTGCAATGCACCATTTGGCATATTTGTGTGCGCTCAGGATGGGCTGCTCCGCGCGGGACTAAAAGTTTTTAAGCAAGGGGGGTGGGCGGGGGGTGGGGGGGGCAGTGAGGAAAGAATGAGAGTGTGTCTTCCAACCAGAGAAAGAGAGACTGCAGAGGCGATGGAAGCGAAAGGGAGAGTAAAGCATTTCTTCCTTCCTTTCTTCTTGACTCTGCCCTGATGCATCAGGGAGTGGGAGTAGAGGGATAGTTGGGGAGGGGGTATGTGTGTGTGTGTGTGTGTGTGTGTCTGTGCGTGTGGTGAGGTGGTGCAATCCAACATCTGCCAGTCGGTAAGTGCAACATCTCCCTCATTTTCCTCCTTCAGCCCACCTCCCCGACACTCACACACCTCACGACCGAATTGTGACACTCAAGGTGAAATTGTGACAATGCAGATTGATGACAAGCTCACCAGATGTTGGAAGTAATGCATCGTCCTCCACAGTTTATGGCCCGGCAATTTTTAGTCCTACGGCTTAAATCTGCATTTCCGCCCTCAGTATACCCCTGCGCCTTTTGTCCTATGCTTTTAGTTAGAATACTGCAGCCTTAGCCTTTGACAAAGGTCGGAGTCCTGCAGTCTTTGGACCGCATCTGAGCGTAGTTCTCAGTTGCAGTCCTCAGTGAAATCTTTAGTTTAGGTCGTCTACAGCGTTTGTGCTATACTTAAGGCTCTCAGCTTTCTTGTAGATTTAGTCCTCATTTATCCCTTCATATGACTGCCTTAGATTTAGCTCTTAGCTTTAGTACTCAGTTTGCTCTTGAATATTTCATTCTTTATTTTTCGGTTTAGTCCCGCAGGGTTATTTTGTCAGTTTCAGTAGCAATTTTTGACTTGAGTTTTGGCCCATACGTCATTCCTCCGGCTTTTATTCCTAAAACCTTTTGACCTGTTTGATGCAGTTCTGTCAATTTACACATTATTTTCGGGCAGCTTTAGCGACCATCCATCCATCCATTTTCTGAGCCGCTTCTCCTCACTTGGGTCGCGGGCGTGCTGGAGCCTATCCCAGCTGTCATCGGGCAGGAGGCGGGGTACACCCTGAACTGCTTGCCAGCCAATCGCAGGGCACATACAGACACGGACAACCCTTCGCACAATTTAGAGTCTCCAATTCATGCATGTTTTTGGGATGTGGGAGGAAACCGGAGCGCCCGGAGAAAAGCCACGCAGGCACGGGGAGAACATGCAAACTCCACACAGGCGGGGCCGGGGATTGAACCCGGGTCCTCACAACTGTGAGGCTGACGCTCTAACCAGTCGTCCACCGTCCCGCCGCATTAGCGACCATTAACGCAAAATATTTTCTGAACTGTTTTTTTTTTTTTTTTTTTACAAAGGCAGCACGGCGGACGACTGGTTAGCACATCTGCCTCACAGTTCTGCGGGCCGGGGTTCAAAGAAGATTGAAGATTCTAAATTGCTCGTAGGCGTGAATGAATGTGAGTGCGAATGGTTGTTTGTTTCTATGTGGCCTGCGATTGGCTGGTGACCAGTTCAGGGCGTACCCCGAAGATAGCTGAGATAGGCTCCAGCACGTTCGCGACCCTAATGAGGATAAAGCGGTACCGAAAATGGATGGATGGATGTATTTTACAAATATTTTTGGGAGCCTTCGATCTCAGAGTATAGTGGTAGATTTTTTTTATTATTATTATTTTTTTTAAAGAATCATCTTAGTGTTTCTGTATAAATGGTGAAAACGTTTGTCTGAAAAATGGGAGGGCACACCCAATTGTGTGTGCAGCCTGCGCTAATCGAGCGTGTCACAGTCAATACAGTAATGTCGGACCACAGCACCGTTGTAGCTTTTGGGATAGTTTTACGAAGATTCTGAATTGCGTGTTCGCTCGAACGGATTACGCGTGTGGTTAGTGGCCGAGCAGACGAGCAGCGAGTTCTGCTGGGATGGCCGAGCCATTTGTATACGTAAGGCCACTTTATTGGGGAATTGTAGAAGAGAAGGGCTGCAGCTTGACCTGGTGATAGTTGCGCACGAAACATCCCGACAGCTCATATCCTGCATTTAAAGGAGGGTTTCAGTCACCATGAAACATTTGGGAGAGCGCCCCAAGTGCAAAAGGAAGTTTGAAGTGATGTAATTGGAAGTGTTAGTGGAAGAGGCAAACATATTACAAAATCGATCGCTCTGATAATTTGGGGGGAAACCAGGAACTGCATAATAGCCAGACCCCCAAGACTGCAACAGGGTGTACCCGGCCTCTCGCCAACTGGGATAGGCTCCGATTAGCCACTTAGCCACACCCTCGATAGGATAAGCAGGAGAAAATGGATGGACGGATGTCCCGTGGGCGGGTGGGTGTGATCCGAGGAAGCAGGACCTGATGTCACCGAGGACTGTGGCCGACTTGGGGGACATACTTCTTTATATGCCCATATGAACCAGAGCAGCTATGGAATGTAAAGAAGTATGTATCTCAGGTCGGGACATTTGACAACCAACAACCGACTTAGTTGTTAATCATAAAATGATTGCACCGTTGTGACCGGAGAATGTGTGGTATCATATGTCATCGAATCTGCAACACGAGACAATATGGTGCAGCAGAAATATCCAGTCGCAAAGCGGAGATGCTGCAACAGCGCTTTATAATCGGCATTGTCGGCTAGCGTGCCATTGATGTTTGGGGTATCGCTTTCAAAGTAAACTTCATGTTTCTATTGTGTGCTACCGGGGAGCTTTCGAAGAGCATAATTGCTTAATGGATGGCATGGTCCAAGAGCACGCCGCCAGGGAAGGAAGTGGCCGGGTCTAGCTGCTGGGCGCGTCATGTAAGATTAGACTCCTGTTTGTAGTCGCCTCGTTCACATTTCTGGCCTGGTTTAAAGCTTAATCTCGCATTTAAACAATCAACAATATGGAACACTATTGAAACACTGCGCTACAATTAATGCGCAGTCTTTGTTATATGTCACCCAGTTTGGGATTAACTATCCAAAAAAAAGTCCAAATATGACTCATACTAATGTCATGTTACAAGAATCATAGTTTGATTCGTCATGACATTAATATTATAATATTATAATATATATATATAATATTAAGACTTTAAGCTCTTCACATATGAATATATTCCATCATGTTGTGACTTGACTCTGATTACAGTACATCTTATTGCACGAAGGCCGTCACGGTGGAGAGAGCGACGACTGGATTGATGTGCTATTCTGCGCTGGCGTTTGACTGCGTATTACACGGAAGGGGTGGGCTAGGTCTCGTCGAGGGGCGGGTATTGTTCTGTCACTTTTCCTGTGTCAGCAGGTGGAAGCTCTCATCAGGACATTAAATATGCAACAATGCTGACTGCGGCACCGTGCTGAGCCAGCCGTAGCCGCATGACCGGATGCGGGAGGGGGTCCTTTGCTAGCGAAACGACAATGCGCGCACGCTCACACGTACGTTACACGCACGCAGGGATGCCCCGACCTTCCTTCCCTGTTCTCCCTCACTGCCTGGGTGCCGGCCGCTTGACTGCTTCCCCATCTGCGAGCCTACACGCGAAGAAAATCCCACGGCAGCTACAAATGCAGCGATCGAGGAAGATATGCATGACAACAACCTGGAAACGTAAAAGCTGATGTATAAACTCCTGTCTTTGAACGCACACAATATTTGCCCATTTTTTGAGCCACATCTGGAGTGTGGACTCTTAAGGACCGTTCCCTGTGTGAATCTCATTTGTTTGATTGATTATATTGATGCTTTTTCAATTCTGTGGGTGGCCACGTCAGTATCGTGCAAACAGAAGCCGCTCGGGATCTGATTTGTTCAAATTCAGAATCAATTTGTCTCATTGGCTGCAATGGAAGAATCAATTAGTTTGAGTCAAACTTTTGCCATTATGAAACCTTTATCAACCGTCCATGCAATGTTTCAACAATTTAATATTCCTAATTAGCATACACGTGTCGAATGAGCTATTTATTGGAATCAATTAAAAAGGAAATACAACTACTCGCTCTTTAAATGACAACGAAAGATGGAGAGTTTGGACAAATGTTTACTTTCATATTTGTGTGCTTGGTTTGCAAGACGACTGTAACGCAATGCAGCTATCGTGATGGATTGTCGCTGTTTTTCTTCCGATATCCCAATGACACAATCGCTATCTTGATTGACCGTGTTTTTATTTGGAGTTTGGAACTTGATCCCAAAAAAAAAATAATACACAGACTATACAGAAATCAAATTAGTCAGTTAAGAGTCATACGATTAAAGTGGAATAGCAAGCCATTGCTTGACACACGCGGGCATGCACACACACACCTATACACAGACACACACACACACACACACACACACACACACACACACTGTAACTACCTCCAAGAAGCCGATCAGTCCCCACTCTGGGATTGGGATCAATGGTGAGGTCATTTGTTTCAATCAATTAAACAGACATCTGCTTGAATTAAACGACATTAGACTGCCAAAACCCAACCTCTCCCCAACACGTGTGTGTGCGTGCATGCGTGCACGTGTGCCTGTTTAGATAGATAGATAGAGAGAGAGAGAGAGAGAGAGAGAGAGATAGATAGATAGATAGATAGATAGATAGATAGATAGATAGATAGATAGATAGATAGATAGATAGATAGATAGATAGATAGATAGATAGATAGATAGATAGATAGATAGATAGATCCTCTAATGTGTCTATGCACAAGGAAAGTTGTAAACCTTGAATTACTGTACAGGTACTTTCACCACGTGTTCTGCACATAAAGGGAGTGCGGCTTGTTCGTTGGCGGTCGGAGGGGCCGTAGGCGCAGAACGGCAGCCACGCTTCCGTCAGGCTGCCCCGGGGCAGCTGCGGCTACACAGGTAGCTTACCGCCGCTCGGATGTGACTGTGGAGTCAATGAACAGTGTGGGCAATTGTGAAGCATCATTGTGTGAGTCTGCATTATCATCATCATCGTCGTCGCCATCATCATCAAAAGTGGCGACTTTTTTTTTTTTTTACACGCGACTGTAAATCCAATGCATCCTCCGGCCCAGTGGGATACACTGAGTAGCTCCGTAGGCAGCTTTGTATGGCCTGTGTATTGTTGATAGTGCAGAGAAAGAATGAAGTCCAAAACAGTCGTGTAAGCCGGAGTTGAAATGAATGGCTCCCTCGAGTGTTTTCTATATGTCACGCGATGCTGCTGACACCAGAGCTGGTCCATTATAGAAGATATGAGGGAGAAGACTGCTGAACACAGGGGATAATGTTATGCACTGATGTTGTGAAGTCATTAAAGGGCACAGTGGGGCTGCCCGCTTCCGCAAACATGTGCATTTTAATGCCCACATACTCATTTTCAGATTTTTTTTGCAGTCATGTTAACCTTGAAATAGCATTCAAATAATTGTATGGTCCACTGTATTGGAATATAAGTGCCTTTGCTTGATTTTACCCAATTTATGTGATGTGCATTTCTGAGTGTGACTTAAAGGTCCTGTATTTTGGGTTATTTAGACCTCCGTAGAGCGACTCTCGAACACGGACTTAGTATAAAAGCGTCAATTTCATTTAAAAAAACACTTTGGCCCCTCTGACATCTACTTCTGTTTGACCCAGTTTTGTATCCGCTTTGTCCATATTCGGCTTTCCTCTGATTGGCTGCCTCCGTGTAGACGACCCACACGTGTTTGCTATGTGGACAGCGCTGACTCGGGAGCGGAGAGGCAGGCGGAGATCTTCGTTAGTGACGCAGATAAGCTCGGGAAATTCGAATGACCTGATTTAAAAACGTCCGGCACTCAGGAATCTGTGCGTGATTATAATTCATTCACGTTTACTGAGGCACCATAGAGAAAGTATTATCGCCCAAATACTACAGAAAGAAAGTCAATGGCATTCGACAATCAATAACATCAATTTATGGGTTGAAATATCATGACAGAATACTGGGATGGAGTGGTGGGATTGGTCTTGATAAACAAAATCAAGAAAAAAATTATGAAATGAGAAATATATAACTAAATAGAATGAAAAATTTCTGCCGATAGAAATTGGACATCTGAAGGTTTCTTAAAACAAGCAAACACAGCCAGCCTAAAAATACAAAATGTAATTTAAAAAACGCGGACTGCTGTACGCAGTATATACTACCTACACCTATACAATCATGGTATTTCTTGTTTTTTCTTGTTTTTGTTTTCTTGTTTTTCCTAACCAGGAATTGAATCTCAATCACAAGCTATATCATCCTCTTGAATTTTTTTTAAGGGAGAAAATGCTTGAAGATCTTTGTTTATTTTTTACACAATGTAATTGTGTACAGTATGTGAATGTACAACAAAAATTATATTACATTTTTTTAAAAAGCCGAGACCCTAATGAGGATAAGATGTTTAGAAAACTGATGGATTGATGGATGGATATGTTGCGTGTTATTGGACAGACATATGTTCGCATTACGTGTGTACGCGACGAGATTAAAAGATGGTCACGTAGTTCGTACGTTGCTGTGAATCTGAAGACAGTCACGCGAACTTGGTCACCAACAAGATGGGCCTCAGTGAAAAAAAAACAATTAAAATATGTTGCTCTGACTATGTCCCTGCTATGAATGAATATTGAGTCTCCAAGGTCCTGCCTGCTGTGGCGCCTCATTTGAGAGATCCAAAGATGCTGAGCGGGCCCTCCACTGTCCTCCACTAAGTGCAAATATCCAGGAGAAGAGAAAAAGATGACGAGTGCAGAGTCGCAGGAAGAGAGACAGAAATAGAAGTTGAAATGCACTGTATATGTGTTGAGTGTGATAGAAAAGAAAATAAGAAAAAGTAACATTCAAACACTTTTGTGTGCATTTAGCTAATAGGAAAGACATGGATTCAATGATCAATACGGCCCAAAAAAAAAAGAGAAAAAAACAATACAGGATGAGAGCTAGGTCGTAAAGGGCATAAATTACCGTGAGCACGAGCACGGGTCTCTCAAAATAAATCTCCCAAAGCCATAAAGAGTTATGCGTTGTGATCTGTTCGCCAGATCGTTGTGCGCTTTGCGATAATTGCTTCCATTTTGTAGCCGCGAGGCTATTACTGTATATGATAGCTGGATTACCGTCTGCACGAGTGAACGTTCCATACTTGCAAGAAGCGCTGAATCAACAGAAGAAATGCGGCACAACTTGGAGGTTTAGTGAACAGAAGAAGAAAAAGAAGAACAACCCTTTATTAGTGTTAACAGCGGGAGTGTGTGTGCTGGCCCAGGGCTGTTGGACCACTTATGGCTTCCATCTTGTAGGATAGTGAACACATTTCCCCCCCTTGCGGATATCACGGTAACCGCGCATTAACTAACACACCTCCAACCTTGAATAGGCGTGCAAATGTCATTAATCACACTGTCATTATGCATAAAAAAATATTGATTTATTATTATTATTTGAACTGTGCGCATCCTGAGAGATAATCACTCATACTAATGTCATGAGGAATCCAAATAATTGTATTTGTTTTTATTTTATTGTGTGACTGGAGAGAGACAATAACTAACACGCTAATACTACTAATATTAACATATCAGTATGCGCAGGGACAAACCAAGTTCTATTTATTATGACGTCCATATAAGGTTTAATATGTTCTTGCTTGGTAATACGGAGAGACAATCACTTGCACTAATGCTGCTTTGGGTTCAAATGTGTTCTTATGTTTGCGTGGCTGCAGATAACAATCGCCCTCTGTTAAAATGTGTTTAAAGAAACTCTGCAGGGTGAGAATATATATATATATATATATATATATATATATATATATATATATATATATATATATATATATATATATATGGATCCATCAATTTTCCTCCGCTTATCCGAGGTCGGGTCGTGGGGGCAGCAGCCTCAGCAGGGAAGCCCAGACTTCCCTCTCCCCAGCCACTTCATCCAGCTCTTGCGAGGGCATCCCGAGCCGTTCCCGGGCCAGCCGAGAGACATGGTCTCTCCAGTGTGTCCTAGGTCGTCCCCGGGGTCTCCTCCCGGTGGGACGTGCCCAGAACACCTCACCCAGAAGGCGTCCGGGAGGCATCCAAAACAGATGCCCAATCCACCTCATCTGGCTCCTGTCAATGTGGAGGAGCAGCGGCTCTACTCTGAGATCCTCCCGGATGACCGAGCTTCTCACCCTATCTCTAAGGGAGCCTGCGGAGGAAACTCATTTCGGCCACTTTTATCCGGCATCTCGTTCTTTCGGTTATTGGAGGACCCTGCCGAGGGTGAAGAACTGGTCTATTGTTCCACGCTCAGGACGAAAACCACACTGCTCCTCCTGAATCTGAGATTCGCCTTCCCGACTGAACCTCCTCTCCAGCACCCCTGAATAGACCTTACCATGAAGGCTGAGGAGTGTGATCCCCCTGTAGTTGGAACACACACTCCGGTCCCCCTTCTTAATCCAGAGGCACTGTCCCCAATGTCCACGCGATGTTGCAGAGGCGTGTCAACCAGGACAGCCCCACAACATCCAGAGCCTTTAGAAACCGCTTGGCCAGCCGGTACCCATCAGCTGCCTCAGGAGTCCCACTGGCCAAAAAGGCCTGATAGGACTCCTTCTTCAGCTTGACGGCATACCTCACCGCTGGTGTCCACCAACGGGTTCGGGGATTGCCGCCATGACAGGCTCCAACTACCTTATGGCCACAGCTCCGGTCGACCGCCTCGCCAATGGAAGCGCGGAGCATGGTCCACTCGGACTCGATGTCCCCTGCCTCCCCCGGAACATGAGCAAAGTTCTGTCGGAGGTGGGAGTTGAAACTCCTTCTGACAGGAGATTCTGCCACACGTTCCCAGCAGACCCTCACAATACGTATCTTCCCCCACCATCGAAGCCAACTCACCATCAGGTGGTTATCAGTTAACAGCTCCGCCCCTCTCTTCACCCGAGTGTCTGCAAATCCGATGACACGACCACAAAGTCGATCATCGAACTGCGACCTAGGGTGTCCTGGTGCCAAGTGCACATGTGGAGACCCTTATGCTTGAACATGGTGTTTGTTATGGACAATCCGTGGTCATCACAGAAGTCCAATAACAGACAATTGCTCTGGTTCTGATGGGGGGGGGGGGGGGGGGGGTGTCCTCCCAATCACGCCCTTCCAGTTCTCACTGTCATTGCTCACATGAGCATTGAAGTTCCCCAGCAGAACGATGGAGTCCCCAGCGGGAGCGCTCTCCAGCACCCCCTCTAAGGACTCCAAAAAAGGGTGGGTACTCTGAACTGCTGAACTGCTGAACTTGGTGCATAGGCACAAACAACAGTCAGGACCCGTCCCCCCACCCAAAGGCGGAGGGAGGGTACCCTCTCTTCCACCGGGGTCAACCCAACATACAGGCACCGAGCCGGGAAGCAATAAGTATACCCACACCTGCTCGGCGCTTCTCACCGTGGGCAACTCCAGAGTGGAAGAGAGTCCAACCCCTCTCTAGAGGACTGGTACCAGAGCCCAAGCTCTGTGTGGAGATGAGCCCGACTATATGTAGTCGGAACTTCTCGACCTCGCTCACCAGGTGAGAGAGGTGGCGTCCCACGTCCCTTGAGCCAGCTTTTGTAGCCGGGGATTGGATCGCCAACCCGATCCCTATGGCCCTCCCACAGGTGATGGGGCCATGGGAAGGGGGACCCACGTTACCCTTTCGGGCTGTGCCCGGCCAGGCCCCGTGGGTGCAGGCCCGGCCAACAGGCGCTCGCCTTCGAGCCCCACCCCCAGGCCTGGCTCCAGAGGGGGACTCCGGTGAGGTCCGGGCAAGGGAAAACGTCTTTCTGAATTGTTTATCATCATTGGGGTTTTTGGAGCTGTACTTTGTATTGTCCCTCACCTCGGCCCTGTTTGCCATTAGTGACCCTGCCAGGGGCATAACGCCCCAGACAACTTAGCTCCTAGGATCAGTCGCAGGACACATATAGACACGGACAACCATTCGCCCTCACGTTCACTGAGTGGGAACTGAACGCACACGGCTTGCACCAAAGTCAGGCAAGTGTACCACTACACCATCAGTGACTCGTTCTTCACATAAAAACTGAAGAAAAAGTAAAAAGTACAATGCATTTAATGAGTCCAAATTGTAACTTGAGTAAATGTAACGTGTTACTACCCACCTCTATATGTATCTTATTATTGTGATGAGCTGCATCCTCATTCATTTATTGGTTGTTTATGGATGTTTTTCTGAAAAATAAAATCTAATTAAATCAAATGAAAAGTTACTGAACGGCACAGTGGAAGAGTGCTTAGCTCATCTGCCTAACAGTTCTGAGGTTGGGGATTTGGTGATGTTCTCCCCGTGCTTGTGAGGGTTTTCTCCAGGTATGCCGGCTTCCTCTCACATTCCCAAAACATGAATGTTCAGTTTACGGAAAACGCTTAATTTTCCATCGGTGTGAATGTGAGTGTGTGTGCGTGTGTGTGTGTGTGCTTGTTTGTCTGAATGTGCCCTGCGATCTGCTGGCAACCAGTCCAGGGTGTTCCCTCACCTGTGACCCTAGTGAGGGTAAGCGGTATAGAAAATTGATAGACTGAGTGTATTGCAATTGTATCGTCACATGTTTCATGACAGGGAGACTTTCATATTTCCAAAAACTAAAACTGTACGTCGCCAGTACTTGTACAGTTCCACTTCATACCAATAGGGGGAGGTAAAAAAAAAAAAAGGCCGTGTTTTAAACTGCACTGGACAGAATGTATATCAAGTACACCTATGTGACCCCGCTGCACCCTTTAATGAATCAAGGCTGAAATAAGTGGAAGAGGTGGTTGGTTGTAAGCGTGGGGGCGGGGCATGGGAGCGTGCTCAGCATGTGAATAAGAGTCACTGGAAGAGAGAGGAAGGCGAAGACAGCAGGCAGGGCTGCGGCAGCTTGCAGAGTGCGGATCGTGACGTCGCTCTCCCGTGAATCGAAACTGCATCTTCCCGACAGTGACAGTGAAGGAAATCCTTGAAGAACAAAAATACAAATCAAACACCAAAAACGTGCCAATGTGGTACCTGAGGTTGTTTCATTGAGCTTTGTGGGTGCCCTTCTTCTACCTCTTCATCCAGTCTCATTTCACAAGAGAAAGCAACGCTTTCCCCAGCTTTTCAAGATGCCTCCCTTTTATCTCCTGTGTACCCGATGTGCAATATAAATATAAATACAGTGCATAGCCTTATGTGAGTTGAGTTTACCATCAGATAATTGGCCGCCCTCAAGCATCTTTAAACAACACCATTTCCACCGTGTTGGAAACTTCCTCTCAGCATTTTCTCAACACATAAAATCAGAGCGCAGCACAATCACGGCAACATTGGCAGGGCCGTTATTTTCGTCTTTGTCGTGTATTTATTTCTGTCATTAAAGTTATAGACGGGGTGCTGGTGTGTTGACGACGTGTTCAAGAACGAGTCAATGCTGGTCGGATTCAGATAACATACTTGTCTTGTCGAAGCGGATATGCTGTATACATGGAAATATGATTTATTGAGGCATCTCTCGTGTCGTTCTTCCTGTTAGTTTTAACCGACACAATTCAGCACATGGAAGTGCAAGAAAATCTCCTTGGCAGAGGTAATAATGTCTTCATTTTTGTTGCAGTATCCACGGTGCGCATAGTGGGCCTGCCTATATATTCTGCTCTTTACTTCTTGCACACCTTATGTCTAACAACCAAAATGAATGAGGTGAAGAAGTATCAGCAAACACAGAATTGTATATTGTTGCATCCTTTTTACCGTGCATGTAGCACAATAAAGACTCTTGATTCCTGCAGTGTTTTAATGGACTGAAATAAATTACAGACTGCGATCATCCTCAAAGAAAGGCAGGAAATGTGTTCACGCAAGAGGAGCAGATATAATGAAATATATCATGGAAATAGCTATCGATTGTCTTTAGGGCGTTGACGTTAGATTAAAAGGTTAAGTAAGGAACAAAAAGATCTTTGTGGATAAAACCATTGTGAGGTCAAATTAAGACTATAAACACTGCAATAATTCAAATGTATGAGCTTTGACCACTCAGTAATGCCCACGACTGTTGAGGCATTTGAGATTGTGTTCGGGATCACGGCTGAAAGTGCTCACAGGGTTAGTTTGTATGTACTGTGCGACAGATACAGCAGTGGCACAAGGTCAAGCAGGTGACCCTGCAAAGTAGATAGTATAATCATCGGCTGCAGTAACCCACGGAGGACTGTCAAATGATGAAGCATCCGTTTTTCGTTGTATCATTTCAGTACCTGAGCCGAGTTGACCTCGCAAGTTCAGCACATATTATTATTTTTTAGTTTTAATTATTATTTTTTTTCCATCCGGAAGATGTGTTTTATCTTCGGCGAGCGTAAAGCGGATCATACAAAATGGTTCTGTGATGCTCCGGTCGCTTCCTCTGATGAAGTGAGTTACGTCTGCCAAGCATGAAGAGGAGCAATTTGGTTTGGATTGAAATTTACACCGTCAAATGTAAGTCAGATTGTGTTGACGCAGCTGTATTTACCTGTGACACAGGTAAACTCAAACTTCTTTTAGGATTTCCTTTGCCAGAAGTATTGTGGCCTGAAGGGCTAGCTAATGTGTAAAAGTGGACAATGTTTTACGTTGACTACCTAATGTAGTTGTGGTTTGTGGCTGTTATAAATATTTGCAGTTTTCATACTTTTCCACATATACAAAAAGTTTTCATTCATTGCGGTAGTCTGTGAACGTTTAGCACTATTCTAAAGGATCCTGGTAACTTCGAGCATTATCGTGGTCACGAATATGGTGCTTGTGGACGACGAGATAAGTTGCCCAAAAACAATTTGAGCAAATTTGTTATTGAAGAAGTGCGCCTCAAACTGGTAGCCCCAAAAATAACTTACCAGAGAGATGTTGAACTTTTTTTGTGTTGCTATCTTTTAAAAAAAAAAAAAAAAAAAAAAACACCACTCAACAATGAGCTGCATTTAAAAATGTGTGTTCATTAGGCAATATTTCAAGAAATCAAATACTGGTATAGATCAAAGGTCAGTAATGTAGCCAAACCATAGTAATGCGTGCAACAGTGCAAGAAAGATCATTTTGCAGTGGTAGCTGTTTACATATATATATATATATATATATATACATATATATATATATACATATATATATATATATATTATGGTCATGGTCATCAACGACAAAAATGAACAGAGCACTTGTGTTTTGACTCGACTTATCTGAGAAAGACCAGCAGGTATAAATACAACCGGGCCCCGAAGATAAAGCTTCCAGCCTGACCACAGGTCAACTTTTTTTTTCATTAGTAGAGTGGGCCTTGCGTTAAGCTAATTACCAAGCGGCAGACACTCTCATCAGACATTGGTGCATCGTCATTAGGATGGTTTGTGTATATGTGCTTCATTCAATGCTGCATTACAGACGATTATTGCCTTCTTAAGTGGATTTTAATGACTCTTTTGTAACAGCGGCCTCACTTCTGTCCAGGCCTCCCGATCAGGTCGTGGTTCGATATGAGCTCCGCCGGCCTCGCCCAGAACATCGTCACGCTGTAACCCGACAGCGGGTGGCTCGCTGAGGTCCGCTTGGCCTGATTAGGAGAGAGAGAGCGGAAGGAAAACACAAGCCGACGCTCAGAGCGGGCTGAGCGATGGGAAGTTGGGCTTGGAGAGCTCTGGCGTCAAGCCATGAAATGAAAATAAGACGGTGAACTATCGTGACAGAGTCCGCTGTGGGACTGACTTGGAAGCGACGCGCCCGGCGGTAGGCCGGCAGCTGTTCCGTAACACCGCGCGCTCGCGCTGCCAGCGGGTCCCCGGGGATACCTTGCACCGCGGATGACCTTCCCGCCGTGACCCCCTTGACTGACTTTCCCACTGCGTCGTCCCCCGCCTGTCCCCACCCAACCCTCCTCCTCGCTGTCTTTCAATATAAGGCCAGGAATGCAGTAGGCAGCACACAACCAGAATAGACAAGAGGCCTGAGGGAGGGATGTACAGTACGCACGTGATGCCGCCGAAATAGCGTTCCAGTCTTCCAGGATTTGGAGTTTTGGAAAATTCGACAATATTTGACATACAACTTTCAAAAAACGATGACAAAAACATGGATTTACTTTTGATGCTAAATCTATCTCAGGAAATTCTCATCAGAATATTATCGGGCAGTGGTGTCGTTAGGCCTAATTCAGAGGGAGCATCAAACCCCCCAAAATAAACAGCAGTATTATTCTGCTGCTGCAAATCCCCTTGAAAATACAGTAGCACAACTAACAGTCTCATATTTTAATGCCAAAGATGCTCAATCCTTTCTTTAAACAACTTGACAATGTAATTTCACACAGGAGAAAATAGTGTCACACACCATAAAGGATGATGAAAAATATGTTATGGGCCCCTCGCAGCTTCCATAGCTGTAGTAATTACGATGTTTTACACCAGGCAGGAAATGAAATTTGATTTCCAAACAGCTGCATTGCTGCCGGAGGTAGTGTTGATAAGAGTGTTTGATATTATTTTTTTATAATATACATTAATTCGATAAAACAGCTTTTGGAGGTGACTCAAAAATAGGACACGTTTACTAATTTGAGTACATTTTTATATTAAATCACCCCAAATACTAATAAAGAACACATGACACATTCAAAAACATTTGTAAAAATACGTCACTATTATTGCTGCCACACCAAAAAAACACTTTTTTTTTTTTTTGTATGAAATCCTACAAAACTCATGAAGCTAATCTTGCTGCTTGAATTGTTGCCGATGAGTATGAATTGAAACACAATAAGCTCAAATGAGCTCCAAATATTACAATGTCATACCACTTCCAGTGTACTTTTGCATGCAATGTTGAAAACCGATGCTGTATCGGGAGGTCTACGAAAGGTACCACCTTTTAAACTCAAAAGAAACCTACATTCAAAT
This sequence comes from Phycodurus eques, assembly GCF_024500275.1. Lineage (NCBI taxonomy): Eukaryota > Metazoa > Chordata > Actinopteri > Syngnathiformes > Syngnathidae > Phycodurus > Phycodurus eques. Next base: position 2,413,864 of record NC_084525.1, on the reverse strand, counting down.
GGTGTTTCGATGCAGTAGACTCATGCACAGATAGACAATTCCGCATAATTCATTTTTTTTTTTTTTTTGTTTAAACACCAGTATGTGGTGGAAACAAATGTACGTATTCAGCCAGAAAATATTGACAGCTTGCGTTGTGGGGTCAATACACTGTTTGAACAGTTGATTCTCTAACGATGAAATGTTAAGCAATTGGCTAACAGAACCGGCAATGATATGCCGGCGATGCGAGAGTGCTGAGCGCGTCATCTGGGCACTGCGGCGCTCCAGACAGAAATGTAGAAGCCGTGCGTGTGCGTGTGCGTGTGCGTCTTCGAGACAAATGTTGCACAATGCCAGAGGTCATCAGAGTTAATTCTCCTGCCGTCCCGCTTGCGCCTTCATTCGTGCTATTGGCAGTTTAGGTGATGAATTCATTGTTGTCTCAACTTATGTAGCTCCTTTCTTATCTCTTAAGGCTCCGTCCTCCCCAAACACACACCCACCCACACACCCACACACACACGCGCACACACACACACACACACAAACCACCTGATTTCTTTTTTCATCTTGTTTGCTCTTTGCCTTTCTGCATTCCACTATCCTCTTAATTTTCTTCATCTCCTTCCTCCATCTTCACTTCATTCCTTTTTTTTGTATATTTATGATTCGTCGATGCAAAACAAATGCTCTTTCAAGGGCAACGTCTGATAATCAGCCACCATGTGTTTACTGTGTGTGTGTGTGTGTGTTGTGCATGCTTGTTCTGATACAGCTGCCACAATCAACTTTTCCTATTTTTCCCGTCTCGCTCTTGCAGATGTCCATCCGGACTGCTTCTCCAGATGCAGCGACCTTCTGTCCCAGAATCCGCTTCCTTCCCACCCCAAACAGCTTCTGTAAATGCTTTGCTAAAGCTGGTAAAATGGAACCAAATCAACTGTTCAATGGATTTGGTCCCCTTCAACCAGCTGTAGCTGTGCATTGATCGCTCCGACGACTTACCCCACCCCCCTCCACCCCTCACTCCGTCTCATGCACGCACATGAAAATATGAGGAACCAGTGTCTGTACAGAAAAGCGATGTTACACGAGCCTCAACAGCCACACTTAAAAACATATCAACTCGGTTATCTTGAATGATGGTGAACGGAAACTGCGTTGCTTTAAATGCATGTTTTGTTTTGGGTTTTTTTCTGAGTGCATGCCCCGCCCCCAAATAAAAATCTTTGATTGTCTGACTAGTCTTTCATCAATAAAAGACACTCCATTCCAACAAATGCCTCATGGAATCTTATTTCTTGGTTTGGCAGTGACTTTCAATGCATTCTCAATCTATTGATGAGGCGAACACCCCATTCACTGAAAAACTAATAATTGCACAATACATATTACTGTACTGCATGCATGCCAAGTACCTACAGTAGAACCGTTATCACCCAATCACACAGTTTCACTGGAGTAAAACAAAGTGTGGCACGGGCGAAACTATAAATTCCACTTCCACTCGCACCGTCCAATGCCGCGTTGCCATCTGTAGGTGTGACTTGTTGTAAATGTGGCTGCAAGTCCTTATCAACACTCAGCTAAGATCTCCATTTGCCTCGGTCGGGACGTGACGGATGTGAAGCCTGGTAAAGAAAAGAGGGTTTGCTCACTACAAATTGTGATGGAATGCTGGGAGATGTGACAGTGAAATGACTTGAGGACTGTTACTGTTTATACATCCATCCATTTTCTTTACCGCTTATCCTCACTTGCGTCGGGGGCCTATCCCAGCTATCGTCGGGCGGAGGGCGGGGTACATAGGTAGCCCGCGACCCTAGTGAGGAGAAGCGGTAAACAAAATGGACGGAGGAAACCAGAGTGCCCAGAGAAAACCCACCCAGGCACGGGGAGAACATGCAACTCCACACAGGCGGGGCCGGGATTTGAAGCCCAGTCCTCAGAACTGGGAGGCAGATGTGCTAACCAGTCCTCCACTGTGCCGGCACTGTTTAATACGTGACAGCAAATTTGGATGCTTCAAAAAATGTCATTACCACCACCATTGCTTTTCTGGCTGTGATCACACAATTTCTCCGCAGAAGATGTCCAATACTGTGAGATCATCAAGCGTGCAGCAAATTTACTCAATTATTTACAGTGTACGGAAAGTATTCAGACCACCTTCAATTTGTCACTCTTTGTTATATTACAGCCATTTGCTAAAATCATTTAAGTTCATAGAAAAAAAGATAGAAGAAAAAAACGGAATTGTTTAAATTTTTGCAGATTTATTTAAAAAAAAACTGAAATATCACACAACCATAAGTATTCAGACCCTTTGCTCAGTATTTAGTAGAAGCACCCTTTTGAGCTACGAGTCTTTTTGGGAATGATGGGAAAGTTTTTCACACCTGGATTTGGGGCTCCTCTGCCATTCCTCATTGCAGATCCTCTCCACTTCTGTCAGGTTGGATGGGGAACGTTGGTGGACAGCCATTTTCAGGTTTCTCCAGAGATGCTCAATTGGGTTTAAGTCAGGGCTCTGGCTGGGCCACTCATGAACAGTCACAGAGTTGTTCTGAAGCCACTCCTCCTGATTCTCATTTGCTCTTACATGCACTGCGAGCTGCAAGGTCTTATATGGACGGGGGTGTGGCTTCCTAATCAAGTCCAATCAGTATAATCAAACACAGCTGGACTCCAATGGAGGTGTAGAACCATCTCAAGGATGATCAGAAGAAGTGGACAGCACCCGAGTTCAATATAGGAGTTTCACAGCAAAGGCTCTGAATAAAAAAATGTCTGTACATTAATGAGGGGGGGAAATGAACTTAAATGATTTCAGCAAATGGCTGCAATATAACCAAAATTAAGTGGGTCCAAATACTTTCCCCCTTCCCATGGGCTCACCACCTGTGGGAGGGGCCATAGGGGTCGGGTGCAGTGTGAGCTGGGCGGTGGCCGAAGGCAGGGACCTTGGCGATCCGATCCCCGGCTACAGACGCTGGCTCTAGGGACGTGGAATGTCACCTCTCTGGCAGGGAAGGAGCCCGAGCTGGTGTGTGAGGTCGAGAAGTTCCGACTAGATATAGTCGGACTCGCCTCCACACACAGCTTGGGCTCTGGTACCAGTCCTCTCGAGAGGGGTTGGACTCTCTTCCACTCTGGAGTTGCCCACGGTGAGAGGCGCCGAGCAGGTGTGGGTATACTTATTGCCCCCCGGCTCGGCGCCTGTACGTTGGGGTTCACCCCGGTGGACGAGAGGGTAGCCTCTCTCCGCCTTCGGGTGGGGGGACGGGTCCTGACTGTTGTTTGTGCCTATGCACCAAACAACAGTTCAGAGTACCCACCCTTTTTGGAGTCCTTGGAGGGGGTGCTGGAGAGCGCTCCCGTTGGGGATTCCATTGTTCTGTTGGGGGACTCCAATGCTCACGTGGGCAATGACAGTGAGACCTGGAAGGGCGTGAGTGGGAGGAACGGCCCCCCCGATCAGAACCCGAGCGGTGTTCTGTTATTGGACTTCTGTGCTCGTCACGGATTGTCCATAACGAACACCGTGTTCAAGCGTAAGGGTGTCCACACGTGGACTTGGCACCAGGACACCCTAGGTCGCAGTTCGATGATCGACTTTGTGGTCGTGTCATCGGACTTGCGGCCACATTTCTTGGACACTCGGGTGAAGAGAGGGGCGGAGCTGTCAACTGATCACCACCTGGTGGTCAGTTGGCTCCGATGGTGGGGGAAGATGCCGGTCCGACGTGGCAGGCCCAAACGTATTGTGAGGGTCTGCTGGGAACGTCTGGCAGAATCCCCTGTCAGAAGGAGTTTCAACTCCCACCTCCGACAGAACTTTGCTCATGTTCCGGGGGAGGCTGAGGACATCGAGTCCGAGTGGACCATGTTCCAGGCCTCCATTGCTGAGGCGGCCGACCGGAGCTGTGGCCGTAAAGTGGTCGGTGCCTGTCGTGGCGGCAATCCCCGAACCCGTTGGTGGACACCAACGGTGAGGGATGCCGTCAAGCTGAAGAAGGAGTCCTATTGGGCCTTTTTGGCCTGTGGGACTCCTGAGGCAGCTGATGGGTACCGGCTGGCCAAGCGGAATGCAGCTCTGGTGGTCGCTGAAGCAAAAACTCGGGTATGGGAGGGGTTCGGTGAGGCCATGGAGAAAGACTTCCGGACGTCTTGGAGGAAATTCTGGTCCACCATCCGACGTCTCAGGAGAGGAAAGCAGTGCACCACCAACACTGTGTATAGTGGGGATGGGGCGCCGCTGACCTCGACTCGGGACGTTGTGAGTCGGTGGGGAGAATACTTCGAAGACCTCCTCAATTCCACCGACACGCCTTCCCATGAGGAAGCAGAGTGTGGGTTCTCTGAGGCGGGCTCTCCTATCTCTGGGTTTGAGGTCACCGAGGTAGTTAAAAAGCTCCTCGGTGGCAGGGCCCCGGGGGTGGATGAGATTCGCCCGGAGTTCCTAAAGGCTCTGGATGTTGTGGGGCTGTCCTGGTTGACACGCCTCTGCAACATCGCGTGGACATCGAGGACAGTGCCTCTGGATTGGCAGACTGGGGTGGTGGTCCCCCTTTTTAAGAAGGGGGACCGGAGGGTGTGTTCCAACTACAGGGGGAACACACTGCTCAGCCTCCCTGGTAAGGTCTATTCAGGGGTGCTGGAGAGGAGGGTCCGTCGGGAAGTCGAATCTCAGATTCAGGAGGAGCAGTGTGGTTTTCGTCCTGGCCGTGGAACAGTGGACCAGCTCTACACCCTCGGCAGGGTCCTCGAGGGTGAATGGGAGTTCGCCCAACCAGTCTACATGTGTTTTGTGGACTTGGAGAAGGCGTTCGACCGTGTCCCTCGGGGAGTCCTGTGGAGGGTGCTTCAGGAGTATGGGGTACCGAACCCCCTGATACGGGCCGTTCGGTCCATGTACGACCGGAGTCAGAGTTTGGTCCGCATATCCGGCAGTAAGTCGGACTCTTCCCCGGTGAGGGTTGGACTCCGCCAAGGCTGCCCTTTGTCGCCGATTCTGTTCATAACTTTTTTGGACAGAATTTCTAGGCGCAGCCGAGGCGTAGAGGGGGTCCGGTTTGGTGGCCTCAGTATTGCATCTCTGCTTTTTGCTGATGATGTGGTTCTGTTGGCTTCATCAAGCCGTGAGCTCCAACTCTCACTGGAGCAGTTCGCAGCCGAGTGTGAAGCGGCTGGGATGAGAATCAGCACCTCCAAATCTGAGACCGTGGTCCTCAGTCGGAAAAGGGTGGGATGCCCTCTCCAGGTCGGGGATGAGATCCTTCCCCAAGTGGAGGAGTTCAAGTATGTTGGGGTCTTGTTCACGAGTGAGGGAAGAATGGAACGGGAGATCGACAGACGGATCGGTGCAGCGTCTGCAGTGATGCGGACTTTGTATCGGTCCGTTGTGGTAAAGAAGGAGCTAAGCCGAAAGGCGAAGCTCTCGATTTACCGGTCGATCTTCGTTCCTACCCTCACCTATGGTCACGAGCTGTGGGTCGAGACCGAAAGAACGAGATGCCGGATACAAGCGGCCGAAATGAGTTTCCTCCGCAGGGTTAGGGGGGGGGGGGGGGGGGGGGGGGGTTAGGGTCATCTCTCCCTTAGAGATAGGGTGAGAAGCTCCGGGAGGAGACCCCGGGGACGACCCAGGACACGCTGGAGAGACTACGTCCTTCGGCCGGCCTGGGAACGCGTCGGGATCCCTCCGGAAGAGCTGGATGAAGTGGCTGGGGAGAGGGAAGTCTGGGCGTCCCTGCTAAAGCTACTGCCCCCGCGACCCGACCCGGATAAGCGGTAGAAAATGGATGGATGGATGGACATCAATAACTGACTCGCAAAAAATCTATTTGTTGATATTGTGTCTTTGTTTAGCATTCTATTTTATTTTTCTATCCAGTGTATCCAACGTGACCGCTGAACTTTCAAAAGTGTGATGGCTTCTCTCTCAATACGAGGAAAGAGACACAGCGACGACAACACACACACACACACACACGCGCGCGCGCGTCGAAATGGTGTGCATAGTGTTTTTGTGCTTTTGCTGTCATGAGCAAGTGAGTCATGATGAAACGGGGAGGCTGTGTATGTAATTACGGCTGGGAAGAATCGTCAAAATTGGAAACGAGAAGGGAGAATCAAGCAGAACACGCACGTTACAAATAAATAAGCAACGCGACAGCGCTTTGATTAAGATCGGGGCGTGTTTACAACCCGTTAAATCTGTGGGATGATTGTCAACGCTTGTGGCGTGTTTCGAGGGGTGAACGTGGGCTCGGGCAATCTATCAAGTCGTAATACCTCCTTTTGCAAAAAAAAAAAAAGAGCGTGTTCTTTGAAGAATTAAGCTGCCGTCGTCATGGACAAAAAGTTTGTTTGCATGAAAGACTGAAAGGAAAGAAACAAGTCAAACATGGACAGGTCTGTCTGTCGGTCACTAGACCTTTATTAAGTGTAAGTCATTAAGTAAAACAACAATTATGCAGCAATAAAACAGTAGAAGCCAAAAGCATGCTTCGGACCGCATGTTATATATCATATAAAGTCATAAGTTTGACCTCTTAAAACACAGAAGCGTTCTCACTTTTCACAATTTTAGTTCAGACTGATGATGACTGAACTAACAAACAACGACCAAACAAACGACAATGTCCAGAGAACCACTGATGAAGTAAGCAAGACGAGATTTGATCTTAGATCTGAGTAGAAAGAGCCAAAATGTTTGGTGTAATATTTTATGTTTCTGTCACTGCTGCAAAACAGGCAGCTGCTGCATCAATTTATTATTTTATGACCCAAACAATAAAATATGCCACCTTCAATTATTGAAGCTATGGATATCTTGCGGTATAGCGTAAACTGGTGGAATAGTATTAACAAGCTCATCTATCATGTAAGGAATATTTGTAACAATAAAACGTGGACTTGGTGTTGAGCTGTATTTTGGTTTTTTTGACTTAAATATCACCCTTCCATCTGTAGTTCTTACATGCTGTATAAATCAGTCAGTGGTAAATTAACGACTGTAAATGCAAGTGAAGATTTTCCTCTCGTACGGCGTGAAGCACTTTCCTTTCTCCCCCATGTTTTTAATGAATTATAAATATGCACAAATTGTGGAATCAAACAGAATTCTTGATATTCCCCGTTGCTAAAAATCTTTTTTAGGTTTGACTTCCTGCTGTTAAGAGTTGGTAAAACATGACTTCGTATTTGCAAATCTCTATTTTGATGAGCTGTTTCTGCCTCAACTTACTCAGATGTAGCTGCAGATAAATGGGAAAGGTGAAGTCTATGAGATGTCTTGATCATGTACTGCTTCTTCTTCTTCTTCTTCTTCTTCTTCTTCTTTTCCTTTGGGCTCGTCCCTTTAGGGGTCGCCTCAGCGTGTCCTCTTTTCCTACGCAAGCCCTATCTCCTGCATCCTCCTCTCGAACACCAACTGCCCTCGTGTCTTCCCACACGACATCCATCCACCTTCTCTTTGGTCTTCCTCTCGCTCTCTTGCCTGGCAGCTCCATCCTCATCCTCCTTCTACCAATATACTCACTATTTCTCCTCTGGACGTGTCCAAACCATTGAAGTCTGCTCTCTCTAACTTTGTCTCCAAAACATCGGACCTTTGGCTGTCCCTCTGAGGAGCTCATTTCTAATGTTATCCAACCTGGTCACTCCGAGAGCGAACCTCAACATCTTCATTTCCACCACCCCCAACTCTGCTTCCTGTTGTCTCTTCAGTGCCACCGTCTCTAATCCGTACATCATGGCTGGCCTCACCACTGTTTTATAAACTTTGCCCTTCATCCGAGCAGAGACTCTTCTGTCACTTGACACACCTGACACCTTCCTCCACCCGTTCCAACCTGCTTGGACCCGTTTCTTCACTTCCTGACCACACTCACCATTGCTGTGGACGGTTGACCCCAAGTATTTCAAGTCCTCCACCCTTGCTATCTCTTCTCCCTGTAGCCTCACTCTTCCCCCACCACCCCTCTCATCCATGCACATATATTCTGTCTTACTTCGGCTAATCTTCATTCCTCCGCTTTCCAGTGCCTGCCGCCATCTTTCGAACTGTTCCTCCACCTGCTCCCTGCTTTCACTGCACATCACAATGTCATCTGCAAACATCATGGTCCACGGGGATTCCAGTCTAACATCATCTGTCAGCCGATCCACCACCACTGCAAACAGAAAGGACAACAGTCCCTGATGCAGTCCCACCTCCACCTTAAACTCCTCTGTCAGACCTACAGCACACCTCACCGCTGTTCTGCTGCCCTCGTACATGTCCTGTATTATTCTAAAATACTTCTCTGCCACTCCAGACCTCCGCATGCAGTGCCACAGTTCCTCTCTGGGCACTCTGTCATCGGCTTTCTCTAGATCTACAAAGACACAATGTAGCGCCTTCTGACCTTCTCTGTACTTTTCCATCAACATTCTCAAGGCAAATAATTCCTCTGTGGTACTCTTTCTAGGCATGAAACCATACTGTTGCTCGCAAATATTCACTTCTGTCCTGAGTCTAGCCTCCACGACTCTTTCCCATAACTTCATCGTGTGGCTCATCAACTTTATTTCTCTGTAGTTCCCACGGCTCTGCACGTCACCCTTGTTCTTAAAGGTCAGATGACAAAGATGTTATGGGGTGAGTTAAAATTCATATTTACGTTGTTTATGTTATGTAATACATGCACGTAACTTCCAGCAAGTTTTCAACTATAGTTTAGCTAAAACAAATTGGTTTTTAGTGCTTGTATTGAGCACTACCAGAAAATACCTGAAGCTCCAGACACCAGAGTGTCGTTACTCTATCCACCGCAAGTGACGTTGCGAATGACAAACACACCGAGCTACACTCTGTACGCGATGGCGAGCAACGTGTTGGAATATGAGGAGGAGGAGGATTTTGACGTACAAGAGCACGCAACTGAACTTGGCATCGTCAAAGCGTAAATGTTGGAGCCCATCCGGAGGTCGGAACTTGACAGCGACGACAACGAGCAGCCAAGTAGCAGCTGTACAACAGAAAGAAAAGTGGCCACCGGGTCGATGTGATGGTTTTTCAAAAGCACGTCATTTTATACATGGCTTGAAATAATGGCACCCCAGGGGTGCCAATATTTTGAGCACGACTTTACGTATTATTTATTCATATATGTTTCAGTGACACGACACAAGCTTTTACATAGTATGCAGTATTCCTATATATTGTGTGCCCCTCGACCGAGTAGCTTTAGAACACGCCGCACAGGAAGTCTTGGTCGTGTCTGTCGGCTTGTCATACAGGCAAAAGTACAGACGACAAGAAAAGTACTGCGTGGGTCTTTTTTTTCCTAACCCCCACTGCGTAGTAACCATAATAGAGTTGTAGGTATATACAAGGAAATCCTCACCTCTTGTCTGCGGCCGCGAGATTTAGTTCTCTTGCTGGCGGTTGATGTCCCGACGGCCGTAGGAAAAATAGTTGGCAACGCAGCTGGTTCCAGCCTCTACCTCTGTAGCCAATGCTTTCTGTCTGCTAAGTCTTTCTCAAAACGCGCCGCTTCGAAGTGATCAGCACAGACTTAGGAACGCTCGCTAGGCACCCGTAGCCTAGGAACGCCTTAGGAACGCTCGCTAGGCACCCGTAGCATCGTGGCATCGCTAAATCATACGACAAATATACAGTTTTACAACAGCATGTAACAGCAGCACACACAACCCCGAATGAGCAGGCTGTTTGGCTGGTGTGACGTCACAGCGCCGGAAAAAGACGAAGACCGAAAGGCGCGGGACGCAAAAAGCATATTATTCGATTTAACTGCTGTATATGTGCCATATAACCACTTCGAAATGGCAGATGTGGTTTGTAAAGGGGTTCTAGAGTTCTCAAGAAACATCTTTGTCCTCTGAACTTTAAAAATGGGCACCAGCACACTTTTCCTCCACTCCTCAGGCATCTTCTCACCCGCTAGAATTCTGTTGAACAAGCTGGTCAAAACCTCCGCAGCCACCTCTCCTAGATGCGGCCATACCTCCACAGGAATGTCATCAGAACGAACTGCCTTTCCATTTTTCATTCTCTTTTTCTTTCTTACTCTCATGTGCTTCTGTAATTCTCAAAGAAACTCAATGTCGTTATTACTATTGAAGTGAGTCGTAGCAATATTCGGTGTTGTTTGTACAAAGCTGACATGATTAAGACGCGCGACACTGTCAGCCTTGCTGTGACGGAGCATCCATCTGTAGAAAAACGTTATCATCCCCACTTTCTCAATTCCCAAAGGAGGAGAAGACGAGCGCATTCCGGGAAGGGAAATGAATCGGAAAGTTTTTTCCTGTGTTGTCATGCATCGCAGCTGTACATGAGAGTTGACAGTAATACGCTCTCATTCAATAACACAGAATAGTGCCGTAAAGTCGTTTGCGGTGACATGACGGGACTAGCATCTGGCTAAGTGTGTGCGTGCCTATGTCACTGATATAAATTGATGTCATGCGCACAGGAATGATTTGGCTTCCTTCCCTCCTCCATAAAAGGTACTCAAAGCACTTTTATAATGTCGCCTCATTCGCACAATGGGAACGCTATGATGAGTTGGGTACCAGTGATGATCGCAGGACATGATAAGTAAACATGATGCAGTGTAGGAAAAAGGTACATGCGTCTCAGTGCCGGCTGCTCAGGACAATCACGACAGAAACTCAACATCGATAATAATAAGATAGCTGATATATAATTAATGCAACGGGAGGTCAAAACAGACTGTCGTTGTAATATCTGTGTTTATTCATCAGTATACAAATCAATTCAAACTAATATGAGTTGTATAACTGCAGTTCACGAACGGAGCGGTATCCTTCTGAATACGGTCAAAATGATTGACAGGCCTTTCCTCCTTTGCCTGCTTCGCTATTGAACTTTTTTGTCTCCTGCTTTTCTGCTTCATGTCTCTGTTTCTGCTACACAAGGGCTTTCAGTTCAAATGTATTGATTTCTGCCCCCTTGTCCTCCCCTTTCCCCACCCCACCCTCTCGCCATCACACACACACACACACACACACACACACACACACACACACACACACACACACACACACACTGGTTCTCTATTCGGTGTTAAAACAATTACGACAGCTTTGCTACCAGTAATTTCCACTAGATTGAGGTTACAATCGACTAATTGACTGACATCTAGTATCACTATTGGGAATGCAGGTTTGAACGACTGGTTATTATGATTTTGGGTCGAAGTGATGATTGTATGGTCAAAAAAAAAAAAAAAAAAAAAAAAAAGAGTCAATATGGATTGCAGTACTTGGCTGCAACCAGCAGAGGTGCTCTTGTACGAAAGTAGATTTTTTTTTTTTTTTGCATCCCTGCACACCCTCAACCCTAATAAGGGTGAGCCGTACAGAAAACAGATGGATGGGCAAACATAATCAAAATTCAAAATCCTTTGAGACTTTTAGTCGAGTAATATTCTACGTGAATTTAACTTCTCAGTTATTTTCTGTTAATATACTTGTACTTTTCTTACCTTATTATAAACTGCTCTGACATTACAGAATGTGTATTTCTGGCAAAATATTTGCCTTTGTAAAAGATATATTATTCATGTATGTGTATTTGTTTGTTATAACTGTCAGTTAATAGTCAGTTACTGTATAAAATATTATTATTATTATAGTTATTATATCTATATAGTTATATTATAGAAATTAACACACAAGTGTGGTTTCCTCAGCGTTTTGTCCTTTATTTATTTATTTATTATAAAAAGTGTGTATTAATGACAGATCATATATGCAATGTGAGGCATTTAGTAGATTGTAATGAATGTTACTTCGAGGACGTTTAGAATATAAAGTGAGTCTCGCCGCAGATTTTGCAGTTGATTCAGGTCTCTGATTGGCAAAATTCTGCTTCAAACGTAAGCCTAGATTTAGGTTTTGTTTTGTTTGTTTGTTTAACCCCAAAACAGGGAAGCTATTTTTATTGTATTTTTGAAATTATTTTGGGGGAAATCGCTTTTCAAATGTGTCTTGAATGCAGGCAAGAAAGTGATTGGCTGAACACAGTCGGAAGAGGGTCTGCTGACACGAAGATGTGATGAAGTTTCATGGACAAAAGTGTCCATCTAAGTACAAAAAAAATATATTGGAAAACTCCAAAATCAAACATATTTGATAACTTTGAAAGTGACTCCTGAGTTGTTTCCAGAGGCAAGTGAGGAGGGCGTTAGGAGTCTTTCCTCCCCCAGGGTCCCCTTATCGAAATGGAGGTGATGTCATCTTCCTAGTTCTCTTCGGCTGTCAGTCTTCAGGCCAAGAAGTGCGCATGTGATGTGTCGGCAGGCCTGCGTGTGTTCCTACAGAAGGTTTTGTTGAATCCAGTTGCTGATGCCGCCGCCTCCGGCACACGCACGACCACCTTCTGCTCGCTTGCCTTTGTGTTTCCGTACCTTCTGTGCGTATGTACGTCGTTCTGTCTTGCCTTCACCTCGTTCACGGCCGAGATGAAGTCATCGCTCACTGCGTGCTAAAACAAATAGATAAACTAAGAGCTACTTTATTTTTATGGTGCCGTATAAATTCTCAATCAAGGGTTATATTTCACTCCTTGACGGTGGAAGGGAAGAAAATGATCCTTGATCGCTGTGGGATTGCCAACTGACTTAGTCTCACACAATTGTTCATCTTTATGTGTTTTTACTTACCATTTACACTCATTAACCTCAATTAGCTTCGGAAAGCGGCGTACAAACGCTGCCGCACTTGTAGTTCCTCTACATCTGCGTGTGTATGTTTTCAACAGCTATGGGCACACATAGCAGGGAATAATTAAGAAATGATGAATTACCGCGTTCAGTAGCAACAGATGTGTTGTTTGTGACGCTTTGAATGCATTAGCACAGCTACTACAGGGACAACAAACAGAAATGTGTCACTTGAATGTTTCATTGTCATTGGTAGGATTTAGTTGCAAAATTAATCGTTTGACATAATTAAGTGATTTTTTTTTTTTTTTTTTTTTTAAATGCGATCTCATCAGAAATCAGAATCCCACTGGTTACATTTCATGCCCTTCACATGGCCTTGTGATTACTGTTCCCGGTCTTGCTTTGGTGTTTATGTGTGTGTGTTAGAATTTACACCAAAAAAAAAAACGTAATCCCTTTATTCATATATCCCTTTATTTTTGTTTTGCTTTTTGATTTTTAATTGCCAATTGAAAATTGAAAGAATGAATGATAGAGGGATTTCCTAACCATAATCGTCATGAAGGTCACGGTTAAACTGCAGCTTATTGCGGCTGACTTGACTTTCGCCAGCCAATTGCAGCGCACACTTACACAATCACCCACTCACACTAACATTCACATCTGGAGCATGTGTGTTGGATTAACTTTGCATGCATGTCTTTGGAAGGCGGGAGGGAACGAGCCCGGATTCGAACCCAGAACCCAAGAGCCACCAAGCTGATGTGCTCACCGCTAATTGACGTGTCACATCCTAACCCATACGTTAACTGAAATGCGGCCAATTGCCCATCCCGAATGGACATAAGTACAAACTATCCATGGAGGAAACAGGACGTTAGTGTTTAGTGAGTCCAACATGGGACCAACATGGGCACAAAGGACAGACGGGTTAAACACACCTCAAGCCCTCTGCTGCGGTGGGCCTTGTTTAAACTGCTGAGGAAGATACTGGTCCCGGCGGACCAGCAGATAACGGATGACCTCCATCTATCCTGCACAGTGAGAGCATTAGAAAAAAGACAGAACGAGAAAAAAAATGTGCAGTGCTTTCACATGATATCTATTGCATTGTAACAGAGCCTCGACTCCGCCGTGCTCCGTTTATTGTTTCTTTTCGATAACTCCAAATCCTGCCCAATCACCTCTATTCGTCTTTTACGCACATGTGTACGTAGGAGGCTGAATCCGCTGGCCGCCTGCCACGCCGGCGCTCTGAAACGTATCCATATACATTACGAAGACTGTGACCTTCACTGACGAAAAGAGGTGCACTTCCGTCTTGGGTGTGTAAAGATGTGGTTTTCCCTTCAAAATACAGACCATTAAGAGTCCAATGTGAACCAAAGTGAACCAGAACCAAAGTGTGTGACTCACACAAGCTACTTTGTTTGATTTGTGGTCTGAACATAGTCATAGTCATAGTTTTTTTTTTTTTCAGAGAGTGCAGATGCATTAGCAACGGACAGGAGATGTCCTATTTTGGTGATATTATATCTGTAAAAAAAAAAAAAAAAATTAAAAATCCTTACATTCTTTTCTTATTCTTATTATAACTTGAGGGGGTTATCAAAATACCGTATACAGTATTGCCCATATCATTCGTGGGCATATTTTGTTTTGTTATACAGCATTCATTTGTATTATGAATGGGGGAAATACTGTGAAAGTGTTATGTATGATCATTTACAGAGAATGATTTATTCAGAATCAAGGCAAATATAACGAAGACCTTTCCTTGTAGATATAGGAACAAATCTTTGCAAGTACTTTAGATCTCACCTACTGTACGTCTGTACATCATGCTGAATCTCAAGGCCACTTAACTCAAAGCTTCCAAATTTTTTTATTTTTTTTTTTTAAATCAGTTTATTTGAAAGGGGACAATGCAATTTCATAAAACACATGAAATACACATGGTTAAAAAAGCCAGAATTAGCCAGAAGGCTAGTTTTCATCTGTAGTCCCCTGGCCATGATGTAAAAAAGCAGTAAAAGACAATATAATACAGGATACATAAAGACTTACTATACTATTAAGAGAGAATAAAATCACAAATCATTTGATCATAACAAAAAAAAAAAAAAAACATCATAACATACTTGTCTTTTAGTGTTGGCAGCTATAGGTGTTAACTAACCACATTTTCAGTTTTTTTGTGAAGGCCTTGTATGTTGTAAGCCATTTAACCTCCTTCCACTCACCGGCGCTCCTCACTGACCAGGCTGACTGAGCGAAAGTGCTCCTGCGCAGAGGAACGAGACAGTCACCTCTGACAGAGCCTCGAGTGACACGCTCAGAGCTGTTTCTTTGGCCGATGAACTCAGCCAGAGGAGCTGGAGCCAAATCATGCAGTACTTTATAAATCTAATTTAAATCTGCAAATATGTGAAGACTGTCCCAGTTTAAAAGACTGTATTTTTTTTTAAATTGCACAGTGATGATAGTGCCTTGGTTTTTTATCCATCACTTCAATTACTTTTTTGTACAAAACATCCAATGTTTTTTTTTTTTGCATTCTGACCAGCCTGGGACCAACTGGTTATGCAATAGTTAAAGTGACTAAGAATCATTGAATATCAGTAAATTTTTGCGGCTTCAGTTGACATTTCATTTCGAATTGCGCAAAAATTGGTGAGGTTTAATTTGATATTTTTACACAATTTGTCAATATGGGCTTTAAAGGAAAGCTGTGAATCTATTATTAACCCAAGATACTTGTATTGGCTGACAATTTGCATTTTTTCTCCATTAACAAGTAAGTCGGGGTCAGGTGATACTCTATTTGTATTAGTGAAATACATGCCAACAGTTTTAGAAACGTTTAGCTGTAGACAGCACTCCTGCAACCAAGTTGTGACACAGGACAATGTATTAGAGAGTTTAGCAGCAACAGTATCTTTGGAGCGACCATGAACAAAGAAAACCGTGTCGTCTGCATACATTACGCACTCTGCTTCAGAACAAACAGTGGGAAAATCGTTGCTATAAAGACTAAATAAAAGGGGGCCTAATATTGATCCCTGAGGGACTCCAGAGGTTAGCCTAAGAGACTCTGATCTGCAGTTGTTAACCGATACAGATTGTGTTCGGTCATGCAGATATGATTCAATCCAGCTCACAGCTTTGCGAGAGAAGTTAAATTTTGAGAGCTTGGTCAGAAGAACAGAGTGATTTACTGTATCGAAAGCTTTCCTGAGGTCCAAGAACACCGCCCCTACAACTCCACCCTTGTCGAGAGAAGATTTTATTTTCTCAATGAAGAGGCATGTAGCCATTTCAGTGGAATGCTTGGATCGGAAACCAAACTGCATGGCGTGGAGAGAGGGGGAGCTGCTGTTTAAATCATGGACAATCTGCTCTGACACCCATTTTTCTGCAACTTTGGAAATGGCCGGAAGAATGCTTATAGGTCGGTAGTTATTCAGACAAGTTGAGTCACCGGATTTAAAGACAGGGGTGAACAATAGCAGATTTCCCGGCCTTTGGAAAGTGACCAGATGAAATTGAAAGATTAATGATTGAGGCAATAGGAGTAGCAAGAGTTGAACCTAGATCTTTGAGCATGTTCGTGATGGTTTGAGTGAATGAATGAAATCGATAACTTTGGTCTCAGTAATATTTGTAATAGTAAAGAACTGCGTTGCAGACAATGCAGGGTATTCCTTCCTTTGTATTACTGCAAACGTAGAAGAGATTTCTGACACAGATTCAATGAAGTCGTTGTTAAAAGCATCAGCCATCACTTGAGGTTCCGTCAGGATGTTTCCATTTAATTGAATTTGCATTAGTTTTGTTTTGTTATTTTGTGTATCACCCAATAGTTTTTTAATATAATTCCAGGTTATTTTTGAATTTCCCTTCGCACTATTCAAAGCAGTCATGAAAAAGTCAGCTTTAGATTTTCTTATTTCTTTCACTACCCTATTTCTCAGTGAAATAAAGTGCTGTCTATTGTATCCTGATTTGGCCGACAACTTCAAGGAATGATCGCGTTCTTTCATCAGTTTCAGAATAAATGTGTTTAACCAAGGAAGGCCATTCTTTCTAGCTTTTAGTTTAATTATCCGTGTAAATTGTATCATAATTTCTTGTATTTTGTTGGCACATTTAGAACAATCCTCATCTAAATTTTTACCAGCAAGTAATACATCCCAGTTTACTTCTTGGAAAGAATCTTGGAAATTTTGTTGTTCATGTTTTGGTATCCTATTGGATTCAGTGGTGGCCAAGGGTTTGAAGCGCTTTTTATTTCGTTTTCTTGTGACCATTATAAGATTGTGATCAGACAATCATGTGAGCATATTGCATGGCCTCAAGATCCTTTCTGGCCTATTAGTAAAAGCTAGATCAATCCGAGTTTGTAATTCTCGTAGGGCCATTAATTACCTGAGTCATATCCATATCATCCATAACCCTTTTCAATTAATATAAGCTAATAAGCAAATAAGCTATGAAAAGAAACTTGTGTGCAGTAATCACGAAGATAAATTACTGTACTTTTTGGATGTAAAGTGAAATAGTTGACTTATCATTCATAACGGTAAACGCTGCACAAGACGTGGGGGATGGGGGGGGTTCTTGTTTAGGGCAGATGAGTGTAGCGTTTGAAGGTTCATGTGGCCGTGCATGTGTGTGTGTGTGTGTGTGTGCGGCACGTATGTTAGTGACTGCCCACAGAGCAAAAACCAAACAGCTTGATGAAGCGGTAAATTTCACTTCACTTGCCCGTATGCGTCCCCTGGCAAATCAGTCCTTCGGCGAAAACCCTGTTCCGCTCTGTCGTGACCCTCCTTCACACTTGAACTGCTCTGTTGAAAAGAAAGGAGGGATAATCAAAAACAGTTACTAAACACACACGCAGGCCAGCAGTCACGCACAAACGTCAACCGACAACTAAACTGGCACTCAATAGGCCACAACGATAATGTCAGATGGTGGGAGTCGTCGCTCATATTAGCAGCAAGTGTAATTACTGTAAGGCCACAGAAGAGGAGCAAAATCTTTGTCAACGTATTCTGCCGTTGATAATAGTAAGGGAGTAACTACGGTGGCCCTGAAGTGCAAAACACAACAGCAAATAGCTAAACACAGTGGCAAATTATGAAAACAAAACAAATCACAACAGCAAATAATTTAACACAATGGCAAATAAAAAAATACAACAGTAGATGAAAAAACACGACATCAAGCTAGCGGAAAAGGCAAGAACTGGTCAGGGATAAGACTCATCGCTGATTGGACGAACCAACAGGAAGTGGCGGGTAGTAGTACGGGAGACTCAAGACTCAAATAACACCTTTACGACTCCTCCACACATCCTTGAATTTTATGCGTATGTCATGTATTCAGTCGACTCTTCTTTGACTCTTGCACCGCCTCTCCACAAAATGTCATAAAGTTACAGGATTGTGCTTGTGACAGTTCTGTGTGCCGAAACCTGAAAGACATGAATGGGCAAATTTGAATTGTGGGTTGGGGGCAAACTGCCGGAAAAGTCAACGGCTCAAATGGGTTCTCCCTTGATCCACGCGCTACCCCAAAGTTGAGCAGAAATCGTCTGCGTGTGGTTTTCGCAGCAGCCTGCTAACTAACATACCAAGCGCACAGCAATGGCGAATGTCAAAAATAGCATCTTGAAATATGGAAAAGACGTGGATTGAGCGGCTGAGCCGAGATGTACAATAAGGGGATGACTGGTGCGTGGCAGGGTACTGAAGAATCTGAGGAGAGGTGAAAAGAGTGAGGAGCGCGATGAGTGAGGGCGGTGGAAAGCTGATGTTTGCTGACAAGGGCAAAAAGCGAGGCCTCCTCTGAGAGAGCGGCCCGATGCCGCAACAAATGAGGCGACAGCAGGGAGCAGACGGCTCCGTCGCACCGATGTGTGTCGGCCTGTGAGGTCGTGTGTCTTTTTAGAAGTGTGCCACAAATCCACCGAGTGAGTGTCAGTTTCTGAGGCTTTTCGCCAAAGAAAAACATCCACATTTCAAAAATGTTCAAGGAAAACGCTATTAGGTGCATTCAGAAAGTACAGAGCGAAGAGAAAAAGTATTTTTCTGATGCTGGAGGGAAGATTTTTAAGCACCACAGCTGAAGACAAACTTTTATGCACACAGTTGAGCGATTGGGACAACACGAGCAGGCACGCGATCCTAATTTGGCTCAACGTCAAAGTGAGGACCTTCATTAATACGCACCTTCGGCATGTCATGACATTTTGTCAGTAAGATTCGTTAATTCAAATTAAATTAAGGAAACTATTGATCAAGGTTTTCTTTTACTGACTTTTTCAGATCCCCCCCAAAAACTTGGCATCTCAATAACGTTTCATATTTCGCATCAAAATCAAAATCAAGTGATCAGTCCTCAGTGTTGCACCGTCCCATTTAAGGCTGCTGTCAGCGTGACAAATAAAGATAATGTGAGCCGTCGGGTTGTTTATGTGCTGCTCTGCAGTTACCAGGGCTGAAGGTGAGGATGTGGCGGCAGTGCGAGGCCGGGGTGCCGGGTGGCATCTTTTGCGTGGCATGTCCGCTACACTGTTGATAAAGTATAAGAATAATGTTGATGAAGAACTGAGCTGTACTGTCAAGTTTGCACTCGCTAATGTGCATTTTGTTTTTTCCTATTAACTAGTAGGTTTGTTTCATGGGTTTTAGTGCCATTGTCCTCATAGGTTAAGTTGTGCGCTGTTTTTAGCTCGAGACCCCCGGCCTCTCCATGTACTATGCTATAAAATTGGTGGCAAACAAAAAGTGCAGTTTAAATGCAGTAGAGAGACAAGCTCCGGACGTTTGTGTGTCTTATTTATAATGTCCACGCACGGCACTGCACTGTGTCGGGTTATCTTTGTTGCATTCACTGGTAAGTTAAATGTGGTCCTCCTGCTATGATGTCACGCTACTTACAGACGACTTCCTGCACGCACATTTGCGATGGAAACTCAAAACAAATCAGTGTTTAGGGCACCAAACCGCAGCGTAAACATATGGCTCCAGTAAAGTGATTGGAAACCTCGCTGAGAGTTGCACACGTTTCCATTCACATTGTCGACACGTGGTGTGTGCGGACCCTCGCCGATATGTACAGACACTCTTACTTTCCAGCACACACACACAGACACACACACAGTGAATATGGTTTTTCATCGCCATGCGGTGGCTTGCGACGAGGTATCGAGAGTGCTGAGTGGAAGGATCCTGACGTTGGGGACTTAAACATTCATCACACTCCGTCATACACGCCGCAGTAGCCCTGAGGCCCGATGCGCTTTAATTATGAGTCGCCCAGCTAATCAATAGGAAGAAGGATAATTCCATTTCATCACCACATATGCATTTATGCCGATGTCAGATTTGAACAACCTGGGCCTTGATTGCTCTCATATTGTGTTTGTATATTTATAATGTCATGATCTATAAGGGGCTTGAAGGTGCACTTGCATTATTTCAGGCAGAGTGAGCAGCATTGATGGTTTATCATGCGTATGACTGTAAGCGAATCTAACAGTGGTGCAAGAACATTTATAAAATAAGATATGAATGGATTTCTCAACTAATTTGTATTCCTTGGTAAAGGCATTCACCCACAGACCACTCGAGAGAAATGTGCTTTTTTTTTTTTGTTGTTGTTGCGTAAATGGACCAGAAGCAGGCGGCACGGTGGCCGACTGGTTAGAGCGTCAGCCTCACAGTTCTGAGGACCCGGGTTCAATCCCCGCGGGGCCCCGCCTGTGTGGAGTTTGCACTCCGGTTTCCTCCCACATCCCAAAAACATGCATGAATCGGAGACTCTAAATTGCCCGTAGGCGTGACTGTGAGTGCGAATGGTTGTTTGTTTCTATGTGCCCTGCGATTGGCTGGCAACCAGTTCAGGGTGAACCCAGTCTCCTGCCCGATGACAGCTGGTATGGGCTCCAGCACGCCCGCGACCCTCGTGAGGAGAAGCGGCTCAGAAAATGGATGGATGGATGGAGGTTCGCTGTCGGAGTGACCAGGTTGGATGAAATTAGAAATGAGCTCATCAGAGGGACAGCCCAGGTTCGATGTTTTGGAGACAACGTTCGAGAGAGCAGACTTCAATGGTTTGGACACGTCCAGAGGAGAAATAGTGAGTATATTGGTAGAAGGAGGATGAGGATGGAGCTGCCAGGCAAGAGAGCGAGAGGAAGACCAAAGAGAAGGTGGATGGATGTCGTGTGGGAAGACACGAGGGCAGTTGGTGTTCGAGAGGAGGATGCAGGAGATAGGGCTTGCGTAGGAAAAGAGGACACGCTGAGACGAGCCCAAAGGTAAAGAAGAAGAAGATCACTTGTCATACAATAGTATGAGATTTGTTGTTGTCATTTGATGATTAAAACTTGATGAGACTAGTTGATGAGACATAATTATACAGTACATAATGCATTATTCTATATGTTAACATTGTTTAGCATTGTTAAAAAGATCTATTTTTCTCCTGTTTTTCCTGTTCCGGGGCCACAGGCACAATTCATACACAAGGCAAATTCAAAGTGCTTTACAAGGGCAAAAAAAATAATTAGAATTCAGCACAGAACTTTAAAATGTATTAGAAAATAATTTCAAGGTAGACAACTAAAAGAAGACATTAAAATCATAATAAGAAAACATGGTTTAAGCTATAAAAGCGCATTCAAGGTCAAGTGGGGTAAAGATCAGTAAACCATTTGGTTTTCAGGCCTTGATTGAAAAGAGTCGACACTTTGAGCAGAACTCAGGTGTTCAAGAAGTCTGTTCCACAGGTGAGGAGAAAAATAGCTGAATGCTGCTCCACCATTTTTTAGTTCTAATTCTGGGAACACACAATAAGCCTGTCCTTGATGACCTGAGGACTCGAGGGGCCTCATTTGGAACTAATAGGTCGAGGACGTATTTTGGCCCGAGACCGTTCAGTGCTTTGTAGACCAAGAGTAAGATTTTGAACTCTATTCTTTTGACTAATCGGAAGCTGGTGTAATGATTTGAGGACCGGTGTAATATGGTCCAGTTTTCTGATGTTAGTTCAGACTCGGGTGAGCTGGAGCCGATCCCATCTGACTTCAGGCAACAGGGAGGGGATACCTGGAACTGCTCGCCATTCAATCACACAGCACACATAGACTCTTCATGCACCACATTGAAATTACACCTTTAAATGCGCTGCACACTGATTGATGTGGGCGTGAGCGATTGAACCGGACTGTCAAGGAAACTCGCACACCGCACACTCTGCGACTGGCCCTTGCACATACATTATACGAAGTCGCTGCAACGGAAAAACAACATTTTGAGCTTCCGCATAGTCGCACGGGTTCAGTCGGGTTCAGTCGTGTCAGGCGGTCCGTAGATTTCCAGTCTAAAAAAAACACCGACTAATTCTACCTGGTCTGACTTTGGACCCCAGATGACCGAAACATCTCGTGTCAGCTTGCATAGGGTCCGAGAATGAAGACAAGAACTTTTGATTCATTGTCAGGAGAGCAAGTAAAATTAATCTGTTGGTCCATGAAGAACATAACCTGGACGTGCATCATTAGCTTGGTGCTAACACAGCTAGAGTTGGCTCCATAATTTATTCTATCCCAAAGATTATTATTTCAGATTGAAATGGATGTCGTCCTGAATGGCTCTGCACCATTGCTTGGTGTAACGTGAGTGATGAGGTCAGGTGTGCGCGCGTGTGTGCGTGTATGTGTGTGTGTCCTATGCGTAAAGTCCCCAAGGCAGCAGATAACAGACGACACAAACAACTTTATATGATTGAAGGCTTGTGTTTTCAGCATCAGTTGCATACCTGTGTCAAGTTATAAGTTACTGCACAGCGACCTTTTAAAACGGCTTCGAGACTGCTCGATTGCTTTCTGTTTTCACAAAGCCACACAGTCCAGGCTGCTCAGTACAATATGGACAAGTCAACAGTCATTGAAAAACAAAACAAAAAAATGCAACGTACAGTATTCTGCAAAGCGCGCTACATTTAGTCTTAAATTGAGGTGACATGTATTGTCCCATCGTCTCCACTTTCATCATCATATCTCCACATCACCAAAGTGTGAGTACACATTTTTATTGTTTTTAGGTCTTGTTATTTCCAGTAGGTCATTTCCTTTTTTTTTTTTTTTTCCCCCCACTTAAGACTACAGTTATAAATGTTAACATTATACATTAAACATTGCTTGTACAGACAATAACGATTTTATGATGGTGACAGTACAATAAAATACATTGTCAAGAGAAGAAAATAGAAGGCAGGTTGATTGGAGACTCTAAATTGCCCGTAGGTGTGAATGGGAGTGCAAATGGTTGTTTGTTTCCATGTGCACTGTGATTGGCTGGCGACCGGTTCCGGGTGTACCCCGCCTCCCGCCCGAAAATCGCTGGGATAGGCTGCAGCAACCCGCCACCCTAGTGAGGAGAAGCGGTCAAGAAAATGGATGGATGGATGGAAAATAGAAGTTAATGCAGTGGAAATTGAAAATTACTCTGTTTTGAGGGGGCGGTCCTATCTCATGGAAATGAGACGTGGGTCACCCCATGCCCCTCTAGTGCAGGAGACTGACTTGACTCAGGGCAGAGCTACTTGTGGAGCCCTATGTTTGAAAAAAATATGGCAATCGGTAAATGAGTCTGTATCATCATCTACAATGCATGTGATCACCGACCATTGAACGACTTAACACCTATATGCAGCGTGAGCCCTCTACGCAGGGCAGGGTGCCCTCTCAACTCGCGACGTTAGGCACGGAATGAGATAAAAGACAACATGATCCTGTCAACATGCACCATGTGACTCATATACCGTAATATCATTCCACTGAATGTAACATCACTCCACTCTATATATAACATCACTCCGCCCTATAAAAGGCCACAGATGCCTGCGTCTCCGGACTGGGGCATCCATCAGAACCGAGCAGGATTCTTTGCGGAACATGACATCATTCAGCTGTAAGCTGAATGATGTATACTTCATACTTCACTTTTACATGGCACATTATTGCCGGCCTGTAATGCACAGGGGAGGGTCTTCTTCTCAGAAAGCTATATACACTAAACTTTGCCCTGGAGGAGGAGGAGGAAGATGGATATATTATAATTGCTGACTTTCTGACTCTTAACTTTTAGATGGCGAAAAATTCTCTCTAGGCTAAACCGGGTGGACAGATTATTTTGGATGAATATGATCAAATGATAACGATGACAGATAGCACAAGGGGGCGGTGGGTCAACCTTCTTCTGGCCAACATGGTTGAAATTCAGGCGCAAGACTTCAGTGTTCCTATTTGTACTTTATTTTTTTTAACAGGACACCAGTAGCAGGACATTTTATATCAATAAAGCAACGTATTATGTGATTCACACTTTCAAAAGTGTTACTCAAACAGGATCCAGAGTGGACTCAAAGTTCAAAGTTTAAAGTCAACTTTCAATCAGTTGAATTCACACTTCCGAATTTGCTGTGCAACACTTTTATTTGTTTAAACTTTTATAAAATATTCGGGCATTGTTAATACACAAAATAGCAGTTCAGATGAGACAAAAATAACTACTGTACAATGCATTTGTATGCGTTAATGTGCATTCACAATAAATCAACATCACATTAAACAGCACAAAATGCAATATTCAGTTCTTGTTGAGGGGAATTCCCAAGAACATAAATTCCCCCCGCCCCTACACACAAAAAAAATAAAATAAAAAAAAATCTACATACATGAAAACGTTCAGGGGAAATGTATATTTTTAATTCTGCACATCAAAAGCGATTAAGGGGACAGAGACTTGATCACGAGAGTAATGTCTGAACAACACTGCCTTCTTGTGGTGACAGCCACACCACGCCATCATGTAGGTGTACAGGCCATACAACAAACAAAATTCCACTTTTGTTGAATATAAAATTAAAATAAAGCAGTAGTACAGCCAAAGGGCAGTTCTGGTGGTGGTACTAACTGTGTAGGGGGGGGAAAAAAATATGGGCCTCATTGCTTTTCGGATACATTTATACAGTACAAACAGAACCAAGAATTCTTTGTCACACACAACAACAAAAAAAGCCTCACGATTCACCTTGAAGGAAAATCAACATTCAAATAATGAAATTGCTATGTTAAAATGTTAATATTGTGAAGGAATATCTGTCTGAACGTTATGAGCTCCTGTTTCCATGCTAGTGTTGTATTGAGGCGGAGTAACGGACTTACAAGTTTGGACAACAACGATATTATTGTTGAGTAGTGCAACTAGTACCAAGAGGCTGTAAAAGGGATGATATTTGGGGTTCTGTATTGTATTTTTAGGAAAGCTGAAGTTGAGGATTCTGCCGAGTCCTTCGTGCTGACCGTGTGGATGTGTGTCATGTCGGTCGCGTTGTAGAAAGCGAGTTTGTGGGATGAGCAGTCCAGATAAATCCCGATCTTTCGTGGTATGTTTTGGAGAGTTAGTGGCGTTACACCTTCTGGACAACTGGTGGAAAGATTTCCAGCATCATATTTGATAATATGATCCCGTATCCCCACTTCCCAAAAGCCAGTTAGGCCAATTTGGCCGACTTCAATTTCCCAGTAGTGCTGCCCTGACGTGAATGTGTTCTCGCTGCTGGCAAATCCCCCATATAAAAGATTGCCATCTTGTCTGAAGGCAAAGCGTGGGCTTCTCTGATAGTCACCTCCGAAGTTCTTGAGTGAGTTTGGAAATTGCATTTGACTGTGGAAACTATGGAGCAGACTGCGTCCATCACTAGACACAGTGAGCCCGAGACCCTGTTCTTTGAGCACAAGCTGTTCTTCTCGAGGCTTTATCACCTGAAGCATCTCTTTCCAAACCAAAAACTTCAGGTGAGTCTCGTAAGGTCCCAAGTAAAGAGAGGCTTCCACCACTTTGTAATCGTTCACGCTCACTATCACGCCGTTATATTCAACCCAGTCCTTCAAAAACTTCTCAGGGTTGGAAATTTCCAGAAAAGAGGCCGCTCTACCCTGCATCGCTCTACTCTCGGACAGCGCTGCCGCCATAGTGTTCAGCATTTTGGTCATTCGCACCACATCATTGTTCTCTTGGAGTTTGACTTCATCCTTCACCTCCTTCTCTCTCTTTTCCAAAAACTGGTGCAGCTCTGTAAACTGCGCACTGATTTGGCTCAGCAGTTGACAAGACCTCTGTTTAGTTGCCTCTATCTTCTCCCTCTGAGCGTTTACCAAGCTCTCCAAATTTTTTATATCTACAGCAAAGTGGCACAGTCCTTCCTCCAACTTGTTCTTCAAAGACGCGGCTGCTTCTTTGATGGGTTTGAATGCGTGTCCTCCATGCCGCTCGCAATCTCGACATATGATGCAAATCAGCTGCTTGTCAGTCACACAATACAGTTTCAGCTTCTCGTCATGCTCCAGGCACATGTCAGCAACCTGCCAAAAGAAGACGCATCCATTATTAATAAAGATACAAGAAGTGGACGGCAGGTTAGCACATCTGCCTCACAGGTCTGGGGACCGGGGTTCAAATCCCGGCCCCGCCTGTGTGGAGTTTCGCATGTTCTCTCCGTGCCTGGGTGGGTTTTCTCCGGGCACTCCGGTTTCCTCCCAGATCCCCAAAACGTGCGTAGTTGGTTGATTGAAGACTCTGAATTGCCCGTAGGTGTGAATGTGGGTGCGAATGGTTGTTTGTTTCTAGGTGCCCTGCGATTGGCTGGCGACCGGTTCAGGGTGTACCCCGCAAACAAACGCACAAAAAAAAAAAAAAAAAGCACAAACTGGCTTCCTGCCTATTTAAAAAAAATTAAATAAAAACGTCACTTTACAAGAACAATGAAAATCAGTTGGGCAATTGTAGATAAAAATGTAATGCCGGTCGGTGTCAGGCCGAAATCTCTCCTGTCCAAATTTGGCCAATTTCATATTTTTACAAAAATCGATAATATTAGCCATGTGGGTCTCTTCTTTCATTATTTGTTTTTATTTATTTATTTTTTTTACAAATTATTGACCAATCTTAAGTGTTTAAAATGGCTTGCTGTCTTTGACAAGGCAATGTTAATGGCTCAACGAACATGAGGTTTTTTTGGTTTCCTGAAAGGTGGTTGTTCTGGAGATGTGAGGTTTCCGCCAGACACCAGAGATAAGGAAAAGATTAATAATAAAACAAGTGAAAGGGACACCTGGCACGCAGTGTAATGCGCATGCGTCAGAACGAAGTCACGATGATGTTTCGCGACCGCTCCCATGTGTTTTTATCGCGTCACAAGTAGTGGTGTGCGATACTGCGTAATTTTGCAATCCAGCCGATACCAAGTAAATACAGGGCCAGGATCGCCGATACTGATACCAATACCGATACCGATACTTTTGAATAATTACGGTAGATGCATGATGAAATTGCTAAATCTCAATTAATTTTTAGGACCTTCAAATGTTTTTGTGAGGTTTTCTTTTTTATTATTATTATTAAATGCTTGAAACCCAAGACAGAATTAGGACAAGGTTTATTGGTAAAGATAAAATACTTTATTTAAAAAAAAATTAAATGTGAGTGTGTGTGTTGACATACTTGAGTACAGTAGACGAGAGAATCGAGGACTTAAGATTTTTCTAAAATATGTACATTAATGTACAGTACAGTTCTACCATTTTCACAGCCAAAGGGTGTTTTTGTGGCTGAATATTAAAGGATGTTTATCTGACTTTCCAATCACATGCAAATAAGAGAGAATCAATAATAAGGAAACAATACACGCAAGACAACAAATGACTCGTTTTAATTAGCAACACCGATTGCTATACTAGATCATAACAGCACATTGACAAACAAAACGTTGCGTTTTATTTCCGGTTAACAAACGTCCAAATATGGACGCGACCGATTAACATCTTGACCTACTTTTCCAAGAATGAATGAAAAAAAATGATTGGCTCAAGCAGCTTCACGTCTCAACATCGTGCAATCCGATTGGCTAAAACTGCATACCAACGTCCATATTCAGCGAGATAGGAAGAAAACGCCCCACGTGACGCAGACGTTAACGTTAACTGCAGTTATAACATCGCTGATCGAGAACGCCCCACGTGACGCAGACGTTAACTGCAGTTATAACATCGCTGATAAGGGGCCCCCAAAAAGTTTATTATATTAACCCTGGCGTACTTTACCTCGGGTTTTCCTGTAAGCTGCTCTGTGCCGATCCCTTCTAGTTTGGCTTTTTCAGCGAGGCTGAGCAAGATGAAGTTGGTAGATAAACGTTTCACTTCCTCCCCGGAGGCGAGCGAGGCCCGACATTGCGGACACTGGTGATGTGCGTCCAAAAAGCCTTTCAGGCACGGTCTGCAGAAAGAGTGGCCGCAGGGAAGAGTCACTGGATCGGTAAAAATGTTCAGACAAATGGAACAAGTCAAGTCGTCTGTGAAAGAAGCAGAGGCCATCTTCGCTCGCTTGCTTGCTGACACACAACCAGGAAGTCATTTCCACTCCAAGCCCCTCCTTTTATTTATTAGGACTTAGCAAAAGCTCGCTTAAACGCGCAATATATTGTACAGTAAGTACTATTTGCATGTGCACTAGCCAAATGCGTATCAGGGGGTTTATTTGATTTCGGGCACTTTTGATTTTCGTTTTTCTCAAAAATAAAATGTCACAAAAACGATACATACCTTACCTTCATTGGCATCTTTCTGTGACTCAGAATCTGTTCACGTCCATATATATTGATTTAAGATGTATTTGTTATTATTGATCTGGTCTTTTTGTCAGCTACCCTCGAGAAATGTCATTACCGCCACAATGGCGTATTGATTAAAAATGGATTAATCTTGTGACGTTAATGACATCGCAAAGTTTTTAGCTAGCTGTGCTATGCTGGTAGAGTTAGCTTCATTTGTTTCTTTTAGCTAGCTCGTCCTGTCCAACATTTTCATATGATTATCAAGTTTTTACAGGAAAACCTTTCATCGTATTAACGCTACAAGTCGTTTGGTCATGACAGGCAATCAAAATATTATGTGACTTAAGGGTACAAATGAGGAAAAAACAGTACTCTTCCAGAATCGGATTTTGAATCAACTCGATTGATCTGAAAATGGACTGAATAGTATTATTGCCAAGCTGGAATGAAGAGTAAATGAAAGCAACGTAATGAGGAAATTAGGAGGGAAAAGGTCATATGTTGAGGCTGAAGTTTATTTTGAAGGGTTTTTATACGACCGCAATGTGAAGATGAAATGGCAACATTGCGAGAATAAGATTAGATCTTCACAAGATAAGTTGTGATGTGCCAAGAATAAACGGTTGCGGGAGGGGAAAGTATGAAAATAATATGTCTAGCGTAAATGCTTGTTCTGGTAACGTCTGATTTCTTTCCAGTGTCCTCGGTATCAGTGGTCCCCAACCAAAGGTCCGCGGACCGGTACCGGGCCGTGAGGCATTTGTTATTGGGCCGCAGAGAAAGAATGAGCAATTTATATGAATTCTGTTGGATTGCAATTAGTGTGTCAATGTGTTTTATTTGGAAAATGGACCCGATCTTCTCCGCGTCTCAATTGACACGTCAAGACTGCACAGAACGTTTCCGTTTCCGGTCCCGGCCGGGTCGAGATTCAAACCTACGGGCAATTTAGAGTCTGTCAATTAACCTAGCACGTGTGTTTTTGGGATGTGGGAGGAAAGTGCCCGGAGAAAACCCACGCAGGCGCGGGGAGAACACGCAAACTCCACACAGGCGAGGCCCGGGATTCGAACCCCGGTCCTCAGAACTGTGAGGCAGACGCTCTCAACAGTTAACTCAGGCACCAAGTCCGTATCAAAGGCCGAGTATGTCCATCCATCCAGTTGCCACTCAGAGGTGACACTTTAATAAATATGAAATGCATTAGCACTACTGGCTGTGGTGCATTATTATTATTATTATTATTATTATTATTGTTGTTGTTGTTGTTGTTGTTGTTGTTGCGAATTGATGTTGAAACATCGCGATCACAAGTGCTTCTGCGGCGGCAACGTGCGCGGACGGCCGACGTCACTGCGGTTGTGAGCGTGCTGCATGCACACTTGTCACATTTCTCTCAGGGAACGCAGACGGCGGCGAGGCGAGAAACGGCGGATACGGAGGAGGTTCTTCCCAAGGTGAGCTTCGTCCGCGGGAACACAACAATGAAGCAAACAAAGACGGCGCCCCGGGGCGGATGTGCTTCCAGCACGCGACCTGCGACATCGCTGCACAGAAGGCGTCTTTTTTTCTCTTTTTTTTTGGTTTGGTCGCTTGTTCATTCGCTCTGCCTCGCGAAAATATCATCATCCGCAATTCCTGTATTTAACATCAATTACTGTTCACGTGATTCGCTCCCGCCGCAAATATATTTGCTATAACGCAGTTGTTCTGTCACGTCGTTGACCGTCGATGCGGTACAATCGTTAATATGGTCTTTTTTTTTAAATTTCCCCCCAACGCAAAATATGTAAAATACGGTACCTTTGGCACAGCATGGCCGCTGACGTGAGGGCGGGGGGTTCCCGCCTTGCAGGGGTGGGTTGGGGGTGCACCAACCAGACCCAGACCCAGACCCGGCCAGATCATCATGTGTTGACTGCACATTTTATGAGAATCTTATGATGTGCATCTCACCTTAGAGCAAGCCATGTTGTTTTTATTCACCATTATCTGAATAATCCAGAGAGAGAGAGAGATGAATTGCGATCTTTATCATGCGTGCTGCAAGTGAAAACGGTCGAGAGTTAGAACATCCGAGCTCACTGATGTTTCATAAACCTTGCTTTGTCGTGAGGAACAAAAAAGGGTCTTCCTGCAACTGTTGCTACCAAGTTGGACATATTTGCAAAAGAGGGGATCATTTAAGGAGAAACAAGTCTCAGCATTTCCTCCCGGTTCGGGTGAACATAAATCAAACACAATTGTAGCCAGTTCAGCTTCAATCAATCATGTGATCGCAGCATACACACGAAGTCAGCTCGCCTGTGTCCCGGGTTTGGTCACGTGACGTTCCGCCTATAGCCGATTTATTAATTGACACATACCACGGCGATGCAACACATGTAGACAGACAATAGAACAAGACTCACATAGGACGACCAATTTTACTCCTGTATTGAAAAGAGTAGCAGAGCCTCCAATAGAGTATCCATATGTCGGAGTTATGCTGCAACCAGGTGGCACACCAGAATGAGCAGCACAATTGAAGCAGAGTGTGGCAAAAATTCTTATTAATTGTATTTAATTATACCATGACTGGATGTTTGACTAACATACGATATTATAGTGTGCTCTTTTTGTCATTAGAACAATTCTTTCAAATGTTTTTGTTGTTTTTTGGGAGATGACAGTTTCATTTGAAGGAGCTTGTGTGACCCAGTTCACAGAAGAAACAGATGAGGCCAAAGCAGGAGAAAAGACTGCACAGAGCGCAAGAGTGTCAACTGACACCAGCCCCTTTTACAATAATGCCTGTTGCTGTTCAATATAAACCACACAGACGCCGGATGGACCGGCAAAGGCATCTCACCTATATTCTGCCATCCATCCATTTTCTACCGCTTATCCGAGGTCGGGTCACGGGGGAAGTAGTCGTCCCCGGGGTCTCCTCCCGGTGGGACGTACCCGGAACGCTTCGCCAGGGAGGCGTCCGGGAGGCGTCCGAATCAGATGCCTCAGCCACCTCATCTGGCTCCCGTCGATGCGGAGGAGCGGCGGCTCTATATTTTTTACATTTTTTTAGCATATTTTGTCATAACACCATCAAAGATGCGTGATGCATTTTGGCTGGTGTATTTTAGCAAACACCTTTCCCTCCCAAAAATAAAGCAGTTGCCAAAATGTTTCCTTTTAGTTTAAAATGGCTTACTTTAGCGAGCATCCCTCGCTGCATCTTGGCCGTTGTCTGTTCTGCCCTTGTCTCAGTGCCACAAAATGCACAAATCCACGCTGGCTGCCAACATCCGCTTCGACTAAGCCAGCCAGTAATAGCGAGCCCGTCTAAATGAGGACAAATGAAGACGGTATAGGAAAAGGGTGGCGTCTGGAAGGTCTCACTGTCACTGTTAGGGTGCAACTTTTCATTTTACCTAACTCATATCATTGATTTCATTGACATAAGCATCTGAAAGTATAAAACAAATGTTTATCATTTCATGAGGGATAATGGTTGTGGACAAAGTTGTAGACAAAGTAGAATACTAACAGCTTTCAGTTTTTACTTAGATTAAAACAAAAACACACCATTCCTTGGCTCAGAGTAGCTGTTTGATGTCTTTGTGAGGTAAGGAAACAGGAAGAACGAGACCAAAGCCTTGATTTGACAAAGAGCAAAGAACACAAACCTATTGTAGATGGTGCTTTCCCCAAATGTATTTATATAGCACAGTTCAAACAAAAATAATAATAAATAAGGCACCAAAACAAGTCCAGAGTATCTGTATAAAAAGGTCAGGAATACAGCATTAATCGGGTTTAGGGGCGGGTTTAAAAAAATAGGTCGTGAGACATCAACAGAAAGATTAGCTGGTGACCCACACATCACTCATATGGAAGGTAAGTTGCGTTTGTATTGTTGCTCCGCAAGACCAGACGTAGCTTACGTTTCTTTAGCCATGCTAGAAATGGGAAGCAGCACTGGCTTGCATGACGCGCACTTGACTCGTGTTTCGATTTGATAGCTTGTCACGAGTTCCACACACACGGCGAAGCATGGGCCATTATCAGATTCTGATGGCATGATAACCTTGAGCAAAAATATCACAGCACCTACAGCTCTAAAATGTATTATTTTGAAATATTTGGGGAAATCAAAGCTCCCTTTCCCACTTAACACAATCTATTTTATTTTTAAACTAAATATAGAATATTTTCTACGTTAATAAATGTACCATGTTAAGTTAAAATCAATCAAATGAAAGTACATTCAGTATCCTACCTGAGAAACCTGCATCTCTCCAATATAAACAAGTACTTGAATTATTTCTGTGAAAAACACTTCAGAATTACATTGAAATATATCCAATTTGTGTTAAATACGCATAAATATACATCGCAATAATCACAACAAAAATAGTTTTTTTTTCTTTAAACAAAAAAAAACCCCAAACACTTCAAAATGAAACGCAATAACTTGTTCCTGCGGTCACCGATGGTGTCGTGCTACACTTGCCTGACTTTGCTGCGGGCATCGTGGGTTCAGTTCCCACTCAGGTTGTCTGTGTCTATGTGTGCCCTGCGACTGACTGACTGGCGACCGGTTTAGGGTGTCGTCCGGCTGGGCTGGGCTCCGGCGCCCCGTAAACCTAACCAGGATAAGCGGTGTTGAAAATGGATGGATGGATGGCTGGAAGTTGTTCCTGCAGTGGGAAAGCCCACTCACTAACCGTAACCCTTCCTAATCCGCCTTAAGTCCCAACCCTAGACCTAAGCCTAACCACAACAAACGTCTTTGTTTTTATTGCGTACAAATGTCATGTTTGGGACGGTCATATCCTCAGATCTATGTAGCTTGCCCTTCCTGTGACGCAGGAGCCAATCATGTCGCAGTGGCGCCTGTCCTGCCTGGAAACTATGTGGCAATCCTAATAACGCATCTTGGTCCCTGGTCAGGCTTTTGAATGAAATCAAATCTTGTGCTGAATAAAATAAAACACAATTAATCAATACTATACAAACATGCCATGAAGAAATAAATGCTGCAGAGCAATTTAGGCAATGGGGTGCACGTGTGCGTGTTTCGAAGTGCGGCCCTCTGACAAAACCCCTGGCCCTAACCTGCCCTCTCAGTAAAGTTGGTCTAAAACCGCCACTGTTCCTTTGCAAACTCCACATTGGGTATCCGGTCTAATTCGAACACATTTAGGTAACACAGGTTTTGGAGCCCGCATCTATTCATGTCGAAGAAAACGAAACACATTAAGTCAGGGAAGTCACCATTTCTGCATTCACACAACGCTGTCATATCCAAATTAACATTTCTACATGGCTTAAACA
This sequence comes from Phycodurus eques, assembly GCF_024500275.1. NCBI lineage: Eukaryota > Metazoa > Chordata > Actinopteri > Syngnathiformes > Syngnathidae > Phycodurus > Phycodurus eques. Next base: position 2,380,175 of record NC_084525.1, on the reverse strand, counting down.
ACGGGGGATTTATAGAATGATGCAATACAATAACACTCTGGTTATACTTTCGAAGAAACAGTTTCATAACTGTCCATAAATTTCTGTTAGACTGCTGTCGAATAATGTACAATTTTGCCTTCCTTTTATACAGTGGGAGGTGTACTGTTATATTTTGTGTGACCTTTTCCATGATTGTCTCACATTTCTCCATAGTGAGCCAATACTGTAGTTGGAATAATTTCAGAGGTAATCTTAAGAATCTGTATTGTGGGAGAAATGCCTTAATGGGACGAAGGATGGAGCAACTGGATGGATTGATAAAGCAATATGCTGACTTCTGCTGGCTGTAACTTTACCGTAACACGTATGCTTTTTTGAGACTCAGTGGCAGATCGTATGTACATCCTCGTGAGAGCCTGAACGAGGCCGCCGACGACGAGGATGACTCGAGATGTGGCTGAGGATGGCGCAATCATAAATGAAAATACTGGACACAAGTATTTGGCAAATTTTCTACAATCTTTGGCTCCTCAAATTGTGGGGTTGCAACAGCGCATTTGAAAAAAGAATGCGAAATCCGATGTGATGCGACGTCCTGCAGTGTGAACGGCGCCTCACTGAATTTGCTGCTTCCTTGATTTTCCTTGGTTCCTCAGAAGTCTTTCTTTACCGCAGACTAGGAAAGATTTCCCAAGGATCCAAAGCAAATACTTTCCTGCTGTGAAGATAAAATACTGGCTATGCAGTACAGAGACTTGCTCTGATCTCATTTTGAAAACAAATGGAAAGGCGAATATGGGAAAAAGAATTATTACAAAAAGGCAAACCGTGAGAATGTTTGTACTCTTGCCATATTTTAAATTGAGAAGCGGTAAGGAATCGAGTGACAGACAAATACAAATATGACCGGGCATTTCTGGCCGGTGGGGGCACATCGAGGTGTTTTGGAGTCTTAACTGACCGAGGGTGAGAAAGGCTGACTGCGCTACAAGTACCAATCAATCACGGGGAAATTTTGAATAAGCTTTAAAAGCATTATAAAATGGTTTGAATCCTCATCGTTATATCAGTGACGATGATAATAATGATATTCCCATATAATAGGCTTTTCAAGGACAGTGGAGTATACTTGCAGGATAAATATATAGATGTAATTGTGAGGATGAAGTGGTAATTACAATTTAACATTATTGCAGTTGGTAGTGGATTTTTTCTTTTCTTTTCCATTCATGGGCCAATCTTGCTAGCTTTTAACACAGCTAGCAAGATTTGAATTCGCCTCATTTCAGTCCCCGCAGCATGACCCTGCCAAATTTGATGGCTTGAAAAAAAAAATCAACAGATTTATAAAATGATGCTTCCACATCACAAGTCGTTCTTTCCGCTCTCAGACTCCGTTAGCTTGACGCTGAATGCGCTGCAACCACACGCCGCTCAACTGTCAATCAAATACCGCCGCAGGTCCTGCAAAAAGGGATGCGACTTAATGCCATGTTTCTTATGCCTGCACATAACTACATGTTTGAGCTGTGATAATATATCTGCTCAAACCTCCAGCGGCTTGACTACATCCCACTGGGTCGTCGCGGGTTAATCCAAGCTGCAACAGGACGCTGTAAAGCGGCCACACCAGCGCGACGCCCCGGCCCATGCGCTGGCTGTCAACGTCCCAAAGTGAGCTGGGATAGCCTCCAGCTTACCGGGACCCTAGTGAAAATATGCAGTACGGAAAATGGACACATATAGTCCAGGGGTGTCAAACTCATTTTTGTTGCGGGCCACATCGAAGTTAAGGTCTCCATTGGAGGGCCATTATGACTGTGAATCCATACAAATGTATCATCGCCTCATACTATTACAACCCCAATTCCAATAAAGTTGGGATGTTTGGTTAAACATAAATAAAAACAGAATACAATGATTTGCAAATCATGTTCAACCTATATTTCATTGAATACACGACAAAGACAAGATATTTAATGCTCAAACTGATAAACCTTAAATTGTATGGCTGCAACACGTTCCAAAAAAGCTGGGACAGGATCATGTTTACCACGGTGTTACATCACCTTTTCTTTGAACAACATTCAATAAACGTTTGGGAACTGAGGACACTAATTGTTGAAGCTTTGTAGGTGGAATCCTTTCCCATTCTTGCTTAATGTACAGCTTCACCTGTTCAAGAGTCGGGGGTCTCCGTTGTCGTATTTTACGCTTCAATATGATGCGCCACACATTGTCAATGGGAGACAGGTCTGGACTGCAGGCAGGCCAGTCTAGTACCCGCACTCTTTTACGACGAAGCCACGCTGTTGTCACCCGTGCAGAATGTGGTATGGCATTGTCTTGCGGAAATAAGCAAGGGCGTCCATGAAAAAGACGTTGCTTGGATGGCAGCGTATGTTTCTCCAAAAACTGTATGTGCCTTTCAGCATTAATGGTGCCTTCACAGATGTGTAAGTTACCCATGCCATTGGCACTAACACAGCCCCATACCATCACAAATGCTGGCTTTTGAACTTTGCGTCCATAACAGTCCAGATGGTTCTTTTCCTCTTTGGCCCGGAGGACACGACATTCACAATTTCCCAAAACAATTTGAAATGTGGACTCAGAACACTTTTCCACTTTGCATCAGTCCATCTTAGATGAGCTCGGGCCCAGAGAAGCCGGCGGCGTTTCTGGGTGTTGTTGATAAATGGCTTTTGCTTTGCATAGTAGAGTTTCAAGTTGCACTTACGGATGTTGCACCGAACTGTATTTACTGACATTGGTTTTCTGAAGTGTTCCTGACCCCATGTGGTGATATCCTTTACACATCGATGTCGGTTTTTGATGCAGTGCCGCCTGAGGGATCGAAGGTCACGCGCGTTCAATGTTGGTTTTCGGCCTTGCCGCTCACATGCAGTGATTTCTCCAGATTCTCGGAACCTTTTGATGATATTATGGACCGGAGATGATGAGATCCCTAAATTCCTTGGAATTGTACATTGGGGAACATTGTCCTTAAACCGTTCGACTATTTTCTGCCGCACTTGTTCACAAAGAGGTGAACCTCGCCCCATCTTTGCTTGTGAATGACTGAGCAATTCAGGCAAGCTCCTTTTCTCCCCAATCGTGGCACCCACCTGTTCCCAATGAGCCTGTTCACCTGTGGGATGTTCCAAACAGGTGTTTGATGAGCATTCTTCAACTTTCTCAGTCTTTTGTGCCACCTGTCCCAGCTTTTTTGGAGCGTGTTGCAGCCATAAAATTCTTAAGGTAATGATTATTTGCTCAAAACAATCAAGTTTATCAGTTTGAACGTTAAATATGTTGTCTTTGTAGTGTATTCAATGAAATATAGGTTGAACATGATTTGCAAATCATTGTATTGTGTTTTTATTTAACACGTTTTTTTAACACAGCGTCCCAACTTCATTGGAATTGGGGTTGTACAGATTCACAACACATTGATGGATAGCTACTTTTGCGATCAAAAGCGTTGTTCCTTCAAATATTCATTCAATTTATTTTAAAAGGGGCATTGGTAACAGAAAATGCTTGCGTTAGTACAATGTTAATAAAAGCGAAGGCAGTTTGCAATTTAGGTATTTTAGTAAGAAACAGCAAAACACCTTATTTGCTTTAGCGGGCCACATCAAATGTTGTGGCGGGCTGGATCTGGCCCCCAGGCATTGAGTTTGACACCTGTGATGTGGTCGCAGTTGACCTTCTGAGCAGTAACAGTGGTGAAGTACTATCTTGCAAGTGGATTATGTAGGACCAGAGCTTGCGCAACCCTCCCCCTGTGCGTGTTGCCTCAGCACTCCACTATAAGAGGCTTTCTGAGACGGGCTTAGAACTTAGTTCACTTTCGTTTCCACTCTTTCATCACCATATCTTGCGCCAGACCTGTTAAGATTGTTACATGTTGGAATGGAGGTAGGGGGCTTCAGCTCGCAGTCTTTTCTTTTTTTATTTGTATATTTGATTACTTTTGTGTTTATGAAGACTCAAAACATTGATTTTATATTTTTCAACTCTGTTTATGACGACACTCAAAACATTGTGCCATGCAACCCGTAGTTGTTAACACCTTCGCAGGGTGTATAATTTGCACGTTTTATTCGGTTCATATTGAGCTCTCGTCACTGGCGGCGTAGTGATCCACTGGCTTGGCCACGCGCTGAGTTCACACTGTGATGGGGTGAAAGTGTTTGGGAATGGTTGTCTGTCTCTGCAGTAAACGTGCCCTATGATTGACTCACGGGTGTAGTCAGCCTTTCGCCCAGTCAGCTGGGATAGGCACCAGCTCCCCGCAACCCTAAAAACGGAATAAGCGGTAGCGGACGCATATACCAGATTACAACAAACATTGCACATATAAACGTACTAGGAGCAAACCCAAAGACGTGTCCAGAGCACCAACAAAATGTTTAACATGGTCAACAAGTCAAGAGGTGTTTTTTATTCATGTGTGGTGTCAAAGCAAAAGTTCCCCTAGAAATGATTGACTCATGGAAATATTTACAAGTAGTCATGTTTTCATTGATTTTTTTCTTAGAAACGTACAAGAGCTGTGCACGTTCATTAACACACCCGTGGTTATGTTCTACTGTATTTCATTATAAGAGTGTTCCCCTTTTGCGTTGCACGTTTTTCACTGCTAGTACATGGCAACCCCAAAACAAAACAGAAATAAAAATAAAAAAATAAAAATTTGAATGCTTAATGTTTTCTGTTTCTAAATGAGTATTCAGGCTCGGTAAAGTCCCTTTTGTCAGCTTGATGGCATTCTACTGAGAAGAAACATTTTCAAAGATCTGTCTGTACTTTCTTGTAATTATGATGTTTTTTTATGACTAATGACTCATACGTGTTGGAAATGCCCTTTATAACTCTCTTGATGTGTTTTATACTGTATAAATGTATTTAACTTTCTGTGTCCTCTTCATAGATTATCGTTAGTTTCAACGGTTATACAGTATTTAGTTCAAAGTGAAAATGGAAGATGTTTTTGAAACATTTTAACTCATTATTGTATTATACGTTTTTCATTATTGTTACCTTTCTGAGCTGTGGAAAGAAAGCAACTTTAAGATGACTGGGATGCGCTGCCTTTTAGGTCCCTTTCCCACACACTGTACTAATAGCAAGTTCTGTGAGGTACTATTTCTAATAATTGGCCATGCGGGTTTTCAAGCATCGAGAGGTGTCGCGCATCAACATTTGAGGGTCGCTGCAAAGTTAAACATACACGAAGTAGAACATTGACACCCCGTAAACGTCAAGTCTCATAGTTCAAGTGGAAAACTGGTCATTGTATCACAGAATATGTGCCTTGACCTCTAAAATGGACAGGAAAATGGAAGAATAGACAGTTATGGTTTATATTTAAAATCATCTTTTGTCTCCTCTCTATAGGATGCCATGAGTAAACCATTCTCGTTGCCTTATAAAGCACCAGAAAAGCCTTAAGAAGCACTCAGCAGCAGTGTGGATGCATGAAATGCAGTACACAAGAAGCAAGTATTTTTAATTTCGGAGAGCAGCTGGATTAAGAGCCCGAAACATATACGCGTCCTGCTTTTTGTCCCGGCTGCAGTTGTTTCACAAGTACTGAGTCATCTACAAGTAGTTTTCCCATTCTTGCAGCCATCTGCAACACAAGACCGTCAATGCTCAATGCTGATTCCTCCTTTCGCTCCAAGCAGGAGCTCCTTGACCTTCCCGGCCTCCCTCTGAGCAGTGGTCCCTCTCTGGATACCCCCAGCCCTGTGGACCCTCACATAGACAGCCTCGTAGACACAGGACCCCGACGCACTGATGACCCCGATCGACCATGCATGTTCACCGGAGCCTCCATCTTTCCAGGACAGATTTATGCGGCGCAAACGACCCCGTGCGCAGAGTCACAGATTAAATTAAATCGAACCCCCACAGACTCGGATCAGCTTTGCGGCTGGGGGGCTCTGACGCCCAAAGCGTTCCAAGTCTTCAACACTCCCCGTTGGGTTTTGTTTTTCCTGTGCGTGGCCTCTTTCCTCCAGGGGATGATCATCAATGGCTTCATCAACACAGTGGTGACGACCATCGAGCGGCGTTTCGACCTGCGGAGCTACGAAGCGGGCCTCATCGCCAGCTCCTACGACATAGCGGCATGCGTTTGCCTGGCCTTCGTCAGCTACTTTGGCGGGACGGGCCACAAGCCTCGCTGGCTCGGTTGGGGGGTGCTTCTCATGGCGCTGGGTTCTCTCGTCTTCGCCTTGCCACACTTCACCACGCCACCTTACCAGGTCAGTCTCTCCAAGCAAACGGGATTGTGCTCTGCCAACCGGACTAGCCCTTGCCAGGACCGAGAGGGTGGGGGATTGTCCAGCTATCGGTTTGTGTTCATGCTGGGTCAATTTCTCCACGGTGTGGGGGCTACACCCCTTTACACGCTCGGAGTCACGTATCTGGACGAGAACGTCAAATCGAGCTACGGGCCCGTTTACACCGGTGAGTCACGCTTTGGATTCAAAGTATTTACAGTGCAATGGGGATGGGATTTGCAGGCAATTACTAAAATAACGCAGGTCTGTGACATACAAGTACATCTCAATAAATTGTAATCGTGTCAAAAGCTTAACGTAGTCGGGTCGTTCGAGTCAGAAAGCGAAACTCGTATTGTAGCGATGCAATACACGGCTCATAGTGAAATATTTGACCTATGTATAATTTTGATGATTATAGCTTACAGCAAACGAAAACTCCACATTCAAAAAAAATCTTAAAAAAGAATATTGCGGAGCAAACAAGTAACAATAAAAATGATTTTTCATGTAGAAATTCGGCAGGAATTTGCCCTCTGAAAAGTATTTTCCCAAGTGTTTAATGAATCTGTTTTGGAATTTGTTTGCCTGTATTTGGATTTGTAAATTATTTTTTGGACAAATGAGAGCGGCACGGTGTACGACTGGTGAGAGCGTCTGCCTCACAGTTCTGAGGACCGGGGTTGAAATCCCGGCCCCGCCTGTGTGGAGTTTGCATGTTCTCCCCGTGCCTGCGTGGCTTTTTCTCCAGGCCGGGTACTCCGGTTTCCTCCCACATCCCCAAAACATTCATTGAAGACTTCAAATTGCCCGTAGGTGTGAATGTGAGTGCGAATGGCTGTTTGTTTGTATGTGCCCTGCGATTGGCCGGCGACCGGTTCAGGGTGTACCCCGCCTATCGCCCGAAGATAGCTGGGTTAGGCTCCAGCACGCCCGCCGCCCGCGTGAGGTGAAGCGGCTCAGAAAATGGATGGATGATAAATGAGAAGAAAACTAGGATGATGAAAAAGTCAGACTGATGACCTCGTTTAGCCTTTACACTGAGCAGTTCTACATTCATTGTCTCAACATGAGTAAAAAAAAACAACAACACCATAAAGAACTAAATAATTTCGTCTGTTTTACGTCAAACGTTACCATATTCAAATTGCAACTGCGTGATGCCGATGCCAGAACCGTATAACGTGAGCTCCTTGATGAAACCTGATCTATATTCTTAAAAAGAAGCCCTTGTAACAAACCAAAAAAAGTCAATTTTTTGGTTTTTTTTTTTTTCAATCTTAAATGGGAAGTTTTTGTCAGGAAGTGACACCCACGCATTGACTTTCTGCCCCCAGGGATCTTTTATACCGCAGCCATTGTGGGTCCAGCAGCAGGTTATCTGCTCGGGGGCTACTTCCTCAACATTTACACTGAGATCCACCTCACGTGAGTCTGCTTGTGTGTGTCTGTATTGGGAGAATTCCTTCTGCAACAATTATCCAACAACATCGTATTTGTCTGTAAAGTAAGAGACAGGAAAACTCGAAATATCTTGATATTCAGAAAGTGATTGACATGGGAGTTTGTGATTCTCTCACCCGACGTCCTCGCACGCATACACATGGCTGGATGCGTAGTATTAAAGATGAGCATGATAAATCCATCCACTTTCTCTCGCCACTCAGCTGCAGCTCATCGAGTAGGCCTCACATTTCTGACGTTCTCTGCTCGTGTGTGCTAAAAATGCAAAAGCCTCCTTCATTTCTACAGCAATGCTGACTGTAATTTGCGCGGGTACGTGCGGTGACAGGACAGAGATGACTCCAGAGAACGCTCTGTGGGTCGGTGCTTGGTGGATTGGCTTCCTCGTCGGAGGAGCAGCAGCTCTGTTGGTGGCATTTCCCATCCTGGCCTACCCAAGACAGCTGCCAGGTAACGCATTTCACAAATGGATACAAGTACGCATATTATAGTATACACGCATATAGCAAACACTTACCTCATTATCTGGTTTGCCTTTTCAAAATACTGTTTAAAAAATGTGATTTTTTATTTATTTTTTCTCCCTAATCTTACGTGACGACATCATGGAATACGGTTCTGTCTTTCCTTGGCCAAATCTCACCTTGTGCTGCAGGTTCTCAGGAGCACAAGGCCATGCGGGTGTCCGAGACCCACCAGCTAAAAGATGGCAGCCACTCCACAGCTGCGGACCCTCAGTTTGGCAAATCAGTCAAAGACATGCCAAGGTAAGAGCGCCTCCACTCTGCAGCTTTTGGAATTGTTCATATCGACATCTAAACACATTTCTCAAAACGTTTTGGCTCTGTTTCGCATGAGGATTATGTAAAAACTACACTCACAATTGGGGGTCACAGCGCCCCCTGTTGCTTCGACATGCGTTTGACAGCCTGCCGATTACACTCATGTAAAATGCCATTGGGTGTGGTGCAGGATTTTTTTCTTTTCTTTTTTTAAACGTTCAAGCAGAGTCAAGTTGTTTAATGGAAGTAGAATCACATCAGGATACCGCTTTAGAAGGAATTGCACATAATATTAATATCTGATGCGTCGAGAAAAGAAATCTTTGCACGAAAACATTTGCAGTTTTACAGAACGTTTCAGGTTTGAACATTATTTTCGATAATCCACAGTGATGAATCAAGGTAAATTACGCAACGTGACATGCTACATATAACATTTTAATGTATTGCCGTAGTAATTTAACTGTACCAAGAACGGCTCAGAGCTAGAACAATTAAAATGGAGTTGATTCACTTAGCATTGCTCACGAGCAATACAGGGCTTTTGTAAAAACGCTTCCATAGTTGTTCAATATTTTCCCGATTTTCCAGATCTGTACTGCTCCTCCTAAAGAATCCCACCTTCTTGTGTTTGTGCTTGGCTGGTGCTACAGAGGCCACCCTCATTGCTGGCATGTCGACATTTGGTCCAAAGTTCTTGGAGTCTCAGTTCAGTCTCAGTGCATCTGAAGCTGCCACATGGTTTGGTGAGTGACGAACAAATGGCTGTGTGAGGGTGTACTGCCTGTACTTGTGAAAATGTCAGCGAATGAAATCCATCCTTCTCTGGGTGCCCTGTGATGCCTTCTGGCTTGAGAGGTGGGGGGCCTCCCACCTGAGCCCACCCCCGGACGACCGTGGGGTACCCTGCGAGGCTCGGGGTCTGTTTTACGGTTTTGCCGCCGCTCTCGCGGCAAACGAGGGTGTGTGGTCGCAATTGGGTTGGGCTGCCACAAATGATTTTGATAATTATTTGTGCAATTAGTCGACTAATCGGATCAGATGTAAATCGCAGCTTGTCACACCGACAAGCAGCTACTCTGCTGCTTTTTAGCTGTAAATGTATAGTGCATTTTAAAAATGGAACCAAAAACTACATATTGGTTCCACTATATATACTGTGTACGACTAAAAAATACAAAAAAAAACCTATATATACTTGTCTATATATTCCACTCTTCTCAGGCATCAAGCATTTTTATTTATTTTTTTATGTAGAAGGGAGTGCACAAATCTGAGTACAATTGGGAAAAGAAGGGACTGTGCAAAAGAAACCTAAAATACTTTTTTTTCATATATTATTTATTTGTCCAGGTAAAGCAGTTGCGAACAACGCTCTTGAGTTTCCGAACAGTTTTCCGGACTGTTTGTCGGAGTACATTTCCGAACGCGCCCTGCGGCTAATGAAATTGTGAGCAGCTAATTAGCCAAACGGCTCACTGAGACGACTGTCCCTCTTGGACAGTAATCGCGCTTTCCGTTTCTGATGCGCGTGTATCACCGTTACTCACACGGTTAGCGCAGATACTAACGCAGCTCTTCCAGGAACATCACTGCAGACCCGGATTACCACTACTCGCATTTGTGTCAAAGGACAGAAGGCAGAGACAGCAGCCGTGAGCAGCGTGTATCTACAGTGGCAGTTTTGAGAGAAAAACAACACTTCCAAAAAATAAATGACGCCGATTATTAAATTGTCGACGATTTTGATCGTTGACGTAATCGTGACTGGACGACTAATCCGGCCAGCCGGACCATTTGTGTTCGATCAAAAAGTTGTCCCGGCACAAAACTGTGCATTGGGTTGACACGGCGCGTCTCTTTTGTTACAAGAGATGGATTAGTGCGTTTGGAGAAAATGACTAGGATCAAACATTGCGTGGCAGTATGCGCCCCCCGTGCTGACGCCGACTGTGTAGCAGGGCCAGGCGCGGGCAATCCGTTTCAGACTGACGGGGCTACAAACATGCTCCAAAGCTCCCCGGAATCTACGTTTCATCCGTAGAAAGCCTTGAATATGTCAAACGTGAGGGACCTCGTCACATACCGGCATCCACGACAGACTGCGGGCTGAACCGTGAGTCGCCTTTGGGTCTTCAGAACTCAGCCGCCCCTCCCCCCCGCAGCCTGTTTCAGATTCCGTGATAAACAGTGAGAAAACTCTGTAAGACTTGAATTCTGAGGGGGAAAAAATGGCCAAAACACCATGGCGCGCTACATTTCGGGGGACGTAGTGTACTGTCAGTGAAGACTAAGCATTCATTCTACGGATGATAACTTTTTATTCCCTGACGCATTTTTCTCAGGCTTGATGGTGGTTCCTGCAGGAGGGGGGGGCACCTTCCTGGGGGGCTATATCGTAAAGAAATTGAACCTCCGCTGCCGAGGCATCATTCGTTTCTGCATGTTCAGCGCCATCGTCAGTCTGCTCGGCATCTTCATCTTTCTCATCCACTGCCCCAATGTGCCCATGGCCGGCATTACCGCTCCGTACCAGTCTGTTGTCAAGAGCCCGGAGGACCAGTTCAAACAGCTTTATGACCAACCTAATCATCTGGGTCCAGGAAACAGGTAAACAGCTACTTGTCAATGTGTTGGAACTGTTGGTTTTCCATGGCAATTCATTTTGTGGTGTGTCGTGCATGTGAAAGCCAGTTGAAAAAAAAAAAAAGGAAAATACATCTGTATTTTCATGGACATGGATAACTGTTGCTCCCAGCTAACATTAGCTGTGCAAAGCTCCGGCGTATTCCCCTAAATTACCATACAGGTACATTCTTCTAGTTAATTCCCATAATTTCTCGTGAAAATCTCGATGGCACTATTTAAGCGAAATTCCGATATCAGTTTTTTTGCCGTCTTCCTCCCTGACCCTTGATAAATAAAACAGTAGCTTCAGATTCCACTAATAAATATGATCTACGCAGTCCAGGCCAGTCTTCACAAGACTTTTCAGAACTGAAAAGAGGTGAAAATGGTTTGTTTTCATGACAACATCATTTCGGAGCCTGAAAATGCAAAACACAGACGATGCATAGAAACACAGAAAATGTGTTTCAAAGAAGGCGTGTTTTTCTCAGACTATATATTGAAAACGGTTCTCTGGGGAAAAAACAGAGTTTGGGCAAAATAATCCCGGCCCAGTCACTATTAATAATAGTAGTAATTACAACCTCTGCTGTTAAAAAAAAAAAAAAAAGCCCAGAAACAAGTTTTTACCCGACATTCACACACAGACAAGAGAAATGGAAGCGCCAATTAACCTTCTCTTCCTGTTCCATCCTGGCTGCCTGGTGATTCCACCAGCAGCTCCTCTGTAACGGAGGGCTTGACGGTGGGCTGCAATGCGGGCTGCGGCTGTGTCCGGGAGCTGTACAACCCCGTTTGTGCTGCTAATAACGTCATGTATTACTCCCCCTGCCATGCTGGCTGCACCTCCATCAACCACACGGAGGACTCCACGGGCAAAAAGGTAACAAGTTTCATTCAATGCATCCAACTATTTTCAATCGCTTTATCGTGTTCAGGGTCGTAGTTGAGCTGGAGCCCTTCCCAGCTGACTTTGGGAAAAAGGTGGGAAACACCCTGGAGCAGTGATTCCCGACCACTGGGAAATGATCAAAGTTCACTTTAAGCGAGTATTTGCAGTTTAAATGTCATATATGTTTAAAGCGGCTCGAAGCAGGCCCAGAAAATGGCATGTCAATTTGACACAGCACAGAAAAGAGCAATGTTAACAAACCTATCAAATTTGAATGAATTAAAAAAAAAAAAAAAAAAAAGTATATCAAATCAGGTTGCAAAACTTGAATAATAAGGGCCACCTCTCAGCTCTCAGACACTGTGGGCGTGTCAAATGGATGCCCAAAAGGAATGGGCGTGATAGCTTATGCGATGGAAAAGGCCCAACTTCAAAATGGAATGGTTATTGTGGACTATAATGATTGTCGGTGACATAATGTCACAGCCGAACATTGCACTTGGTGACAGCGGGACGGTAGGAGGAAGCCCGGGTAGTTAGACAGTCGGCACTGCCCCGTTCACTCGTATCAAGTTACCCACGAAGCCGTGTCGTCTCTGGTGAAAGTATGCAAAACTCTCCGTCGTAAAATGGGCCGCTGCAGAGTCGACTGGTGGTGTTGATGTTCGGCTCGCCGACTGCGCGTGTCTTTAAAAAGTCAAATCCATCGGTTTTTAATTTCCTAGGAGCTTACAAAAACATCCCTGAACTGTAACTGTAAATTGAGGCCTCCGGCGAAGACGCGTTTTCGGGGGAGGGAACTCGCGCTGGAAAGTATACGCCCCTGTGTTTTAGCCCCGCCCACAAAGTCAGGTGGTTTAGCCCCGCCCACAAAGTCAGGAAAATTCAAATTCAAAAAATGATCACTCTCTGGCCCTATCGAATGCCTCTAGTTTAATTGTAATTATTATTTTCAACTGGGCACGGCGTGACGTGATTAGCCAATCAGAGACTGTATAGACAGGAGGCGTGACTGAATAGTCTGTCAATCTTATTCTCACACGCTTAGTCGTGGTGACGAGCCTCGTGGGGACACAGCAACATTACGCAGGAGGAGACTATTGGAATTTCTCGGCCAGATTATTTAACTCCGGTCAGCAACAAAAGTTAAAAGAAGGAGGTTAACAGCGCTCTACTTAAAATCAAGGGTAAACATATATAACGGCGGTGTTCTGTAGGCAGACCGATCGTAGGCTGCGTATTGCTCGGCTTGAAAAAACAACCAGCGCAGACGTATAAACTTAAGTGATATCACCGTTCTCACCAGGTTGACAGGTAAATTGATCACCCCTCTTATATTTTTAATTGGTTATAAATGCCAAAAAAGGCAACATCCAACCAGTAACGTTTCGTATTTGGCACATGCGTTAGTGAGCTGGGGGCGTTTTTTTGGGCAGAGACACGAGTGGGCGGCTGTGGAGAGTGAGTGAGCAGTTTGAAAAATGCACACTGTACCTTTAACTGGTTCAAAAATAATTGTTTACGCTATATATATATATATATATATTTTTTTTTTTCATCCCTAGCTATGCCAGCAACACATCGTGACAGGCAGAAGCAATAAATGCTCTTCCACTAAACGGCAGAAAATAAATATGCGTATATCCACGTTTTGTGACATTTTGGTTTGCCTTGTGCCTAGCCTCAATAACGGGTTGGAAATGACTGCTCTGGTGCGACCACAATCCCACCACGTCATTGATTAAAACTGACCCTGACCGGGATAAACAGTAGAGAAGACAGATGGCTGCATGGGGAGCAAAACGCTGTTCGGTGGCAAATCAATGCGGGGGGGAAGACGAGCAGATGGCCAGCGTGTCACATAGCGTCCTGTGGCGTGCGCGTAGGTGTACTCTGGATGCAGCTGCGTGCTGGTGGCAGCTAATGCCTCCTCGGACCACAATGGGCTCGCCGTGGCGGGAAAGTGTGCCAGCACGTGCCACCACATGCCGGCCTTCCTCTCGTTCGTCTTCGTCATCATCTTCTTCACCTTCCTCTGTAGCATCCCGGCGCTCACTGCCACACTCAGGTACAGTAAGGTGGTGAAATTCAGCATTTTTGCAAGGAATCTGTGTGTGTGTAATATTTATGTCTAGTATGGTACTGTTTTAGGTGTGTGCCAGACAGCCAGAGATCCTTTGGCCTCGGCATCCAGTGGATTGTGGTGCGCACATTTGGTAAGATTTATGCGTACTTTCGGGTTTACTTTCAAAGTAACTAGAGCATTTATTTATTTGTACTTTTTTTTGTATCTGGGCCTCCCGACAGTTCCCTCAGTATAATTTACTTTTAAGCCAAGGTCATACCGGCAAATAAGTAGCAGTAAATCCGCATTTGTTAAGTGACAATGGCATCAGAAGCCCAAACACATCACTCGACCGTAGCGTCGGTGCCGAACATAGCAGTAACACATGACAAGTGGTCCCCAGTTTTTGTCGATAAGGAATGTAGACGATCCAGCGTAACCATAGCAATGGCGGCTGCTATGTCCCTCAATACAAGCCGGTGTGCCAGCCCTAGGATTTTGAAGCTGCTGTTTTAAGGTTAGGTTATCACTTACTGTGATATTGCGTTCAACTCTGAATTGCAGCTCACTGATTTTGGGATGTTTTGGTCTATAATCTGTCAATTGCTGTTCCCTCACAGGCGGTATTCCTGGACCCATCGCATTTGGCTCCATGATTGACATTTCCTGCTTACTGTGGCAGGATCAGTGTGGAGAGCAGGGCTCCTGCTACTTCTATCAGAACTCAGCCATGAGCCGATACACGCTACTTTCTGGCGTCCTTTATAAGGTAAACGCTTCTACGGCAATGCTTTTAATTTTCTTAGATCAGCTATGCATCGTGTGAAACTCATCGGAACTGAACGACAACGCTCAAGAGGCTGTCTAAATTTCGTCGACCAATAGAATTGCATATTGTGACCGGCGCGCGTCTAACATAGTGCGATCGTGAAAGCGCAAATTTGTCTCGTCGTCTGATCCGGGCATTAGTTGACTTCAAACCTAACCCCTGGCTCGTATTGGTTCTCAGTTTTTGGGGGCAATCTTCTTCCTGCTGGCCAGCATCTTGTACCAGCCTCCTCCACAGTCGCCGCGAAGCAGCCATGAAAGCAGTGACCAAGAAACCTGCAATAAGAGCGACTTTCCCGCGAAAGACGTGGATGAAGACGGTGTCATCGTCAACCCGCATGCCAGATTTTGACAAGAGTCTTGGTTTAAGTGGCCGGTGCTTCTTGCATACCTTCAGCCTTCTCTCAGCCGTAGGGAGATTGTTTACCAGCCCTCAAGCCAAACTTCCTCTCAGTTCTTCCTCAATTTGACATTGATGCATCACCTTCATTTAAATGG
This sequence comes from Phycodurus eques, assembly GCF_024500275.1. Lineage (NCBI taxonomy): Eukaryota > Metazoa > Chordata > Actinopteri > Syngnathiformes > Syngnathidae > Phycodurus > Phycodurus eques. The sequence continues at coordinate 2,364,740 of NC_084525.1, read as the reverse complement.
GTGACCAACTAAGGAGAAATGAAGTCATTCTTTTTATTTGAGTATGTAAAGCATACAAGACACACGTTACGTAGCATCTACCTTGAGTGACGGAAAAGCATATCGATCCATTTGCTTCTTTTTTTGTATGCCTCAGTGCTTCCTTCGTTGCTCCCCACAAATAGCCATGCAGATGAATGTCTCCCAATACATCTTTTGTTGTCACTTCCATCCATATGATATGGAAGCGTTTGGAAGAGTGGATGATACAATCAAATCGGAAAAGCACATTTATACTTTTGATATCGATTTGAACACGTGGAGGCAAACTTGACAACCATTTGCTGGATTTTCTTTCAGTCATCAAGCACGACTGTTCTAGCGATTGCTCTCATTTCAGTTCATCATTTGGTTTGATTTGCCCTGTTCAGCAGATTGAAAAAGTAAAAGTCGCTCGTGAATTTCTCCTTGAAGCCCAACAAACTACAGTAGCTGCACCTTCAGAAAATATTTGGAGGATTCTAATGAAGCTCCCTGCTGTTTCTTCGGAGAGAACTGCAACGGAAATGTGACTACAAATGTGCCAAAACTTTTTCACTACTGTAATGTATGCAAATACTGTATAACACTTTTTGTAGCACATTGATTGTTTAATGTTGCTTTCATTCCTCTCCATCTATTGTTGACATAAAATATGGTCTTATTATGGATGACGTGACTACGCCTCGTGCCAGTGTTGTACTTTTCAGCCTTTTTTTAACTAAATGTTTTTTTTCAGGAATCTGACGCTGACTCTGAATATATTTTTATGTGCTGATTCAAAGATATAAAGTATTCATAAATAAAGCCTCAGATAAAATTGTGTGTTTTTGCATGTGTTGGGGGGATGGAAAGAGCTCTTTTTTTTCCCCCCTCAAAACACGATAAACACCAAATTTTAAAACTATTTCTTGCCATGCTATTGTGCAAAGGCTCAATTATCTTCTGTTGAACACGCCGACAGTGCCCCAATGAATTATTTCAACAAATTAAGAATGAATTACCAATGACCGTGCATGCACTGATGTGCATCACAAATTGGCTTTCAATGGTTGATTCGAGTGTACAGCAGGACCATCTGTATGTTGTCCCTGTGAAAGGAAGCTCTCGATCGCCGCCCGGCAATGAATGGCCCCTCTTATAGGGCTTCATTCATTTATTGCTGTGAGTCATCTAAAGAAGAGGCGACCACTTTTGGTAATGTACAAAAGTTTTATTATTGAAGAGGAAGTTGCAATTACATGAAGGTGTTAAAAGTCAGTTCTCTGGCTGGTAGTAAACATGCCAGCGGGTTGCTTTTTTTTTTTTTTTTTTTTTGGGAAAAATAGAGATTGTGGATCCTGTAAGCTAAATCTCTATTAAATGTTATTGTATGTATGTTGTTCCGTTCACGTTTGAGTTGCTTTGCTGCGAATGAGGTTAGAACATGCTTTGTCCCCTTCCTTTCCATGCTCTTCGTGCTACCGTGGATAGCTACATTTTTAATTTGCAACAATCGTTCACTTTTTGAGATTTACTTGAGAATGTCGATTATTTTGGAACCTATGAAACAGTACTGTAAAATAAGGCCATCTTGATTTTCCTTTGTAAAGGAGGAAGACACTTGACTGCCTTTTGTGGCTGCCTTTTATTGCCTTCTCTCATTTAGTACAGAGCAAATATAACGGCAACTTACCTAATTGATGTATTGAAGGTAAAATAAGGTGTGCTAAACATAACATCCATCCATCCATTTTCTGAGCCGCTTCTCCTCACGCGGGTCGCGGGCGTGCCGGAGCCGAGCCCGGCTATCATCGGGCAGGAGGCGGGGTACACCCTGAACTGGTTGCCGGCCAATCGCAGGGCACATACAAACGCACTCGTATTCACACCTACGGACAATTTAGAGTCTTCGATCAACCTAGCATGCATGTTTTTGGCACGTGGGAGGAAACCGGAGCGCCCGGAGAAAAGCCACGCAGGCACGGGGAGGACATGCAAACTCCGCACAGGCGGGGCCGGGGATTGAACCCGGGTCCTCAGAACTGTGAGGCAGACGCTCTAACCAGTCGTCCGCCGTGCTAAACATTCATCATGTTTTGTTTTCCTTTTTACTCAATCCGACAAGACGACAGGACGCCACGTGAACAAAATAAAAAGTGCTTTGCATGCACCACATTTGAATCTATTGTTACTCAAATCTGCGGAGCGCATGCCAAAAATGCCTGTCGGGGCTCCTGAAATTAACCATTTACATGCCATGCGGGCGGGGGCTTCACGAATGGGCAAATAACGGAGGGAGCTCCAGTAATAGTCGGCTGAACAATGACACTGAAAATCACGCGAATGTTTCATTGGTAATCTCCGCACTTTAGATATGTCTCTAAATTAGCTAACCTTATCAAACCACTATGCTATCCACACAGCGAAATGTACTTTTATCATCATTCATGTTTTTTTTTTTTTGGAAAGTAACAATTGCAAACGTAAAGTATTGCTGGCTGCCCATTCTCTCTTCAATCGCACCATTAATGCATGCCCATAGAATGAGAAATAGGCATGTGCGTACAGTATTTCTGGTGCATGTGTCCATTTTATCTTCAGCAGAATTTAAAAATAAGATTTTGCGTGAAAATATACAGTATTTTCAGAACAGCCATCCATTTTCTACAGGGTTTGTCCTCATGAAGGCCTTTTGAGTTTGGGGCTGTAACACAAAAATTAAATTGTGGAACTGCAGCACCAAAAGAAATCGAGGAAAAGGTAGTGGTATGTATTCTCTCTCGATGCACTGTATATGCGCCACAACTCTTGTTTAACATTTTTGTTGTTGTTTGGATGAATGAACAAACGGGGATCAAAACAATTCCACTCACACTTTTGCGCTTGAGTGGATGAAGTACACATTCGTCCTTCCTTTAAGTTCTGAAGCGCCTACCTTGAAGCTTTAACTCAAATACAAAAAAATATTGCAAATGAATGCAATAAAAAAAATGCCCACCCCCTCCTATTTAAGCAATGTTTTAAAGCATTGCTTGCCGTGTTGTATCCCAGACAAAGGCAGTGTCTCGAGGGCATATCGTGCCCATGTCCAGTAGTAAATCATCGTCCGTCAATCAAAATCATGAGCAACATTGGCTTCTGGGTCACGTGACCGTTTTGGCATCTTTGCCGAGCGGGCAACGGTGGGCGGAGCTACTTGAGTCCTGGCCATCCTCTCTCCCCGCAGGAGGCCTCACCAGTGAAGGACAGGGGCGAGGGAGCGTAGAGGTCAGAGTCTGTGTCAGATTCACCCTCCGCTAGGATTGGCCTCACCTTGGCACAGAGCGGAGGTGGAGCTCCGCCTCCAGTCCCGGCCGCGGACCCGCCTCCGCCGCCACCGGATTCTGGAAAGAAAGACGGCCCGAAAAAGTCCTCCTTGGCCTGAGAGATGCTGAAGCCGCTGAAGGAGCGCTCCAGCTCCTCGTGGTCCACGGACGGAATGGAGAGGGACGTGTCGCTCTCAGCGTTGGCGGCATCCTGCGGACGACGCCTCTGCCTCCGGTGGCGTCTCCTGCTCAGGGAGCCGCTCTCTTGGCTGGAACGGTCATGGAGCGGAGCGGGCGGAGGGGGGAGGCGGAACAGTCGGGGGGAATCTCCGCCGCCGACGGGCGAGGGGGTATTGGCCACGCTGCTGTTCCAGGCCGGCTGGCTGACGGGGTGCTGCAGCTGATGCTGCCACGAGGTAGAAGGCCGACTGTTACTACCAGAGGCGGAACCCGCCGATCCCGCCGCACGCTCGATCGACAAAGGGTCTTTCTGCTCTAAAGACCCATCGGTGCACAAGACGTCCTTCATCTCCCGTTCCTGCTTGACCATCTCCTCCTTCTCCTTGCTCCCCTCTGGGCTGTGGTAAGGCGGCGCAGGATAAAGTTCTTTGGAGTTAAAAAAGGCCTCTGTCTCAGAGCGAGGGATGCCCATGCGTCGAATATACACATGGACCAGAAAATCCAGCTTTCCGTCCATGCAGACTACCTGCGGGCGGAAGGAAAGCACACAAAACCAGGATGGATTTGGAGAAACACACCAGGAGAACCACGCATCCATCCAACCAGAGCCGCCGTCCTCACCTGTTTCTCAACTTTGAGCAGACGTCCCATCATGCTCGGGTCCTCTGCGGCCTCCGCCTCAGCTTTTGAACCTTTACCCACTATTTGGTCAACTCTAGCAACAGAAAGTGTCAGATCTGAGTTTACAAATGCTATTCAGTTTTGCTACATACAGTAAGTAAGGTCAAAGGTAATTTGTGGATTTTCTGGTCTGAAAGATCATTTTGTGGTAAACCCTCGTGTTTCGTTTTAACAGTGCGGCTTTGAGACTATTTCATGGCTGCTCTAAAACACATATCTACTCATCATATACCTCATTTTACTGTGAAATAATTTTCTAACGATATTCAACACTTATATATATCAATGTGATGAGTGGCCCCAAACCTGAAAATGCTTAAGTTTGGTTGGCCATACAAATGTTCCGTTTTTTGGTAAAGCATTATGGTCTTGAGTGGACCTCTGCTCGTGTTTGTTAACAGAAAACTCCACACAGACGACCTTTGAAAAAGACAGCGCGTCTCGCTTTTACACTGTAATTATGTGAAAACAACATTCATTTTGATGATTTCATGCCAACAATGAGTAAACACATACAAACAACTTGCAACTACAGTGGAACCTCTAAATTCAGATAACCCTATAGTCGTACAATCCGTAATTCAGCGCAATTCAAAATGTGCTTTGCTTTTTATTGTGATGTCACCAAAATGTACCAGTAAAGGTGAAAATGAATTTACTCCGATCGAGGGGAAATGCTCGTTCCTGACTGCACAGTATAATATTGCTAAAGCGTGAAGTTATTCATCATAAAAGAAGACTATAATTTACACTGTAAAATTAGCTGTTCACGCTTAATGTGAAGACACGCACGCACCTTGCAAACAGGAATGTCACAATGCACATTTTCCACTGCGTCATCAAAAGCTGACAACGCAAATTTTGTTGTTGTTGTTTATTGACTATGATACTGTAACAATATAATATTAATTAATGTATATCCTTCTCCACTCTGACCAAATGACGAGCTGTTATATTTGAACTTGATCTAGTTGTATCGAGCAGCGGTCAACGTAATTTAAAATGAAAATGTTGTGGAAAATTAACTTTTGAATTACCGTGATTTCTCGTATATGTGCACCCATGTATAATACGAACACCCAAAGTTGACCTCAAAATTCTGGAAAACCCCTCTACCTATGTATAAAGGATTTTTGCAATGCATGATTTTGCTTCTACCCATATAATTAAAATGAAGTATTATTTGTATTTTGTTAGTTATTCTCAAAGAATTACTCTGTAGTTATAGACTTTATTTGAACACGTAATCCTTTTTTTTTTTTTTTTTTTAATTTTCTTGCTCTTATTTTGAAATTCGCAGCCCTACTTTTATTTAGTAAATTAGAAAAAACACAGTTGTGCTCATATGTTTGATTACCCCGGCCGAATTTGTAAGATGGGTACAATTGGTACACGAATGGGTACACGGAGGACCAGGCGAAACACGTTTAATTTGATTTTAATGGGATTCAAATGAAACGGTCAAGCATTGCAGAAAAGCATTCTCATTCAACAATACATAACCATAAAGAAATGAATGATGGTTGTTGTTCAGTCATCAGTCATAGTTAAAAAAAAATATATATATTTCACAAATTCTGCCAGTGTATGTAAATTTATGAGCACAACTATACATATATGCAGTCATACGTCCCCATGTCATATTGGAATGAAAGTGTAGGCCACACCTTTTTATAACCACTAGGTGGCGGTAGCATTTGGGAATGAAAGTGTGCATCTTTTTCCTAACCACTAGATGGCGGCATACATTTATAAAATGTGAATGTTTTTTCCATTTGCCCCAATACCTATGTATAATGCGCACTATTGACTTTTGCAAATTTTTGGGGGGAACAAAATGCGCATTATACACGAGAAATTACGGTACTTGTATACAAATAATTGGGTCTCTGGAGTGCCTACCCACCCATGCAGTGTGAAATTAAGCCGACCAAGAAAGCCTCCTCAGAACAGGCTAATTTCAGGAAAAATGAAACAAAATGGGTTGTGTTCAGTGTTCTCTAACTTTTGATCCTTTGAGTATTTTGAGAAAATCATGTCAGAGGAACGCTATTAAGACCCCTAGAAACCGATTTAAATTGTGGAAAAGGCGATGATTGTCGAGTCAACTTCGATTGACGGTTGCCCTCATTGATATTTTTTTCAGTAACTTGTCACTTTGCTGTGCACGCTTTTGCCTCCAAACACGTTCGTTCCCTCACTTTTTGCTATCCTCGGTCGTACTAATCGTCCATCGTGCAGCGGTAACGTTGATACATCGGCAAGTCGGTTCAACCCCTAACTGGTGTCAGTTTAAAAAAAAAAAAAAAAAGAGGTTCTAAACAGAAATAAATTGGATTTTGACTAGCATTGCATAAGTAATTGCTGGACCTTTGAGGTTCCACTGTGTCTGAAAATGAAGTGAGCATTTCCAAAAGAGTAATGTGCTGGTCTCAGATGTGCATACGAGTGAATGCATGCATAACATACACTGTACAGTCCAGGGTTTTACCTGTCTCCATTCGATATGAAGTGATGAATGAGAGAATAGGCTCCAGCCCCAAAATGCAACACTGCATGCAACATGTTCTTACAAGAATTTGGTAGGAAATTGTACCAAAACATAAGGACTATAAACTGAGTTTTTTTTTTCTTGAAACAGGAGTGTTCTGTTGAGCAAGCTTCAAAGTGAGTGTGCAACACACTCCACTCACAAATATGGCAGACATGCTGCACTGAAAACACCAGCAATTCCCATGATTCACCTTTCCTATGCACCACACCCCAATATTTTTTTGGCATTGTTTGTTTGAATTATTAAAAACCTTGAAATTTGGAAACTGGGCGTTTCTCAAAGATTCAAAAGAAACTTTTCAAGCAACCTATTTCTGTGCATCACTATTTGTACAGTATCCTGCTAAATGAATGTGAGAACATGCTCTTGCATACTTGTGATTTCATGCGTCATTACCATTTAATCCAGATGGTGGGGGGCGAGGGGGCTACTGTTATCTGTCTGTCCAGTTTGACATGAAGCAAAAGGACCCTCATCTGAGTGAGGCCACGTCACATGACTCAACATTGCCTTGATTTTAGTGCACATTAACCTTAGTTTGTGTCTGCACGCATTCCCTCACAGAATGAAACATCCAGGTGGCTTGAACTCAAAAGAGGGTCCTTCCGTCAAAACTATTAAGAAAAGTTAGCATGTACTGTAGCTGCTTCGACACTGAGGACAGTTCTTGCAAAATGGTCACTTTGGAGGTGCAAGTCTCTTGCCCTAACCTCGGACCCTCAGTGGACTTCTTATGGCGAGGTGTTGATGGGGGAGGGGCCCCAACAATCATATCTATCCTGGCAAAGCACACAGAGACGATATGAGCGCAATGCAGAAATGAAGCAAGGTGGCAAATCCCCGCTTTCAACATATTCCGTGTTTTCCTGTTGGAATACATTGAATGTAGTCTTCACGTTAGATCTTTAGCGCACAAAAACATGAGATCGTGCGCAGGAAAGGCTGGCGCCGCAAACAACAACACGTTGCAAACGGAGCTTCTCGTCAGTGAATTGTACGTTTTACAATGTCACTCATGTCAAAGAACTGAATACAACACATGTGGCTGATCGATGAAACAGGCAAAATGGCTTACGTGCACACGTGTGTATCCAGCAATCCTGGTCCATATCAAATAATCATCACCAGGATTTTAGAAGAAGCTATTCACTAAATCTACATTTCATACTGTACATAGCATAACCCGAGTGACACGCGCGTGTGTTGTGTCTCTCTCTCTCTTTCTTCATGGAGACATTGAGGCTCTGTCACGTGAGAATTATTAGGGTTGCCCTGTACGGTGAACGTGTGCTTGCCTGGATTGCAGGTTCTTAATGCGGGTCAGCATGTCCAGGTGGCCTGCAGAGTACTGCTCGATCACATCCATGACATCATACGGCCGAAGGCTCTCCTTGAATCTTCTCTTTGACACCAGGAACGTCATGATGCTGAGGGAAGATACATAATTCACCCTTAAATGTGATACTCACCCTCCCAAAATTCTGTGAAGGGATTCTTTTCATTTTGGCGGGAAATGAAAATGAATTATTGGGGGGGGGGGGATGATTTATCTTGGTCTCATTTTTCTATATGACAAAAACCTGGCATTTAAACAGTAAAGGGTAGACTTCCATACTTAACAAATTACCTTACAATTACCTACCTGCCTACCAACTTACTTAAATACCAGCAATAAAAATAGCCACTTTTAATATATTCCAATGTGCCCTACCGAGCTACAAAGCTACCTACCTACAGTTATTACCCCCCCGCCCCATTAGTTGCAATAGGCTACTGTAAATGACGTACTAGTATCCAAGCAACCTATCTGCCGACCATCCTACGTACCTTCCGAGTAGAAAAGTACAAACTTAGAGTCCCTACTAGGGGTTGTATTGTACGCCAAAAATCAAGGTTCAAATCATGGTTTTAAGATCTCGGCTCAGTTGACATTCGATGCTGTAAGGCAGGGGTGTCAAACTCATTTTTGTCGCGGGCCACACTGTGGTTACGGTTTCCGTCGGAGGGCCGTTATGACTGTGAAACCATACAAATTTTTAATATTTACACACGAAATGTAGGAACTCGTTTTGGAATCAGAAATCAAGGGTAATGGGGTTTTCAACTATTATTAATGTTTGGTAACACAGAATGCTTTCAATCTCTCAACGTTATCATTTATGATATATGACAATTTGAAATTGTGGTGCAGATTTGAACAAGAATCACGCGTGTTGACACACATGATTTTGCCTTTGCGGGCCACATAAATATCATTGAGATTTGAGATTTAAGATTTATTTTTATTGATTTAACCCTAAGATTTATTGAGGGTTGAGATTTAAGTGTGATTTGTGTGTGTGAATCCGAGTTGAAAACTTCTCATAGCTTTCTTCATCTTTACCCTATTTTCAAAACAACACAGCATAATTGGAAAGCTCGGTAAGAGAAACGGACGATATAATAATGATTAAATGAATGAAATCAGCATTGGACGCAAGGGAAAATACGAGCCATCGTGGCCGGTTGGGTAACGAAATGTTTGTGCAAATCTACCACTTTACATCACATTTGACGGAAGCATAGAAAAATAGATCATGCAGATGATCATATGGGTTCGAAAAATGACCTTACTCACATAGAATTCTTTCGCGGAAGGGTTGTCAGTTCTAAATTCAGGAAATGCTGTCAGAGAAGTCTAAAATGTGCATTTGTCTATAAAAGAATTTCAAAGTCGTGATTAAAACTAGGACACGTTTTCTACGTCGTCGGTATTGTTGTATAGCGGTAAGGCGAGTAGCGTGTTTAATGGTTTCAGGTTGAAGGAATTCAAAGCGGCCCTTGCATCCTTCGATTGTTCTGTATGAAAAAAGCTTGGACACCCCTGCACTAGAACAATAACTCAACAAACAGTCTGATGTTTACGGTTAAAAAGACATGAACGCTGAACAATTGTTCAATTCTAACAAAGATACACTGTACAAATACCGCTATCGTGAAAATAGTATGTAACATTTCCTACAGCTTGCAGGATGCTAAGAATATTTTCACGGACGACGCTAACAGAGCAGAGGAGACGTCAAAGTGAGCTCTTACCATATTGCTCGTATCGCAACCCTTAACCCTGGCGGCAATTCTTGAGCGACAAATTCACAGTGACAACTCTTGTCGTCGCCAACGTCCTCTCCTGGAAAGCTCGCCTCTACAGAACAAAGACAAGGACAATTTGAAGGGGTAAAAAAAAAAAAAAAAAGCTTACTTTGAGAGAAGATGCAAAGAAAAGCTGTTGCTTTTGTCTTTGACAGAGAAAAGTGTGATCAGTGACCAATAGTGACTCCATTGCAACATGCTGCCAATTTTGTTTGTCTTGAGTTTGTTGTCACATTTCCGTCGGGCCAATTCTACATTACTCGTGCACTCGCCGCAGTAGTCTCGCCACGCTGCACTATTTGCATATCTGTTGTTGACCGATACTGGCCACTCATGCCAGAGTAGCATCTGCTCCATTTGCACACTGACTGAGGAGCATCTGCGACATTTGCACAATCGACATTGTCCCAGATGATCGCGCTACTCGTCACTTTAAACCGCATCCACTCCTTGAGGTCTCGGCGCCCTTTGCACAATGGTCATTGCACCGGCCGGACTATTGCAATATTAGTCATTGGAACTGCTCTAAGTGCGAGAGGACTCTGCATCTGTTTGCACAATTGTCAAAAAAATAATAACAATAATTTGTACCGGCATTACCAGATAACCATCAACACTTTATTGCTCAGTGACTGTTTTTTGTCAATGTCTTTATGTCCCGAAAGTGTTCTCGGTCAATGGACTGTCTGTCGTCGTACGAGAGCGGCTCCGACGACCGGAGACAAATTCCTTGTGTGTTTTTGGGACATACTTGGCAAATAAAGATGATTCTGATTCTGATAGCACGTTTGTGAGCAACATTTGTTGGCTTTGTGCAACAGAATCAAATCAGTGCAGAATTAAAGGACAGTACGGCTGGTGGGAAGCTTTGTTGAAACCTTTGACAAGTACTCTGAAAATACGTCGACTAATCATTAAATCCAGTTGAGCCAGGTGCCATTTTGATGGTTTTCACAGCAGTCAGCCAAAGGTCTCGAGACTTGACTGCTGTTGACAGATGCTAGGAAGGAAAGTGAGGACTCTTCATGCAACATGGCGACTGCGGCAATTTGGAGACATTTCCCCGATTATGGTGACACCACTTGACTTGAACCCACTGTTAACCTACTTAACGAACTACCAGTGACAATTTGTTCACTTAATCCAGCAAATTTGTGATCCCGGGGGAAGAAAGGAAAATACAATAGGAGTTCATGTCAAGTGAAAAAGAAAAAAATCTCTGCACATTTCAGCATGCATGTTTTTCAAATAAATCAAGCGCGTCTTGTCGACTACGCCCGTATACTGTAAGCCAACCAGAAATATCCCAATTTCTTACTTATTAAACCTTCAATTGCTGCAAGGAGAGAGAAAGGAGAGACACGGAAAACAACAGTTCATTATGGATTCTAATAAGAAGAATGTCAGTGACAGACAAACTGTTTTGAGTGGTTCTTGGATCGTTACTGAGCATATGATATGAATTCTCTGACAAATGCGCTGCATGTGCGAATGTTTTTCAAAAATCGGTATTCCACCGGGAAAATGAACGTAAAAAGAATCCTGTTTGGTCAAATCTGGAACAATTCTGTTAGCAGCGTGCGAGTGTTCACACTCAACTCATACTTTGTTGAAGCATCTTTTGCTAAAAATACAGTATTTCGTCTATTTAGAGTTGTTGTCTGCCAGGTCGCCCCACAGATGTCCAATTAGTATTGTGTCTGGATCATTTTTTGGGTGAAGACATTCTTGTGTTGATGATTTTACATGGACTGTGTGTGTGCACTGTACTGTTAATAAAAGCAATGTTGATGAGTCGAATGTGATTTAAAAAAAAAATCAAATAAAAATTCTATTTACTCTGAGGAGACACCAGGAATATGATGGAGGCAAATCCATTTTATCCACCAACGAATGGAATGTGAATGCTATTGGGCAAGTCAGAAATAAATATTGCAGACAAATGACTGCACTACAACGCCGCCATGACAAAGCAGCTGCTGAAGAAAAGAAAATTGTAATTCCATGACCACCCCTGATTACTTATTGACTTATAAGTGCCTTCAAGCAGGAACCTTCGACCTTTTTCCGAGAATCCTCTGTGTCACCGTCACTGAGCAGTTAACCACTGTTAACTGGTTCAATTATTTTGTTAATCAATCACAGTTGTTCTTGTTTTTTTTTATCATTTATCACGTACAGTATTCAGAAGTATTCAAACCCTTTTTGATACTATTTTGTTTGTTATTATTTTATTTCTGTGCCTTGAAATAAAAGGTGAATTCATTTCCTGACCACGCTCGTCTCAAATCGTTTTCCCCCCATTGAAATCAATAGAAAAGCCCTTCGACGCCCGTAAGGCCTTATAAGGTTGAGCCTAAGAACATAAGACATTGAAAAATCCAGGGGGTCTCAGTACTTTGTGAATTGACGTGCACGTGAGTTCCTTTACCCTCTGAGTTTTGGCGCGAGGCGCTGCCCCGGACTCTGAAAGCATGCTTGGGCCCTCGGTTCTTCTCTATAAAGCTCCAGCTCTTGCGGACCTTGCCGGGGCTCACCTCGGCACCGTCTTCTGGCCCAGGGGACTGGTCCTTCCCTTTGGCCAGCGGAGCCTTGGAAGGACTGGGGAACACCTTATCCTTCAGGCTGGCCTTCCGACTAGGAGGATCAAGTCATGAAATGGTTAGCCATTGTGAAAATCATTTCACGGCATCCTTATACAAAGTACGTTTTTGTTTTTTGTCATTATCTTATTGCTTGTTTCGATGTAAAACGTATCACATTGGCGTGACGCTTACCTCAAGAGTACCTACGGCGGTGGAAGCCATGTCCATATAGGAACATAGTCGAGCATTCAGCAGGTCAGGCAAGCGGCAGGAAGCTACAAGCAAGCATGCACCGGAAGCAACGTGACATCTCAAAAGGATGAGCTGGGCTTTCCCTTTCTATGTGCAAAATGACAACACAAATCATGCAAGAAAGAAAGAAACGATCATACTCGACGTCCCTTGTGAAAAGAAGCCAAAAAGAATCAGTCAGAAGATAATCAAGAGTGGCAAAAAGGCAGCAACCAAATGAAAGAAATATACTTGATTAAAGGAATATGAAATACATTTGTGTTGATCGGCCAGTAAACAAAATGTTTCTTTGTGTTTATTCGAAGAGAACACTCTAATGCTGCAAAATAAAACAATCCCTTTGCAATCTATCATTCTTTTTAGGGTCGATATTGAAATATGAGCAGCCTTTTGCTCCAGGCTACACTTTCTCTTTCAACTCCCCTGCAAATGTCAGCTTTACAGATGCCACGTCTGCTTTGCAGGCAGTGCGTCATTGTTATCGCCCAATATTTCCCCATTTTTATGACAGAAAGATGCCTGAAAAAAGTCATGATACCTCAAACAGTACTATCGGATTGGGAGACAATGATGAGAAATTAGAACGTGGATGTATTCATTAATGAATGTATTTTGTTTACAATTTATTCACCCCCTAGCTTTTTTTTTTTTTGCTAACTCCTGGAACTGGTGAAAATTAACTCCAGGATGTCCCCATATAATCTAAAATGGACCTAAAATGAAACCAGCTATTTTTGCATGACCCACACTCATCACATCTACAAAAAAAAATAATAATAATCATAAAATAAAAATGACCTTGTGTTGAAGCCGGGATTGGAACTGAGGTGCAGGAGGTGACACACAGACTTGCAGTGCAGTAGGTAGTAGCTGTGCAATAACTATACCTAAAAGTTGTCGGACAGCAACCGCAAAGTCTGTCTTTGTGTGCGTTCTCACTGGAGCAGTCGAGGAGACACAAACAAAGCAGTGGATATTGTGCCCAAAACAGCAGTTTGGGCTCCACTCTCTTTGCAATGACACTTTATTGTAATCATCAAGCATCAAAGCGTCGAATGACGTTTTCAGACATTTCAATATTTTGATTTCGCTCAAATGCCTGCAGTCACAATAAAGCGTTGACGCTGTCAATGAGTGCATGTTTCTTTTGGCAAAATACAGTGTGGGGAAGAAGAGGGGGAAAAAAATGAACAAGCGACGCATTGAAAAGTGTTCAAAGATCACTTTTTCCTGTGGCGATGTTGAACGCTTCACTGTCAAAAATCAACTTATTGATGAAATGTATAAGGAAGCTGTGAGCATTCATCCCTAAGTATTACATACTATGCAAATGCAGCATGGCCATTCTTGAAGGAGGCCTTCGTAACGCACAGACACACCCATGGCTGCCAAACACACGCGCACACACACACACACACACACACACGCACACGCACACACACACACACACTCCGCCCAAGAAGGGTGGCTCAGCAGCAGCTAAAAGCAGAGTCGAAGAAAAGCCAACAGGAGCAAGAGACAAATGAATCAATCAAGTTACAGACCTTGGAGAAGATTCTGTTTGGGACTCCTTCCTGTGAGCAGAATGGGCAAATTTCTCAAAAAAGATTGTAAAAGTTGATTCGGACCAACAGATCAGAAAGGAATGAAAGCAGCTGGGAAACATTTGGATGTTGATATGCATTCCGGTTCGCAAGTGGAGGAAAGCACAATTTAAGTGCACAGCGGAACCTCCAAAGTCCAACAAAAATGGCAATTTACAGTGTACAATTTAGAATTCGACATTTTTTGTCGAAAAAAGTCTGCTTTAAAAGTCACACAAAAAACTATACAGTATATGAATTTTTAGTGTTGGAACCACACACACACACACACACACAGTACCAGGGATGACAAATTTATGATATGTTCCAAAATGGACATTAATAATGAAAGAAGAAACACCACAATTAAACTTTAGGACAACCACTTGTTTTTGTCATTTGGTCCACGCATATCAAGTTAAACCGTTTATTTTGTTATTTGTAAAATGATAAAAAGTTGTATGTATTTTTTTGTTCTCAAATATGAACAAATTGGAGGTCTGCCAGCATTTTGGAATAGACTGTGTTTGACCTTACAAGTTCTACTGTAGTTGTCTACCTGGTTTGATAACCCTTCAGCCATTAGATTATATAAAAAAAAATAAAAAAAAAAGATCATAACTTAATCAAAATCAAAGGAGATGCCATTTCCTGACATCTCGAGTATTTTTGGAAACAGCCGAGATGTACAGCATTATCTTGGTTACCTCATTTAAATAAGTATGAGAGTCAAAATATCAGAAGCAGTTCTTGCTTCAATAGATACTGTACTTCATACAGACCTTGCATTGGATTTTATTACACCGGATTATCTATTATCAATTATTTATTGTACTGGACTATCTGACTGACTCACTACTTTAGCATCATTTCCACATCCAAATGATCCCAATGAGCGTCGTCATTCTCCACATTAGAAGCGTCGTGGCCGTACCTGAAAGACCTCCCTTTTAGATTCCTCAGCAGGTCCAATTGATTCAGAGGTGGAATTAATCTGCGAGGGGGAAGGATACTTTAAACATTCAACTATTCCATCAGAACGCCTTCACTTCCCTGCTGGCCGAAGGTTGATTTTTGCCTGCAGGTGCTAATTCCATTCAGCCTGGCAGTTGACTTTTGCTCTGCTCATCACCAGAGGAGCTTTAAGCAGAACAGACAAGCTGCAATATCCTGCTCCTGAAGACAATCTAGGAGAATCACCAAGGCAGCCTGTTTGCTGACTGTGATAAGAGCAAGGTTTTTAAAGGATTCTACAGGAGACGTCGGTCTTATCTGCAGTTTGCTCGTTCACGCAAAATAGGCGAGATCGGATTATACAAATCATGAGCGACTGTCGTGTCGTTTTTAACTGTCAAGTTTGGAATATATAAGTAGATGTTACTTTATCTAGCAAACACTAAAAGAAGGGTGTCCGAGTTTGGTTTTTTTTCCTTTGAGGGCTGAATACAGAAAAAAATCAAAGGCCACACCAGAATAATTTCACCCCTGGCCTGAGCAGATCTCCATATTCAGAACCAACCTTGAGTTATAGTTGACTATCTTTCGAGCAGTGTTTACTTGGGGATCATAATTAATCATTACTGTGATATGTTCACAAATTTAGACATCGGCACAGAGCAGAAAGCGGAGGGAAACACCTTTGCTTCTGAAACTGTATTATCTTTATTACCGATGCATTAGAAAGAGAAATAATGTTACTATTTCAGTAAAAGTTACTTTGCAGTGCTACTGCCTTTCTCGCAGTGTGGATTTGAACCCCGGTCAGTACTCCGATACCCAGCCACTGTCGGTCCTAAGCCTGGATAGAAATGGGTTGGTTGCGTCAGGAAGGGCATCCGGTGTAAAAACTGCCAAACGAATCATGCGAGTGACTTCTTGTGGAAAAGCCCAAAATCACTTCTTCTTCTCTATGTGAGTGTCGCAACCACTCCGCATTTTCAAAACCCAAACCCTATGGTGTTGTGAGTCGTTTCAAATGTTATTCGAGTGCAGTACACACTGATACCGACTACCGATACCACTAATGTATATATTTTTTTAATATGTAAAATTTCCATCAACACAACAGATAATTGGGAACAATTTCTGAGGCACATGATGATTCGCTGATGTGTCAAACCACCGCAAGGTAGCGCCAACTACTGGCGAGCAGGTGGTACCAACTCTAAATTTGATTCGATTGCCTTAAGTATTGCTGGCTGCTATCGGCACCCTTCACGCTTACCCGATACGTTGAAATAAGGCCAGTACGGCCCGGTACTCGCCCATCTGTAGTTTTAACTTTTAATTTCAAAATTACAACACACAATTTCATTCACATTTTTTGCGAGACAACATTTGATTGAATGATGGCCGACCTGTACATTAGGGTCGCCACAGTCTGCTCATAAAAATCCCAAGTGGAGATCAGATCAGTGCGGGAAAGGTTGGTTGCGTAAAACCTCCACGCAGCCTGTTAGAGAAATTTGTGGCACAAAATTAATGTGGGGATGGCGCCTGACAAACATAAATCAATAAGCCAAGTAAAGCGTTGAAATTGGTACCTGGATGAGGCTTGCAGCGGGATTGCGTCGCTTTTCAAAATGTTTCTGCCTGTGCTGCTCTTGGACTTTGAGGGCAAAACCAGAACCAAGGATGCCCTGCACAGGATCATAGTGGCAAAAAATATGCAGTATGTTCAGATTTGGTAGAAAGTAACTTTTTTTGTTGTTTTTTGCCCCATTCAAACGTACTGATAGTACATAACGTAATTTAAACTATTGCTGTGATTGAAGCTAAACAATGATGTTTATAGTTGACTTCTCCTGGAGCTTTGTCTTTAGCTTATGGTGGCTTCTTTTGCAACCCTTTTTGTAAAAGGAGAAGAACATGACAAAAGACGACGTCTTGACACCGGAGGTTGAAGCAAGCAGACTTACAGTTGTAAGGCTGCTCGCCACTAGTCCACCATGGGTGTGAATGTGATTGTGGATAGTATTTTGTTGATGTATACAATATGTGCTCTATGAATAACTGGTGGCCTCTTGCCCAATGTCAGCTGGGATAGCCTCCACCTCACCCATGACCCTACTGAGGATAAGCGATAAGATTTTGTCCTTAACACTGACAAAACTCTTAATCAAGCAAAAAAAAAAAAAAAAAAAAAAAAAAAAAAAAAAGGGAAAGTGTAGATTTTGTGCTGACGTTGCATTACAGTGTTTCTTTTCACGAGGGGAACGTTGAACCCGTATAACTGCTGACTCTGAAATGTTTGAATCAAAGGCTGAGCGTGTGATAACGAGTAACAAATACACCCGCAGTCGGCATTATCACACTACAGAGGAGGTTTGTGAATGTGAACGGGACAAAGAACTTGTGAATATGAAGTGTTTTGGGGGATTGAGAGGAAAGTCGGAATTTGCCTTTAAACGCCAACACAATTGATTTGAGCTTAAGTTGTCACTGAGACGTATGACTTTCATCTTAGATTTGAGAGGTTTTGCGAAAATATGTTGATTATTTTTTTTTTTTAATGGACAAGTCAGTGGCCTTTTTGCAACCCAGTACAACATGTTTTCCATTTACCGAAGACAAAATTGAAGGCAATGAGACTATGAGAGATGAGATCAATGAGATTGATAGTAATAGTGGTTCACAGAGCTGATTTTCAATCGCAATTAGTGGTACATTCAAAATCCCCCCGCTACTGATTGACGACCAGTCCAGGGAATGGCGCCTCCGCCATACCTCTAACTAGGATCAAAGGTATAGAAGCTGGATCGATCCATAGATCCAACTTACCACATGATGCGTCGCCAACAGAGTTCAGTTGAAATAATATGACAAAGCACCTATAGTTGCTACTTACCGCAGGAAGTGCAAAGAAGGCCACGCCGATCATACTAAAGGTGGCTGCCAGCAAACGCCCATTCCAAGTCTTGGGAACCTTATCTCCATAGCCAATGGTGGTGAGCGTTATCTGTGGAAAGATTTGAAAAATACATTGCTTCGATGAAATGTGGTGTAAGATGCTAAAGTGAATGAACCAATGGCCGAAAAGCAGAGATAAGGCTTACCAGACCCCACCAAAGGGCATCGGCATAGGTTTCAAACTCTTTGTTGGTCTCCTTCTCCACCGAGTAGACCAGGAAAGAAGCCAGGATGAGGCACAGGAATCCGATGTACCATGCTGTGATGAGCTCCTACACGCACAACCAATGCAGATCAGATATACTGTACTGTCGTTCTACAATACATCCTGCACGTTCGCCCACCTTGCTGTGGGCATACACGACTGATCCAAGCAGCTTCCAAGTGCCCCCACGCCGGTCCATACGCAGCATGCGAAGGATCTGTAGGAACCTCAGACTCCTGATGGCCGACGTGGCAAAAACATTGCCTTGAGATCCAGCCGCCAGCACAGACACCGAGGCGACCAGCACCATCATGTCTGACGAGAGCCGCGTGCCCCATTGAGCATTGTTGTCAGGAAACACATTGGGAGAAATCCATGAGGACCTTTATCGCGAATGTTTCTCACCTATAACGCAGAAAGGCTTCCGGGCAAACTTGAGCCTCCCTCTCCATCCTCTGTATCGACAGCAGCAGCCAGCGGCCCAGATCCTCACGATGTACTCCACTCCGAACACCACAATGGTCACGATTTCCTGCAGGAGCAGAAACAAAAAGGGCGGTGTTGATACTTTGAATTGAAGTCACACGGTGTTAAATTGTGCGTTAAATGCTGGAATAAATACCCACCAGTATGTACAAGGCACTCTCTGAACTATTTTTGAACTCTCGAATAGTGGCAAAGACTGAGAGAATGAGACAGGAAAAGACCAGGAGGAAGCTAGGACAAGAAAGGAAAGAACACAACAAGAGAAGACCATGAGTATGTGACAGTTGAAGAAAGACTATTTATTTATAACGGAAATAGACTTCTTGGCAAGACGCCCATGGTTCTGAACTAACCCAGAATATTCGGTCAATTCACATCCAACAGTGGGCTGGGGTTCCGTTGGCCAATCTAACGCAATGACTGATTCCTAGAATTCGAACAAACCCACTTGCAAAATGAATTAATCATGAATGGGTGTCGCTCTCATTAACGGAGACTGGCCAAGTAGCTCATTTACTGTATGATGACTAACGATACAGGACGTGAATTAGCAAGGAAAGTAGCAAGAGTTTGGATAAACAAAGGTTTGCTTGAAAAACAGCAGATAGATGCAACAAGCCTTTGGTTTCGGCAATCTCCATTAAGACGTTACTCCACATCTACTACTGAAGGTTAAAGTTATCAGATCAATAAAAAAAAATATCAATTGAAATGACTGTTCAATGAGAATATTATTATGGAGTCGCTAAAGTAATCGAAAATGTGTTTCTGCCGCCGCCCCTTCCCTCCCAAAATGACTTCCGGCTACCATTTCATAGCCGGCGAGATAACCGGATTATAAGAGCAAGCGACACATCCTCAGGGACCTCCTATAGAAAAGATCTCCTGGAAAGAATCTTATGCTTAGCTAATGGAGGACGCCTGGTGAAATTCGAAACTGGGACCAATGCAGCAGGTGAAACAGAATCAGGCACGACCTACATCAATTACAGGAAAGAATAATGACGGCACACAACACAAGAGCTCTGGATCAGGTGTCACCTGTGCACACCGTACGGACAAAGGTTTTAAGTAGCACCTCTCAAACAATTCATTACTCAACCAGGGGTTGGCTGGGACCCCTCGTAATACCTGAATGTTAATTTCCAAACATTTGATTTCATTCAATGTTTCCGACTTTGTGGGAGCAGTTTAGGGAAGGCCTTTTTGGGGAACATACTTTGAATTTGGGAGAACTAGAGAGCCCATGACCTCAACCCCAATACCCTTGTGATGAACTCTGATCCAACACCATTCTGGTTCAAAGGACAAGAAAACAGAACCCAATCTTGGTTAGGAATCTTGAAGTTGTCAGAGGGCTGATTATTAGTCGCAAGAATTAGGCGTGGTAATTTGAATATGATTTATGGACAGTCATAGTGGAGGTCTTCGGGAATGTAGCTGAAATTCCCATAAATGACATCCTTTTGTTCTTCTCATCGAAACCTTTCCTGGTTGCATCGAAGTAATTTCGAGTTCATTGCTTCGAGATGTGATTGATCAACAATTAATTCCATACAACTGACAAAACTGAAGCTCAATCAGTCAATTATGATGCTCACATCAAGATGTTCCACACTGTGCAGTAAAACTCACACGGGAATTTCACTGAAATCGTTTCCACCAAGCAGTGCGTTTGCTTCTGTTCAGCATCAGTTTCTAAAAAAGTTACCACAAAAAATGTACACCACTATTTGTTGAGGTACTGACAACAATGGTACAGTAGTGAAATGGCAGATGTACGGTTGAGCCACTCCTCTCTATTGATTGGTCAGTGGTTAATCATCACATCCGTGCTACTACAGGAATAGAAAGGAGAAAATGCGAAACTGGCATGACATCACAGTTGTCGGTTAGAAAAACAAGAGCGATCAGTTCCAAACCAGCAGCGGCAACTGAGCTGTACCGATTGGTAGTAACTTAGCCTGGGACAACCACACGAAGCCACACATTTCTTAAGCTTATTCATTTCAGGTTGCTTCCAGAACATAGTCGGCAGTCGCATAGCATTCATTTCATTGTGCTTCTTCTGTGGTGTGAAGAACATTTCTGAGTACACGTCAAACTGCATTTGCTGCAGACACTTGGTTGTTTTAGTCAGGTTACAGTGAGGTCATCCTCCAGAATGAACGTGTGTTGTTCTTAGCATCTCATACATCATTGATGGCCAGTGTAGTCAAAGCTTGCCGAGTCAAAGAGAGCCTCTTAGAATGTGCGAAAGAAGCTTTTGTTCTGTCTCGCTATTCCGTGTAAGAGTTGTTTGACGCGGTCTATTTTAATGAGGTTTCTTTTGTATTATTTGTTGGAATGAGTGTACAAATGCCTTCACATTCTCTATAACTTATCACATACGGCACCTATAAGTAAGGTATTCGTTCCGGAAGCATTTGTAAAAGTACACACACGAGCACCTATCAGTCCAGGTTGAAAAGCCTTACTGCATAATGACCATTAACTAAATCTAATTATCCATCAGCCCTTTTACGACCCGGACATTGACAGTGTATCTGTGTGGAGTGTCATTACACAGGAAACATTTGCAGCAAAACTTTGCCAAACTTCATCTTCACTAACTATGACGATACTTGTCTCCAAAGGAGCCAAACGATTAGTTTTTACAACACCCAATTCCAATGAAGTTGGGACGTTGTGTTAAACATAAATAAAAACAGATTACAATGATTTGCAAATCATGTTCAAATCCAAATTTCCGTCCCAACTTCATTGGAATTGGGGTTTTACTTTCTCCTTAACCTTCGTCATATAAATCTCTAAACCAGCTTGTAACCAGGCTTACAGTATTATTAAAAAAATGTCTATGACCGAGTCATGTGGATGATTTAATAGTTTTCATCCAAAAAATAAATAAAAATAAATAAATAAACCTGCAGGATCCTGGTGGCTCCGTCTTCACTTCTCGGCCATTTTGATGTTGTTCATGTCTTCAAAAAGGGTCCCTTTCATGACCCCCTTAGGCTTAGGCCTATTGATATTTTGTCGAATACTCGAGTCATCGCCGTTGCCACCGAAAAAAGTCTTTTTTGTTTTTTTACATGCATTTTATTCTCATTTATGAGGGCTGGACTTCTATCCTTAAACTGCATATGTTGGCACTGATTGTATGGGATCAAAATGTGCATTTGCTAAATGTTAGCATTCGCGATTAGCATTAGCGATTAGCATTGCTATCAATTACCATTTTAGGTTTAAAAAAAAAAAACACTAACTACCATTCAGCTCGCTCATAAATCATGTTATATGTACATTAGACATCTAATAGTGTATTTGTGATCATTTACAGACACTCCTCTGTCGTTTTTGACAGTTTATCGGTGGCCCAACACTGCGTCCGTCTGCAATAAGTATCCGTGCGAAACATTGGTTCCGGGGGCGCAAACATGGTTCTGGGCAGATTTGTTTTTTTCTTTTTTGTGGGGGGGGGGGGATCCCGGGCGAGCTTCGAGGCAGAACTTCCGCGTCGACCTATTTTTGAAGTCGACGTCATTTTTTTTTTTTTGTTTTTTTTTCAGCCCGACATTCCATTGCACGTTTTCTTATCGGCGGTTGGTTATTTCCAACTTTCCATTTTTGGGGGGAATGCAGCGATTCAAAGTAACATAGAAAGTAGAATGGTGACTATTGATTAATCAAGTCGAGTGTCTGTTGGTGGAAGCAGAAAAGTGCGTATTTCTTGCTGAGCAGCAGATGAAGCACTCAGCGCTACATTGCCTCCCCAGACATGCTCGTCAAAGCTAAATATAGACTGCGACAAACTCGAGCAGAGCAAATCGGGGAAGTGAGGCTAGTTGGCGGGTTTGTAAGGCCCAACTGAAGCTGGCAGCCGTCAGCAGGAAATTAAGAAGGTTTTCATGAAAATCACTTGTCCCATCAAGACAAGAAGGACAACACAGAAAGAGAGAACAAATTGCTCATTTGCTATCGACCAAACTGCTGATGTAAAATAGTTAACAGTCGATTTTTCACTTCCAATTTTTTCTCCAGTTTGATTTCTGCTAAGAACAATGTCACGACAAAGCCACACTTCCACTACGCAGTACTCTTTGGTGTCGTGCGGATTTTTGGGCCTTTCCATTGACAAGCGTTCAGAACAGTGTGTTGATTTTTTTTTCCCATGCATGTTCTGTTTTTTTCTAGGTGGTACTATTCCATAGCCACGTGTCAACCAGTTTACTGTTAATGTACTACACATTTTCTAATGTTTCAATCGTAAATTAGGGGCACTAGATCATCATCTTTCCTAATGTATTTTATCATATATAGCGTTTTCCACTAAAATAGACTACATGCCCAAATTAGTAGCGGGGTAACGCTTACGGATGTCCGATTGGATCACGTGATCGAAAATCGGGGTCCATCACGTGATTTTCAGCTAATCGAGATCAGGTGAAAAATATCGGTTTTATTCATTTTCTCACATTTGAAATGACACAAAGTGACAAAATAATACAAAGGTACAAATATCTTGCCAAATGGAACAGTAATAGCTTCGTTTTATATGAAAAAAAAGTAACTTTTCGGGGTATTTTTAGTACTGGTAGAATATAAGTGACTGAAAGTGACACACAGATTCTGTGTTTTGTGTGTGCGTGTGAGACAATCACACAGAAACACTATCTTTGCCCTCCCTCAGCGTGCTTTAAACTGTTTAACGGCCCCCCAGGTGAAATTTACCGTTAAACTAAACGCGTAACAATAAGAATGACACACATTGTATATTTGAATGCAAGACTCACATTATTGTTTTCGAAATCGCCAGTTTAATGCTAACAGTCAAAGGAAATCCCCATTGACGGGCTTGCTAGAATTAGCATTAGATCACGGGTGGGATTTCCCATCAAATATCGACTATTTGTACGCAAACTCCCTAGTAACACATATAAACGAGTCATATAACAATACTCACAGGCATATATTCTTCCTAATCTGTGAAAACGAGTTCAATTGTTTTATCGCGACATTCTTCTTGTACTTTGTTTTTTTCCCGAACATGTAGCTCCATGCATGCATTGCCCCTACAGGCCAATGCGCACACAGCAGGAGCAGCAGATGCAGTCTACCCCCCCCCCCGACGCAGACTGAAATTTTCCAGTTTTGGGTCCAATAGGATTATCAAAATTATTTCTATTTGCTCAGGGTTAGGCTAAATATTGTTTTTATTTCTATATTTTAATGTAATTATCTTGTTATTAATGTAGTTTTTGCTGTTCTTTAGAATGTTAAAAGTTGAGCTTTGGTAGTTTTATGTTTAGGATTGGAGAACTGTATCAGCAGATACTTAAAATCAAAGACTCTGTCTCAGGTGCAAAAAACAAATTTGATAGTAACTGTAATTACATCTGTCCATAGGTACTATTGTCCACACGCGGACATTAAATAGTTAACGGCTGAGCCCATTTGAGCTCAGTTGCTAACCAAAACAGCAGCACCAAAGCACAAACATTTGTTTCCAGTCGAATTAAAGTGTGGGGACTTTTTTTCCCCTCCTTGTAAACAAATTACCTGTGCAGTAGTAAAAAAAAAAAAAAAAAAAAAAAAAAAAAGATCTTACATTATTCGATGACGTCGTCATTAGTTTTCCAGCGACCTCTGACGGGATCGCTCCGCAATGCGCGTCCAGGTTAATGTTCTGAGAAGCAACTTGCCATGAATTGCATGCAATATGGTTTTTGTACAAATTAAAGGCCCCTGCCCTAATACACGCCAATAAATAATAATAAATGCCTCTCTGTTAAGTTGAACATCTGTCATAAAATAACACATAATATTGCAAAAATAATAATTCAAAGAGGTTAATGAAGGCAAAGCTGCATCAGGACCAAGTTTGTAGGGAGCATCTGTTTGCCTCCGTCCTCCGCATTAGTTTTCAGCTGCCTTGCTCAGAAAATAAAAAAAATAAATAAACAGACCATGTCCTCAGTGCGCTTGTCTTTGGTGCTCCTGTCTTTCCTTGAGGACACAAAAGACCGACCTTTTCCATCCTCGTTGCTGAGGAGGCCGTTCTGCTTTGTAAGGAGAACTCAGTGAGGCCCAGACATGATCTGGCCTCATCGTCAGGAGCTGCGTATGTGCTGCCATTACGCAAACGGGTAAGCGTGGGAGGCCAAGATGGCGTACGATGCTGGGGTTAACATTAGCTGACAATCAGCTTCTTCTCTGATGAGAGTTCAAATAGTTGATCCTCAGTTATGTGTGCAATACATGTTCATGGCAATCATATCATCTAACTGGATGGGAATTCACATTCGAAAATCTCTGCGTGGGGTTTGCTATGTTCTGCCAAGTGCTTGCGCGGTTTTTCTCCAGGTGCCCCGTTTTCCAAAAACATGCATGTTAGCCGGAAGAAGACTCTGAAGTGCCCTTAATTGGGAAGGTGGGTGTAAATGTGTCTTGAAGCAGTCCAAGGTGTAACCCGCTGGGATTGGCTCCAGCGCTCGCGATCCTAATGAGGACAAGACAACGAATGGCTGGATGGGAATTAGGACGTCGGTCTCATTCTCAGACAGCAGAAGAAATACCCAAAAAGGTTCTAAAATGGATCCTCAACCTTCTTATCCTTATTGAAGAAGTTGACAACTGGTAAAGGGGGCACGTAAAAACAGTACAACACTCTAACTTATACCTTTGACAAGTGACAACGATGGTTTAAAAGGCTTCACTGAAATGGTTTTGGATTTCTGGTGCAGACTGGTTCCAAATCTTGTATTTTCCTGCATTACTCCCTGCATTCGAATCACCCACAGCACAAGCGAGGCCGTCTGAGGACTGCGATTCCCCAAACTGCTGAGGATGGAGCTTTAGTTGGCTGTTATGATATTCAGGTACTATTTCAAGACGCCACTCAGTTTGTGTGTGTGTGTGTGTGTGTGTGTGTGTGTGTGTGTGTCTGGGTTTTCCCATTAAAGCATAGTCTTAAGACTCCTTCCAAGGAGGTCAATTTGCCATGCACTGTAAATGTTTCAGTACTTGGGGCATTTTGACTGCCAACTAGCCAAGATTGCATTTTCACTATCACAATAACCGACTCACAGCCAGAAGGTGAACTTTACAAAGTATGTCAACATTTCCCGATTATTATATTATTACTTGTCCCATCTGACTTTGGTCAAGAGACGAGTTGCACACTGGACTTCTCGCGATTGTGTGATAAGGAAGCCTAAATGTATTAATGTTGAAAAAAGAAGGAAATACTAGCCAAACGTGAGAACAGGCGGTTGTGTTCGTTTGGGTTGTTCATGACTCGGCGGTGAGTCGAACTGGGATTGGAGTCCGCCGAAAAAGCGAGCGGCAAATCAGAATTTTCGCATTCGAATCACAACGAACCAAGCCCAGCGCTGCATTTGTGCTAGTGATGAAAGTAGAGCTCACTGAGGTATTTCTTCAGAAGAAAGGCTGTTTCTTTGGGTTGTGTTTTTTCAAATATTGAACTGTATTATTTTTTTAACTACGCAGTACTATATGGGTAGAGATAAATAAATAAATGTGCCATTTACACGCTTTTCAAATCCACAAATGACTCAGGACTTGAGACTTGCAAAGCAAAGACTTGTTTCCACCACTGCTACACACCAACCCAAAAAAAAAAACCCCAAGATAAACACAATTTCATTCTGCATCTAGAAGAGATGAATTGCATTTCCATTCATTTCACCAGGAAAGATTACTTTTGTTCGCACACTTTTTGGTTCAAGAGACGAATCACGGAATTAATTTAATTTGTGAACTGAGGTTCCACTGTTCAAAGAAAACCTAAAAATCACGAGCCTCAACATCCCTTCAGCAGCTAAATGCTCGTTTCCGTTATCGACCAACCACGGAGTGTCGGACAACTGTCAAAAAGCATTGTGGGAGTTGCAAGTTTTATTCTTTAGCGCCACACATTTAATACCAACGCAAACATCACAGTTTCCCAACGAGAGCGCCGTAGCACATTAGCAGAATATGGACGAATACATTTTGTTCCAACTGGTCATAAAGCGCATGCACGAGGTTGTCGTCGTACAGCGTTGATATTTTTTGGGAAACTCAAGGTGCACATGAGATGCCACGGTGCACACACCAGAGATTGATAGTTAGCCGGAGCGACTCAGAATGAATTGAGCAATAGTTTCAAGTGCGGTCTGGCTTTGTGCTCAAGCTGCTGTCCACGCCGCAGTGCTGAAACCTGACGTCAAACAAATGCGAGAGGACAAGCTATGCCTCCATGAAATGATCCAAATGCACAGGAGCCTGTTATCACGCATCAAAAACAGAGGTGGCGAAAGTACTCACACGCTACTTACGACAAAGATGTACTGTACGTACTTGTGTTAAAAAAAATAAAAAAAAAAAAAAAAAAAGACTCTGGTAAAAGTAGAAGACCTGATTCAACTTCTTAAGTGGAAAAAAAAAAAGAAAAAAATACAGTACTTAAGTACAAAGGTAAAAAGTTAAACAGTCTTTTTTTCCACTGTCAACTTATACAATAACAATAATCTATCAAAAACAAAATTCCCATAGCTTTGCTAACATTGTTAACGGAACAAAAAATGCAAAATTAGCTAACGATAGCAAGTGAACAAAATGTAGCTTAACTGTACTTTATGTTTGTTTTGTTTTTCAGATTCTAAGTGGGAATTTTTGAACGCCAGAAGCTGGTGGTTTTTAGGCTGCCACGAAACAACACCTATTTGACAATGGAAGTAGTATAGAAAGTATAGAAAGCATTTTTCAAGTAGGGAGTAAAACTAAAATGTCATCAGAAAAATAAATATTCAAGTATACAGTCCCCTCTGAAAGTATTGGAAAGGCAAGGATCCAAGATTTGAGAGATTTGTTTTTTGCAAGATTTGTTTTTGTTGTATACTGAAGACATTTGGGTTTCAGATCAAAAGATCAATATGAGACAAAAGTTCAGAATTCCAGCTTTTATTTCATGATATTTACATCTAGATGTGTTCAACAACTCAGGAGCAACCTTTGTTTGAACCCACCCACTTTTCAAGGGAGCAAACGTATTGGCACATGTGTTTCTAGTTGCTCAGGTGTTGATTTTTAGATTGATTGCTTAAACATTAGCTAGTGCTTGTTTTTAGCTTTGGGTTTCACCCGCGAAAACTGCATTTGCTGTTAAGTAAACGTGAAGACCAGGGAGCTGTCTATGGGAGAAAACCAAACCATTTTGAAGCTGAGAGAAGAGGGAAAATCGATCAGAGCCATTGCGCAGAGCCAACAACAACAGTCAGTGAGATCACTGCCAACGGCCACAGGGCAGGGGTGAAGGTATCACAATCCACTGTTCGATGAAGACTTCAAGAGAGGAAATACACAGGCCATACCACAAGATGCAAACCACTCATCAGCAAAAAGAATCGGAACGCCATGTTGGATTTTGCAAAGACGTACGGAGATGAGCCGCAACATCTGGACTGATGAGACCAAGATTAACCTCTACCAAAGTGATGGAAAGGCCAAGGTATGGAGAAAGAAATGATCTACTTATGGTCCAAAACACACACGCTCATGGTGGAGGTCATGTCATGGCTTGGGCTTGCATGGTTGCTACTGGAACGGGCTCACTGGTCTTGATTGATGATGTCACTCACGATGGTAGCAGCGGAATGAATTCTGAGGTCCACAAAACCATTTTGTCTGGCAATTTACAGAATAGCACAACAAATGACTCCATCGTGGGGGGGTGGAAGGTCTGAGACTGGCCAAGCCAATCACCAGACCTTAACCCAATAGGGCATGCATTTTACCTCTTGAAGTAGCGGTAGAGGCCTCAGTAAAGGCCTGGAAAAGCATTTCAAACGAAGAAGTCAGTGGGTTGATGCAGTTATCGCAAGTAAGGGTTATGAATATTAAATGTAACTTTAAGTTTAAGTTCATTTCCCTAATGTCTGTTCCGATACTTTTGCTCAGTCGAAAAGTGGGTGGCTTCAAACAAAGGGTGAGTTGTTTAACACACCTACATGTAAATACCATGAATACTGAAGTTTTGTCTCATATTGATCTTTTGATCCGAAACCTAAATGTCTTCATAATACAACAAAGCCAAAAGGAATTGACCTTGCCGTTCCCATGCATTTGGAGGGGACTGTAGATACCTGAAAAAAATCTACTGAAATCCTACCACTGGTGAAAATAATAATAATAACAATAATAATAATAATAATGTGGACACGAAAAAAAGGTGGCAGCAACAATGACCATCAAAATAGCTGAAGTGATGGCAACTTGGCAGATGCAACATCAACAGCAAATCGACTTGTTGTGGACAAAACGTCGCCATCATCCTGTAAGAACCCCTCCTCATATTGCATCGAATGAGACCGAAAGAAAAGTCTGCCCCTCCTCCCAAAGTGAAAGGCCAAGAAGAAGAAGAAGAAGAAGAAGCACCACTCACACATACGCGTGGTAGATGAACGCCCATCCCCGCGGTCTTTCCAGCGCATTGTAGAGGAAATTCTGCAATTTGCGGTAACTGGCGTTCTTCTTGGGGGGTCTGGCGGAGATGCTGGCCCTGGGTCTGCACAGGATGCCGCCGCCCCGCTTGCTGCCGCTCTCGGCGCCCGCGATGAGCAGCGCTCCGTCCCGGCTCGATTCGGGACCGCCGGGCTCCAGACCCACGAAGCCCACTTTGTGCTTCCTCTCGGCGGCTTGACTTGGGTAAACGCCGCCGTTGAGGGATTTCTGCACCATCCTAAGACCGCGGCGACTGGAGCGAGGAGCGGTCCGTGGCGTCGGAATGCATCGCCGTGGCTGAGTGAGGAGCGGGTGGGCGGGCGGGCGGGCGGGCGGGTGCGCGCGTGCGCGCGCTGCGGCCGATGCGGTCCAAACGGAATATCCTGCGTCCACAGTCTCCGATCTGCGGTTTGACTTTCACCTCGTCGCCATCTACTTCCGGCTGTTGGCAGACAACGGCCAGGATAAAGCGCACCGAATTTGTGTTAGTTTGCCAGCTCATCAATTAGCTGCTGCCCGGGTGATCAATGTTGCCTTTTAGGGGAATGAATGCGTCCTTTTTTCTTTCTTTCTATCACTTTAATTCGAATTTGCAACAACAAATAACAGTGCGAGAGCTCAAATGCAAAAAATAAAATACAAAATAAAAAAATGACTTGAGGACTGCAACACACCCCTTTAACATCCCACGTTGACGTGAGTGAGAGAGAGAGAGAGAGAGAGAGAGAGAGGTGCAGTTGCATTGAAAAAGTTGAGACTTCACATTAAACTTCCAATTCATTCCATGAAGTGGGTGCCATGTTGTTAGCAATGCAAATTGCAAAGCTGCCCCTCAAATATTTATTAGGCAACCATCCACAGTTTCAGCCTCCATCGAACGAAGACAAAAACGCTAGTGCCGTAGTAACGTCGCTGAAAAGGTCATGCAAAAAGAGCAATATGACGACGCTAAATGGAATATACATCATCGAAAGGACGACATTTGCCAGGTACTTGAGCACCACTTGGGGTCCATCTGTGCACACGCCTGGTGTGAATGCTCGTTTTTCCTCTACGCGCCCTGCGATTGGCAGGTGACCAGTCCGGCGTGGACTCTGCCTCACGCCCAAACGTCAGCCGGGACAGGCTCCAGCTCACCGGTGGACCGAATGAAGCCGGAGTACACGGAGAAAAGGCAGGCAAGCGCGGGGAGAACATGCAGATCCAACATTCAAATCCCAGTCCTCAAAGCTGTGAGGAAGACGTGCCAATCACAAAGGCATCGTGTTGCCGAATAGATAACCTGTACGATCTCATCGGAGATGAAGCCGAACATCCTTCAGGATGAATGTTTAGCCCTTGTCACCATGGTAACACAAAGCCACATTTGCACAGGCACACCCGGCAGCGGAATGCAGCTTGACAATTTTTCGATTGAGCTGGAGCGCATCGAGTCTTCGCACTGTCAACGATCTGACCAGAGACAATTAGCGAGCGATTTTAATGCTAATTCACGACTTCAAGTCAAATGTATTTAGAAGCACATTTCAAGACCATAGACCTCGATCAAAGAGAATCCTCCAGGGAATGAAGATGCTGAGATACGATGGAAATCAACTATAACGATATAGGACGATATGCTTGGCTATTGTTGTCCCGACTCAGCAAAATACTGAGTTGTTGCCAAAATGATTTTATTTTTTTATTTTTTATAAATGTATCAAATACTTACCCCATAGACAACCTAGGCCAGTAATGTATTACAAAACAACAACAACAACAACAAAAGCAATCAAGCGCAATTTACAATATTATCACAACATTTGACCAATTAACAATAGTCTCACAATACATCACTTATGCAAGAATCTGTCTTGGAAAATAAAACTAATCATAGTTATAGACAAAAGTTTGACTTGTTTAGAGGAAAACAATGGATTCATTGCAAGATATAATATATATATATATACATATATATATATATATATATATATATATATATATATATATATATATATATATATAGATATAATAACGACGTACAATATTATTAGATATTTAGATATTAGATATTTTTCGCTGACCAGACCACACACACAAGAAGTGTCATACTTGGAACATTTTATTTACTAGCTTGTTAAGATTGAATTTACAGTGACAATTTTAGAAACAAATATCCTTTGTACAGTTATTTTCAAGCAAGATAAAATTGCAAATACCATATATACACACACACACACACACACACAGTAAGAAACATTAGAATAATCTAAATACAACGTGTCATCAATGACATGCTTGTTTATTCCACATGCTGCAGTCACTAGCATACTTAAACCAATAATTTAGATTGAAGATGAACTGACGCTGCAATTAAGGACCTGCATATGTTGCCTGCGGTGAGACCGGATCGGACGTGGTTTGGGTCCTGGTTTCTTTTTAATAATTAATAAATAGTTTGTGTCGAAGAAGCCATCAGTCTAATGAATGCAGCATGTCAAGACTGTTGAAATGCAATTCAAACCTTTCCCATCGCCAGAACAACACTGATCGGTGAGGTTACACTCGTCACGGACAAGGTGTCGACTCTTTTTTTCTTTTTTTTAAATAAACGCACAGCTTTGACATACCATATTTTAGACATAAAAATGATCAAATTCAACGTACGTCTTTATTCGTCTGCATTTAGATATGTGCATCGTTGTTACAATTTGTTTGTACAAAGAAATGTTACGACGATCCCTTTTGTTTAGCGCCACCTAACAACTCTTACAGTCATTTTGTTTGCTAACACTGTCACGTGCCCTCACTGAGTCTATATTAATACCTACAGTCTTATGACCATTCAAAATGTGAAAATAAACATCAGCATCAGAAGGTAACCCTTCAGGTAGTACATTATGTATGAATATATTAATAATGTATCAATGATTAAATATCTGTCGACTGGGTAAAACATTGTGTCGTTTTGCTATGTTTGTCCTGATTATGGTCAATTTCCCTCCCTTATAGTCCCTGAATATGAACGCAAGACCTCCTGTCAAAAGCCCACATAAATAGATCACAATAAACTAGCAGCGTTGGCAGTTTCATTGGTCCTTTAAATACTGTTCAATATGCCAGCCGCTAGTAAATGCTAGTAAATTCTTTAAAACCCGGTATGGTATAAGTAAGGGATTAAAAAAACAAAACAAACAACAAAAATGCTCCTTTTCGGACACAATAAATAACTATCCTTCATATAGTGCCGCAATACAGTACTCACACTAAGCCTACAGTAATTGCACAGTAACCACATGCACTGTGTTCGATCCGCCCCTACATTCCATACATTCCGTCCCCCTGCCATGACTTTCTGCTTCTACCGAGCAAGCAATCATACATGAATACTGTTCAGTTGGGGTTCAAACACTGAGCCCTGGGGAACACCAATCTTAATAACCTCTGGAGTTGCAGTCCGAGACAAAAAAAGGACAACCTCTTGAGTTTCAGATGGTAGCTACGGCTAGTTTGGTTAATCCAGTTATTGTGAGATCCGTGCTGACGCACAGCTCGAGCGGATATGGGGCCACTTCCCAATAAAACTCTCCCGGATAAATCTCGGAACTTCAGGTCGCGTGGGTCTCGAAAGGCGAAGCCAGATCTTTCCGAGCTCGTCCGTCAAGTTAAGATTCATAGTGGTGGAATCCACGGCAGCGAAGCGCCGCAGGGAACGAGGCTCTGTCCATAAGCGGTGTCCTTTTGGCGGAAAAGTGGTGAGACACTTGATTGTTTCATATCTGCCTCGCCCACATTTGCAAGTCCTCTCTTGAGTTCTACCGTTTTTTTTTTTTTTTTTTTTTTTTTTTTTTTTAAAGTTCTCCATCTGAGGGCGGCAAACATAGCTTGAAGAGTCTGTTAAAAGGACAAAAGATAGAGTGAGGGAATTGCACCGAAGCAAAAGCCGCACATTAAGGAACGGGTTTCCGCAGTACCTTGGTGCTGAAGGTGGCATCTGGTCCATCACCTTGAGATTTTTAGCTGAGAGCTCAACTCTGGCCCCCTGGTGGCAGGGAGAGAAAACATGAGCTTTAACCTCCAAACAAACCAGTGGATACAGAATTCTTCGTGCGCGTGCTTTTGCTTTGCTGAGTGACGGCGGTCTCATTATCGTGCGAAAATTGGTCTTTTGGCGACATACACACACCTCCAAATCGCATGAATATCATCATAGTTTAGGCTTTACACTATCAATGATCAATGTTTTGCGGGGAACCAACCAACAGCTCTAGTCTTGTACTATTCGTAGCATGGCTTGGGCCCTAACCCCCACAAATAGCATTTAGGGTTTACTATTGAAGTCTGCCTCCAATAAAGACCTGTTAATTTAAAGAACTACTCCAAGGGTTACCTGTTTGCGCATAATGTCCATGGTCTGCATGATGCATCGTGGCATGAGGCCGTGGTTCCTCGCAAGGATCATCGCCTGTTCCAGTGTCACACTTAGGGTACTTCTGCAAAGAACGCGGGAACATATAAGTCAGGATTGACAAAAGCGAAGTCCGGGCGTTCCCACACGGCGGCGGAGCATGACGTCGCTGCTCCGCGTTCGCAAAGGCCGACCTCTGCATGCCCGTGGCGCACATGGTGATGTGGCAGGCTCCGAGGCGATTGCACAGCTCGGAGGACACGCACAGCAGGCTGACTCCCGAAGGGTGGCCGTGGGCACCGGGGCGCACGTTGACGTAAGACTGCATCAGTCGACAAAGGTCGTCCAACGTGTTGAGCGGTCGTAGTAGCTGTGAGGTGAACGAGAGGGTCAACTCCCGGCAGGCAGGCACGGCTGTACTCGTGAAATAGTGTCAGGCGTTGTTGTCATTGAACACAGCGAGTGAGGTTGTCAGTCACCAGTAGATTTGAAAGAATTAATCAGCATTGCATAAATGAGGTACGTGGACACAATCTCATGCAAGAATCTTTACAAACAACCCAATAAGTTCATTTGTAGTTCATTGTTTGCACTGGTATATAATAACGCTGCTGCCTTTTACTGAGAGCTTTTTTCTATTTTCCAGTATCTACAGTGTCCTGAAATGGACAAAATAATTCATCTTTTACAGAAAAGGGGCACACCAACTCCGTTTAGAGTGCGTGGTAGCGCTGACTCTCACAACAGACGGCGGGCCACGACAATCCAAATGTTATTCCAAAACGCCGGCGACAATGGACCCTCGGAGGCTGAATACAACCTATTCAGGGACCCTGCTCAGCCTCCTCGGAGAAAATCAGGATGTCACTCATCACAAAGCCTTTATCTGCATGTTTTGAGTAACATTTACCGTTCTTAACTGCCACAGGTAAGTAAAAAGAGGTTAACCGTAGTTAATTATAACGCACAAAAATATTTAATTTGGCCAGAGGTTCCACCGTATGTGGACAAACGTCCTCAGACACAGCTCCTCGTCGATGAACGGTTCACACTTTAAATTCAATTGTAACTCTACAACAAGATACTACATACAGGCTAGCACTACGTACTGGAGAATTTTAATCTAATAACTGGAAACTACGCGTGCCGTCATCAGTGTGGGGGCTCTAAAATCTAATCACTGCTGAGGTGTAAATGGAGGTGATAGAGGATGCTAAAGTGTTGATGTTAGTCGGAGTTAATGGGGAGTTCTTGACAAGCTAATGGCGGTCCAGTAAGGCAACAGGACCCCAGTTCGTCTTACTTTTGCAATGCTCGGTCGAAGATCTCTAACTTCGAAGCCCAGTATCTGTGCTTGCATTTATAGATTCAGTCAAAACATTGCGCACAACTGGGCTTAGGTTGCAGGAATAGCATAATATGCGATATTGGAAAAGAGTAAAACAAGTCATAAAAAGGAAAAATACACTAAGTATATTGATAATAAGTGAGTATTTACCTGATCAATCTTCATAGCTGTGGTGTTTGAGTCTGTGGGCAGATTTGACTTCTCCAAATAGAAGGCCCTGTCGTGACATCAAATATTAGTAGTTTTTGTTTGAAAATGTACGCTTCAGCGAAGCCCTGCATATTCGCGCGCACGTATTCACAGATGCATATGTAGCGGTGCTGCAATCCAGAGAACTGGGAAGTCAGAAATTGACTCAATGATGGGAGAAAAATGCTTGCAAAGACACACTAGCAGACCGTAAGAGGCACTTCGAATGATTTGAACGTGTATTTCTTATATGTAACGGCTATCACAAAGTAACAAAAGCTGTGTCGGCTCTATCGCGAGATCTGTTTAAAATATATCCATGCATTTTCTTGACAGTTTCCCCTCATCATGGTTATCCCCCCTGCTGGCCGAAGCCTGGACTAAACTGTGGGGCCGATGTGCCCGAATACAACATTACCTAGTTGCACGTGACACTCGGAAGCAACGAAACTCAAGTCCATTGAGTTACGTATCGGAACGGAGCGTGTCCTCAGTACCTGAGTTTGCGGTAGTAGGCCTTGACCTTCTCCAAAGAGACCGCATCGGTGCGCTGCTGCAACTCCTCCGCGGCGATGTAGTCCTGCTGGGACACGGCCTCCGGGCGCTCCAGGGCTGCAAAACACAACGGGGACGAGTCAGAGCCACGCGATTCATTTCCTCATGGCAGCGTGTGACAGAGCATCGCAATCCCCTCCCATAGTAAACACATATCCCGTTGGTTTGATTTCCTTTGATATAAATTACGCCTTTGCTTATGTCACACTCCAGTTCTTGCACTTTTACCTGAAGGACACGTTTTCCTATGATACTTGCATGTTGTGCACGTTTCTTATGCGACTTATTTCTTTACTTTTGCTCGTAAGCAGAAAAGTCCACTCATTCTGCAATGCTTAATACATATGTACATGGATGGAAATAGAATACATTTCAAAAACTTGATATCCACTCACTTGCCTATTTATTTTAAGAAAATGTTGTTTTACTATAAAGCCATAATTCAAACCAAAATGCACAATTTATCCACGACTGCAATTGCACCCAAGTAATTCATTCCTGAAGTAATTAAACATCTCAAGCAATGTGATCTTATTTTTATTTTATGTTCCATGGTTTAATTTGAATTTGCAGTTGTGTCTTCGTGATAACTGACGTACTCAAACCCCAAATCTAGTACCTGTATAGGAAATGACAGTACAACGCTCATAGCTATGCAAGGATGTCACCAGCCATAGCAGATCACAGGATGCTTAGCCTGACCGGCTGCAGCAACGTTTGCTTTCCAGTAGGGGGCGATGTAGATCGCCCTCCAAGTCTCACAAAGGTGAGTCTGTGCTGCAAGTTGCGCAATTCTAACAACCGAACATGTGAACAACACATGAGCTCTTTCGTTGGATTCGTGTTCCAACTGGCGATTGCCTGTGGAAAATTAATGACTTTTTGGCACTCAGCTCCGTGATGCATGAAGCGAAGTATTCACACCTGGGCTGGCCTGACACCGGCGGAGTGGAGCGCACTTGTGAAGTCAAGGCGCAACGTAAAGGTGGGTACGCAGATGGCTTCGGGCGAATTTCATAAAAGCGCTTAAGTGTGCAATGAGAGCAGGTAAGAGCCCCGAACGGTGCACGAAGGCAGAGTTGAGAATCGTACACCTGGCGTTTTCATTGACGCGTCCTGCGCACCGCTGTGAAATACTGATTCAAATTAATAAAGCAATCAGAACAGCATGCTTGCGAGTGACTTTAGTTAGTTTGTCCTGGTCAGGTGCTTAAAACCTCTATTTGAACAGACATGTACACTATACTTTGGCAGCTGATAACTCATTTGCAGAGAACTACAACCTGAGTTAGTTGTTCAACAGAGCAATCGGGTTCCGATAAACGATCGGCCAACCGTCCCCCGTTCCCCCCCCCCTCCCATATACCTCTGGTGAAGAGCACGGTGTGGAGTTTGAGGTTGCCTCCGTTTTGTAGCCGACCGGGCAGCTCACTGAAGTGCCAGCTATCCAGGTAGAGCGTCACCTTCAGGGCCTGTCGGCTGCCCTCCACCTGGTAGCGCACGGGTGAGTCTGCAACGCAACACAACACACACACACACACACACACACACACACACACACAGAGACAGACAGACAGAAGAGCAGTTAACAAGACATGCAGGAAACATGTTGCGATTATTCAGCTACCATTTAGACACTGGATTTTTTTTATGCAAGGCCAACATGAAAAACACAAATGATCGCGAAGCTGTTTTTCAGTATTTCGCCCCCTATAGAAGAACTTGAGCTGCCCAGTGACATACAGGAGTTGGGCGACCAGTGGGCAAGTCACGTTACGTCACCACCAATCAATGTAAGTTGGCTATTGTGCCTATTTTATGGTTATAGTCCAGTGTGACGATTACATTTTGAAGGTGAGCCTCCTAATGTGATTTGAAATCGTGTTAAGATACACAAATTGTGAACAGAAAACGGAATTATTTTTGTTTGAATTCTTCAACGCTTTGCCACAAAATTCCATCAATTCAAGACAACCATTTTGGGCTCCAATTGGATACAATATAATCAACAGAATAAAAAGGACACAGCAAGTGTGTTACGAGGGTGCTTGAGGGTTCACTACAGCGAACTGTAACGTCTACAGAAACAAAGTAGGGATCGCTTTTTAAGAGATTTACAACAATTGTTCAATGCCGTTGGAAAGAAAGCAAATCTTTCCAACGAATTCTCAAAGTGTGCTACGAGTACCGCTAGTAAGGACAATACATTCGCATGTAATCATTTAGAAATGTCTGTTGTTAAAAATTTGGGTGACATTTCCATGCAACTTTCAGGTGCAATACCTTTGAATGGAATGATTATTTTAGTACAGTTTTTTAAATGTATTTTCTCAAGCACAGTGTTGATGTTCAAACACAAATATGTTGGTCATTATGCTGCTATTTCCTTGGAGGTGGGACTTGGTGTAAAACATACATCTTTGTAGCTTACTTGCAATGAGGCATTCATCGTCCAGTTGCCTGAAGAACACTGTGACTTTGTCCAAGTCTGACAGAGCCGCCTTGGTGTCTTCTAGCATGGTCCGCTCCTCTTTCTGCAGGGGGGGGAAGGAGAGGGCAGGTTGAGAAGATGCGCCGGCAGGACAGTTTTGATCCACTTTATTCACAAAAGGTTTTTGTGAATAAAACGCACCTCGAAATCAATTCCTGCCTGCTATCTTAATTCCTTAGGGCAGGTTGAGAAGATGCAGGACAGACAAAACATGAAGGAACTGTCCAGGCAATGTTTTGTGTAACACTTGACTACTCTAATGTACAGAGAACCCCCGCATCGTCGTGGCTCATCATTGGTGAATTTGTAGATTTTTTGATCCTCCATTATTTGCTCAAAATAAACTCATTTGTTCGCAGATTTTGTGTTCAGGCTGAAGTCATACAAATATTACTTTTGCAACATCTTGCCGTTGTTGTTACTGTGGCAACATGTATTATTGCGTGTAAATGCAAAAAGTTGAATTGAATTACCATTCGTTTCAAGTGCCGGTGCGCATTTGTTTGCCCATGTGTGATGTCACTAATACGACGGAAGAGCCTCACGTGCAAGCGGTTTGTTCGTGTCGAATCATTTCCTTCGACTGAACACAGTCATTTAGGGAACGCGGGTTCATGATTGCGTACATGATTCTTTGTTTGCACTGATACAGACCACAGCAAATCAGGTGAACCAGTCTCCTTCTTGAAGTGTTTTCCTGTCAATTCCGAACCCCTTTAAGGGGTTGGAGAGTGGGTCAACGATTCGCGGCATGGGGTTTCACTCTAATTCCACTAAAGTAAGGTAAAACTGCTCACCCTTTGAAGATACCTGACAGATTAATAATCACCAGAAAAGTGCATTACAGTCCATTCGTGGCGTTTTCTAGGTATTGCGGGATTTGTGGTGAGTCTATCCCAGGCGGCACAAAAAGCACACCTTATGCTTTGTGGTTGTTTTGCCCGTATATACCGTACCGTAATCGTATGCTCAACATGGCATCTCCTGGCTGTGATGTCAAGCACAAGGTGCGAGGGCTGCGGGCAACCCTAAAATTTGCCTTTGCGCCTTTCACGGGAAGGTGTGATGTAGCATTTTTTGTTTTTACATAACGACAATTTATAAACAATATATATCATTGCCTGGTCAATTGCTTTTAGAGTTTTCAATGAATTCAAGGTCAAAGAAATGTCTTCGATTTTTCGCGATGCGGCCCCTCGGAGGAAAAAGGTTCGGCACAGAACATTTCGCTGGATCTCCGAGTTGGCATTTGACTTCGGAGGTTTTTCTGTACATCACTGAATTAGGAAATGTGTGCAGGTTTGCCACAGTTGTCCTCACCACATGCGGCGCGAGCGAGGACTGCAAGTGCAGCAGCACGCCGATGGCAGATATTTGCTCCAGCCATTTACGGCTGGTCTCCTTGCTGTCCTCCTGGTACTCGCCGGCGTTGTTGAACCGGCATCGTAACGCGGCCAGCAGCTGCTCGGCCAGCGTGCAGACGGCAGCCGTGGCGGCCTGGCAGAAGATGACATCGCGTCGAAGCTGCAGAGATGTGTCTGGCAAAAGAAAGATGGAAATCCTGATTGAAAAGTGCGATTGAGTCCATCCATCCATTTTCTGTACTGCTTTAGAAATGTTACTAATAAAGCACGTCTCACAGAGAGGACTCATAAAGGGCTTCACGTGGTTAAAAAGGAGACTCACTAACATTTTACAGTAAGTACAGTTGTACATGCATACTGTGAACAGCCACAACGTTAGGTACACCTGCACGATCGACATTTGAGATTCAGTACTCGACGTGCATCCTAAAGTCTACTGGGAAAAATGCAGTGTTTTAATTCACACTGTCAGAGAGGTATCCATTTAAAAATCGCGAGAGCTGGTTCTTATCAGAGAGTCAAATTATGGGAAATGTTCACACAGTTCTGGGTTTTTAGTTTTATCGGCCATCACATTAAAAGCGATGATGTGTTGCACTACCTGTGCATTTCAGCAGGGCCAAGAGAAGCTGGTTCTTTCCATCTGCAAAAAAATGATGGAAAACAGTATGTCGTGATGATTGTATGTAAAACAGAAATATATCCAGTACGTATATATGATTCCAGTGAATACTGTCGTGATGACATATGTGCTGTGTGAATGCCTTTGTATTTAACAAACCTTCCACAAATCTCTGCAGGCTCTCCACCAGCGTTTTAATAGAGCTGGGAAGGTTCCAAGGGTCCTCCTGGATATTCTTGTGGATGACATTACGATAACGAACCGTCCAGTCTTCTGTCTGGCGAAACTCTGTTCACATGAAAGCGGCAACACGTGAGTACGCGTCTCTGTGGCTGGGCACACGATTAAAAACACACTCTCTCGCGCGTTCACGCGTAAGCAAATATGAACCTGGTTGGCTGTGGTCGGAGTAAAAGTGCTTGGTCTCCTCACAAGCCTTGGTCATGACACTTCCTTTGAGGAGGCAGTTGATGGAGTCAACCTGTGTGCAACACACAAAAAACTCAAACCATCCGAACAAATTTGCGGCATTAACTCCCAACTGAAGGGCTTTTTTTTGCGGTGTAAAATTGACACGTGCCTACCGAGCAGACGCACGGACGTGACCAATCAACAGAGGAGCATTTGTCAAGCTCCACTCTTTTGGTACTACAGTATACCACCGAGATAAGTACACAAAGGGAAGGGTGCCAAATGGATAAGGACGATATGAAGAGCTTATTTTGAAACCCTCCCCATTTTTTCCACATACAAAA
The DNA here is from genome assembly GCF_024500275.1 of Phycodurus eques. NCBI lineage: Eukaryota > Metazoa > Chordata > Actinopteri > Syngnathiformes > Syngnathidae > Phycodurus > Phycodurus eques. Next base: position 2,323,657 of record NC_084525.1, on the reverse strand, counting down.
AAAACCCATTAAACAGGGCTTCATGGTCCGGACTTATGGAGTACTTTTAGCTGGGGAATTCACCTGGATATTGTTTCACACTCGTTCAGGTCCATGTAAAAAAAAAAATTACCACGGCCATGTATTTTATTCCTTTTGCAACCGATCATTTCAAAGTGAATCCCTTCTAAACATTAAATTGTGTGGTTTTTTTGTTTGTTTGTTTTTTAAATTTATAATTATTATTAAGAAGCCCACTCCTCCTTGCGGATGGGGTCAATGCAAACAACACATTTTGCGGTTACTAGCTTATCTTACTATCTATACACACTGTATCTATATTCTGAGCATCATCCATCTTATTTATTGTATTAATAATATTGTTCATCGTCAATCAAATGATTTTGTATGGATGTATTACAACTGGAAAGGTTGTTTAAATCGAGTACTCCAGTGGTTCTCAAACCTTTCACAGCAAGTGCCCACCCCCCAAAAAAAAAAAACTCTGCTCTCAAAGTACCAGCAAATGACCAACATTAAAACCAACAGCAATGTTGGAGGCCTAAGTGTTCGTCAAAAATGATGCAGCAGTTTTAGTCCGAAAAAGTTCTTTTTTTTTTTTTTTTTTTTTTACTGTAACATTATGCAGTTGGAACATTAACACTGTTAATTAACACTGTTCTTAAAGAACAAAAAAACATTTTCGTAAAAAAAAATTATTCCATTATAATGCGTATCAATTAAGTGAACTTAATTAAGTGAACTTAAATGTAAAAAAAAAAAAAAAAAAAAAAAAAAGGTCCTTAAAAATAAAATGCAAATGTATAAGAAACACAGTGTAATTCAGAAGTAAAATAAAAATGTACGGTATTGTGCTTGACTCCAAAAAGAAACAGGCTAGCTACAAGGTTCATTCTAATGTGTTTGATTAAATGGCATGTATTAAAATGTACATTTTATTTGTATTCACGGATTTTTTTTCAAGCACAACTAGAGAAACCCTGTGTAGCACTAGTGGTAATTGTACCACGAATCACTGGCATACTGCACAGTCCTTTGTCCCAACTCGTCTTGAACACGTACAGTATATACAGTACATGTATTTCAAAGTGAACGTACCTGGTTGAAAAGATGCTCAAGACAGCCGTGCAGCTTGTCCTGTTTGTCTGAGGGGATCCTCATGTCGCAAGGTAGCTCATCCCCTAGCAAGCAGAACACAATTGTCATTTTTCCCAACATTGATAACCTGCAAATTTAATCCAGTGCAGTGTGCAAGTATTGTATATGAAATGGGTATATGTCTCACATTGTGTTAGTGTGCGTTCCTATGAACGGGAGTCCTGGAGCAAACGCACTCTACTTTAACAAAGTAGCATTTAAGAACCAAAAAAATGTTATTATTTTTTTCGGATGACTGTGGTCACTTATTTTAAATACTGTAGCTTTAAAGTGTGATGTCATGTGAATGGTATAGCTTCATGTTGGGGGTCATGATCATACACTTTCAAATGAATACATAAAGTGAACAAGTACTGTTTTTGTTCATGTTTTCCATTTGCACCCAGAAGAACTGCAACTAAGGGCAGACATGTTTGTTTGTCTTCATGTGAGTCGTTAGATGCAGTGACACATTTTCCCTTGTGTTGGCTCTCACATTGGATCAGGAAGCCTCCAATGCGGCGAGGAGCCAGGTAAAAAAAAAAAAAGAAAAAGAAAAAAAGAAAGGACTGAAAGTGTGTCACTGGAGATAAAAGGACTGCGAGAGTGTGGCATTTTGGACAACAAAATAAAACGTGTTGCGCTACATTTTCTGCTCAGGTTTTTGTTACCTGATCCCATTTCGTCACTTCCCAGGTAAGAGCTGTTACTCCTCACACTTGTGTAGGACAGGACAGAATCTCGGTTGCTGTTGCATTCACTGATGTAAAAGCACATAAAAAAAATAAATAAAAAAACAACAACAAGAGCACACGGTTCAAATGTGGCAAAGCGCATCGTTCTGCTCTGCAACCACAGAGGAAGTTTGCTCAGCTTTAGCTTGTCATTATAATGTCAAATAACCTTTTATTTACAGTATATCAAAGGGAATTAAATGCTTCTCACTGTAGCAATAACAAAAGAGACTTTCCTTTAATGGGTAGCAGCATCAGCTTGTATGACTTAAATATGGAAAACTGAGCTAAACTACAATACCGTATATGTGCAGCAAGCACCCTTTGCCTTATTTGAAGCTCGGTATTTCTATGCACAGGTCGACATGATTCGACGGGATTTGCGGGAGGAGACAGCCAATTAGCTGTCAATTTTTGACAGCTACTTCTGTTTGACCCAGTTTTGTACCCGCTTTCTCTATATTTGGCCCTTTCCCCTGATTGGTTGCCTGCGTGTAGAAGACCCACTTGTGAGAGCACGTGTTTTTTTACGTCGACAGCGCTGGCTCGGGAGCGGAGAGGGAAGGCGGAGATCTTCGCTGGTGCCGTAGATAGGCTCGAGAAATTCGAACGACCTGATTTCAGGCCTCTTGGCTGAAAAACGTCTGAAATTCGGGAATGCGTGGGTGATTTTAATTCACATTTCACTCGTTCACTGAGAGGTCATAAAGCCAATATTACCTCCAAAACAACAGAAAATGTTGGTTTGGTAAAATATGACACCTTTAATCCTAAAGACCATATCATTTTAGAGAAAATGTAAAAAGTAGCTGGAGACCAATGGAAAAACAAAACTAATTGATGGAAAAAGAAATGACATGCCACAAACTCACTCCTACTCTTCTTGATGACTCTCCCTCACATAAGAGACTTAGAAAATATCGCACGGCAGTTTGCAACAGAAACTACTCGATCATGATATCTGCACAAATTCCTGGAGTCACATTTGTTATCACTCTACTGTCAACGCAAACCAGTTGAAGCTAGTCTCATTTCTAACAGGACCGCTCTCAGATGATTACTTAATATATTCCCCTGTGCATCGTCATACGGTTATCTTGAATTTATTGTCAAACGAGTGAGTAAACAAACAAAACCCGGCCTATATTTTCCATCGCATCCTCTTGCGATGAGGTAGTCGCACACGCTGCGGCTGAGCCTTAATGAGAGACTGGGCCAGGAGGCCGCACCCCAAACGCTTGGCTCTATTATAGACCGTCCCACCACACCGACAACCAATAACTACGCCTTTGTGAGTGGTGGAGGGCGGGGCTCGGCGGGGCACCGCGCACACGTTTACACACACGTCTTGGGTGAGCTCACAACAAGCAAATTACATAACCAGATCAGACCAAAACATTTTGAAGTCATTTTTAGCCCTGCAATCTTAAATTGAAATGCCAACATCTGGAGTGAATTGTCAGGCTCCAAAGGGGGGAAATGAGCTGGATTATGGGTTTGTGAAGTCAGTCGAGGAGTTTAAACACTTGCTCATGTGTAATCCAGGTGTGAGACAAGGGTTTCCTGTGTCTCCACTTGACAACTCAAACACAAAAATTAGGCAAAACATTGCAGAATTGGCAGCACTAGCTCAGTTTTAAATACAAAAAAAAGTTGCCATTAGAAGCTACTGAAATCTGCAGACATGATTCGGTCACCTGTAGGAGTCTCTGTAGCTCATTGTGTCGTGACCCGAGTCCTCCTGGTCCTCCTCGTTCACCTTGAAGCAAACCCGTTTAATGCCACCTTGCTCCACTTTGTCCTGGTCGCAGCTGTCCTCACAGGGGCCCAAAGAAGGGGGCTGGCCTGTCCCATAGACGGGAGCCCCCCCCCCACCTGTCGGGATCTGTGTGGGCTCGGTGATGGATGACAAAAGACTACAGGAATGAAAGAAGACATACGCAGTTATATATATTTAAAAAAAAAAAAAAGAATCTGAGAAACAATCATTTTACATTTTTACATTCTAAAAATGTATACTGCATTATGTCACGGGACAAAGACTCCCTCACAATTCCAGATTTGCATGTTACACCCCTTCCTCACAATGACAGTTTCTTCTATTCATGCACTGGCCTGGGACATAAATATTTTGGGCCTGAGGAATGTTGTTGTTTTTTTTCCAATCCTCAGCCTTACACTAGGCAAAGAGCACAATGAAAGAAAAAAAAAAAAGCCCAAATTATGACATAGGCTTGACAACTCCCAACTCTTTCTATGGAGTTTTCTAAATATCATTGTGGAGGCTAGACACACATAAACGCCTATAGCAATGTTTTGATAAGATAAATCAAGACTTCCTGTTGAGTGAAAGATAAGAAGAGGACATTCAATCTATCCTACTTACACGTCTATTTGAGCCACATATTGCTTCATTTCTCGAACAGCAACGTCCAGGCGGCTGTACAAGTGAAGGTAAGCGTCCTGCGTCTCCATGTCCTCCTGCTTGAGCAGAAAGCTCAAGCCGCCTTCGCCGTAACCTCGGCCGTCCGTCAAACTTTCGCCTCCATTCAAGGACTCCTCTCCGTCTTCCCCGTCCGGGCCCAAAGAGTTCCAAGAAGGAGCTCCCATGCTGCTCACACAATGCTGGGTGTGTGACATGGGGTTCAGTTGAGCTGGATGTGAAAAGAGTACAGTAGATCAATGCAGAGTATAGAAGGGCTGCGGGGGCGAAAAGAAACGGGAGACAAATGCAACAGATGAAAACAGACGCAGGCTAATGCAGAGTAGAGTGAAGTAGCTTGGAGTACATTTGAGTAGAGTGAAATAAAAGTGAGAAGATTAGCCTCATGCTTCTCAATGTTGAATGAGTAAATTAGTAGAGGATACAAAATACAATGGAGTGCTAATGTGTAAAGATGTAGAATCAAGCGTTGTAGAGTAAAGTAGGGCAGAGTAGAGACAACTTGTGGGCTGCGGTGGGTGAAAAACAGACTTGACTGTCTGACATCGGGATCCACAACAGATGTTTAAATGGAGGAACACTTTTGTCTGCTTTCCATTTAAGGAGGAACTTGTTCAGATGCACTCCCGCGGCTGACATGCAGAGCTAAGTCAAATGTTTACTTAAGTTACAAGACAGAAAAAGCTGCAGTAACCTGAGAATTCCTGCTCGGGACCCAGAGTGCGTATTATTAGTAACGCTGACATTAAGCAGTGCCTAGAATTGTATTTTAAAAACCTACATTATTTAGATGAATGAGAACATCTGCTCAGTGCAACTGCTAGGCAGATGTCAGAGGGAGTACAAGCGGGGCCTGAGGAACAATGCAAGAGATGTTGTCTAGACAGCTGCATTGCATTTGCATCTTGCATGAGAGAGGATGCTAGTATTTGACTATTTAGGAAGTTAAAAGGAAATGTACTTCTAACAATAGAAGAAGAATTTTACAAAGCCTGTATGAGACTCCCCCCCCCCCCCCGCGCCCCCCCATGTACCCTCAAATTGTATGCCTTTCTCTGCCCTTTGACCTCTGCAGTAAACTAACCGGATCCAAACGGCGAACTACTCGTCGGGTCTACCAGGGAAATTGCTGTAGAGAACTAATGGCATTCCATTCATGGCGCTGTGGGATTTTAATGGCCATAAAGGTCAATTAGCCAGAGTGATCGCTAAGCTGCTGTTAAGTGGGCTCTTACTAACCCGTGCCATGACGGACTGAAAGGAAAATATCCAAGTACTGCATTATTTTGACAAGTACAGCTACAATCTGATTGAATGCCCTGCATTTCCAACATCGTGTGCAGTTGTTTATTAACCCAAAGGACACTACCTTGATCCGGGTCGAGACCGAACAGCGAGTTCTTCCGTCCAAAGCGGATATTAAAAGTCCTGCCGGCGGAGGTAGCACTTTTGGGGTAGGAAACCTGCATCAGGTTGACGTGGAAGTTGGTGGGAACAAAGTCCGTGCAGCTCAACGGGTGCGTTCGGCTGCTCGCTTGCCTGAAGGTGGGCCAGGCCGTGTTTCGAAGTTCCGAGGAAAACTGTGACAACATATGGGTAACACAACAATTACCAATGTCCTGACAGTTCTTAATTATAACTGTAGCAGAAAAGGGGAACAGCAGTTAAGTACAATAACATTTCATTCGAACAAAGTACAGCGAACGTAATTTAGAAGAACGCTGCCGAAGCTCAAACTCATTGATTGAAATGACAGTCAACATCCACACAGTAACATTCACACGAGCATCATAAAACATTGGAAAGCAGTATGTCTTTAAACGCGACGAGCAAGCAATCAACAACACCCCTGTTATACCCACGGCCAGGAAGTGAGACCATTCCCTACCTGCTGGTAGCTGTCGATGCGCCATCGGATGCTCTCCAGCTTGGTGTCGCAGATGTGCCTGAACTCATACTGTGGCATTGTGACCACTCTGTCGCTCCGGGAGATGAGCTGGCTGCAGTTACTGACAAACTGCCCGTCATCACTAGAAAAGGCCTCAAGAATCTGCACGAGTAGACAGTAGAGAGTTGAAGGAAATGTACTACCATTAATGTGTGAACCACATATACAGTATAGGTAACATATTCATATAGTTTACACAAAACTACAACCTTAGCAGTGAGGGTAAAGCAGCCTTTAGGCTCCATTATCTTTTCCAGGACGTGGCTCTTGATCCCGGCAGTGCTGACGTATTCATAGAGCACCCCATGCTCCAGGTGGACATTATCCACGGTCAAACTGACCAGCGGTGTGTCATCTGACACGGAAAGGCTTCCCAGTCTATAATCTGTGGGCCGCAGAAAAAGAAATAGGAAAGAAACACATGGAACAACTCGTTTGTGCCCTTCGGCAAAAGCAACACGCCACATTCTGATTGTCCATGCATAGATTTCGGGACAATCTGTGTGTTGTACAGATATATTGAATTGAGCATTTTATAATGTTGAGTGCGTAGCTGAATTGTGGCTCAAGAGACTATTTAAATGTTGCAGTTGTTCTCTTGAAACTAACTGAAATAGTTCATGAAGCTGCATCAAAAGAGGAAAACCTAATCCTTGTGACTACTTGAGTAAGCACAAGACGTAGAAAACACATTTTTGGAAAAAAAAAAGGGCACTTTGGAGGAAGTGCCTCTGCCAAGTTCGAACGCTCCTAAATGTTTAGGAGCGTTCGAACTCTGACCATCTATTTTCTGGAACGCTAAAATAATGACGACGTGATGGCCGAAGTCTGTTTCACTCCAGTCCTGTAGGTGGCAGTAATGGGCATTACTAAGCGGGTGCCCATTTCTAGACGCAGCAAAAATGTCTTGGTGGAAGGGGGATGGGGGAAATCAAAACAGCTTCCTTGATTTTCACATTCTTGTGGATCTAGACTGAGATTTCAAGGCTTATTGGTTGGCCCACGCACCACCCATCCAGTTGGTGGATTTAGTTTTGTGTACTGTAATCTCGCCAATTAACTAACTGCTAACTAACAGATTCACCGAATGTGACGTGATAACGCGCTGCAGAGAATGCCACAGTCTAAGAACAAACTGCTGAAAAGGCTTTTTTAACAGCCTGCCAAAGACTCAATACAGACATTAATAGCCTCTGGCAATCTAGATGGAAAATGATGTCAGAAGCAATGATGTCATATCATGGCTGCATTATGACTCAATCTTCAATCAGACATCAAGCAGCTAAAGTTCAAGTGTCAAAATGAAATGGTTGGGCCACCAATGAGACTCAAAATAGTAAAAAAAAAAAAAAAAAAATTATAATAATAATAATAATACAAAAAACTGAGGAAAAAAGGGTGCGCATAATCCGTCTCACCTGTTCCATTGGTGCCATTTTCCTCACTGTGGCCAGAGCCATTTTCTACAGGGTAAGGCCTGAATGGGCTTTCTTTCGTTTCAGCTGAAGCTCGCTGGCTTTGAAGCTCTTCCACATCCTCAAAAGCACGGTACACCCACTGACACTGGGGATGCAGTAGATTACAGCTAGATAGTCATAGGTGCACCAATTCATATCATATTTAACAATGAATCGATCATTTTCATGATTAATTATGATGTGTGTCACACTTTTCCCTAATCTACATTCAGAATTCCAGTAATTAAAGTGTATGTGTGTACATCCACTTAATGAAGAGAATCAAGAAGGTCCACTGAGGGTGAAGTTGATTCTCCACCCCAAACTCAGCAGTGCAATCAACCACATGGACAACATCCTGATATCAAGCGATGCTCCAAAACCAATCCAAAGAGGCCTCACACTTTGGCTGAGCCTGTTCATTGGGCGTGAGCGAAGAGGATTTGGAAAGAGAACAGTAGGCTGGGAGGACTATGAAAGAAAACAAAACACTGCAGCGCACTTAATACAGCGAGGGAGACGTCCCACTCTGTCTGCAGCCCTGTGAAAAACCGCCTGGCACCGCTGACTTCCTGTTACCCAGACGAGAGTGTTGCAGGTTAGGATGTCGGCTGTGCACAATAAAGAGTGACCTTGTGAACTCGAACATGACTTAACCAAACACAAATTTGAACCCAAACATTCTTAGCAACAGTGGTCGACAATCCTGCAGAAAGATACAAGTTACTTCATTTGCGATATCTGGTTTGTGCACAGCACTGTGTACATTTTGGACTGCAGAACAGTGAACGGTATGTGGGAAAACACCACGCAGCCCACAACTGGAGTCGAGAACAGTGGTGGTGACTGGAACGATTTCTGGAGATTGCAGATGAATGTGAAAAGAGGGAAAGATACCGAACATTAAAAAAGGCTAAGGTGCTAACAAAAGTGAAAAGCAATGTGCGGGGGTTTCCAGTTGTGTTTTGTCCATATGGTTGTTTGTTAAAATACTTCTTCCTAGTTCAAAGAGAATGACAAAGAGGCGTCATTTGTAGCATAAATAATGTTCATTCTTGTGTTGTAGGAGTTGGGTATGCCACATAGCTGAATACTGATGTCATCGTATGTGGGTTTTTATGAAGAAGTACGTTGCCATGTCAACCTTCAGACCCTGCCACGCTCTTATTACAACGCAAATTGATCCATTGTGTTTGTTTTTGTTTGTTTTGTCTTCTCACCACATGGGGAAGCTCGAGGTTCGCCTGCTGCGCGCTAAAGTGCTCCAGAACCTCTTGGTAGTCGCTACGGTTGACGTTGTTGCCGTTGACTTTCAGGATGACCTGACCGGGATGAAGCCCCGCCCCTGCCGCCTCCCAGCCTGTGTAGAGTGTCAACGAGAGAGGTCAAAGGTAAGATCAGTTAGAGTCGGAGAGACGGAACTGCATTGGTTAAATAAATAAATTGTCGTCCCGTGTAACCCGAATCTTTGTTCGGCGACCGCCACATCAAGCAAACAAAAAAACCTGTCAATTGTTGAAGGCTCAATCTAATTTAGTCAGGAGCCTCTGCGGTTGTACCGGTCTGAATCCTCCAAAGGTTTTCGACAAAAATAAATACATGAAACCTTGGAGTACATCTGGACTACATGATGTCACCGGAAAGGTCAGGACAATCTGGCAAGACCTCAGCTCAGTGACCATCAAAGAATTAACTCTGCATGTGTGGATTTTCGGGGCTGCTTTTTGAGATACTTTCTATTTTGTAGGACCTTAGTGTCTGTAACCCCAAGCACCAAAAATGATAGAACTTTATCTCCTTTTTCCACAATTCTTGTTAAAAGAATGGAACAGCTTGAACAAGCAGTGTGAGCACAAGCAGAAAATGAGGAGAAGTTACTTGACGTAAGCAAATTTACATTCAAACCAGTAACTCCAGCATCACCATACTGTTGTCATTTGTTAACCAGATTAAGTTTCATTGTTTTTACTAATAACAAAAGTGTGACAATTAATGTCAAAGAGTGAAAATCTGAGACACATCTCATTACTGATCATTAAGTGTTGTTATTTTTGTTTTTTACTAGCATCAGTACAATTCATAAAGATTTGATCCTGACAATGCGTACATAACCAGACAATAACCTTTCCTTTTTTTCTTGTTCCAGCAAGAAAACAGACATCCATTTTTCTCACGACATGCTATTCTAAGCCACTAATGGCCTTTCAGAATGGATGCCCAATCAACACCTCCATTACCTGTTGCTCTACCATCTAAAAATATCACTTGCATCACTTCCTCCTCAGGGTAACAGCAGTTACCTAACTACAACACCACTGGGCCCCGTATTGGACAGCACAGAGGGAAATTAGGTGACAGACGTTCGATTAGAGTTTTAAACAGCGTTACGTCGACGTAATATGCCTAAAAGTGGCAAATGTAGAAGTGTCTGGGAAGTAGAGTTTGGCCTTTTAGGGATTTGAACCTTGACCGGATGCCGTGTGGGTGACAGGTGGTCATAAAATCCCAATAAAAACTCACTAAGGGCAGAATGGAACAGGTGGCTAAAGGCTAGAGTTACCTCATCTTTGCCTTGACTTCAGTAGAGTTATTTGTCTTTTCGACACCATAAACGCTTTCAAAGCACTTCGCAGCACTGATGGCGTCATTGTCAGGGTAAACTTGCTGAAATATGTGCACAGATACCCCAAACATGAGGGTCCTGTTGGCAAAATATATGAGGCTTGTAACCGAGTGCAGTAAATGTAAATTCAATGACACTTCTGCAGCTGCAGACTGCTCACGAGCAAAACTACACGAGCATCAACAAAACCATAAGGACATTCTGGGTTTTGTGAGCTTTATTACCGTTGTTAAAGCAGGTTACTTCATCACACACACAAAACAATGTGTTAGATGAAGGGGAATAATACTGTTTTCCAAGGAACGTCTGTTAAAATTGCAAACTGTGAGATTTCCTTAATTTCTCAGTGGGCATGATATGAAACCCAACGACAAACTTCAGGCACTTGCAGGAGGTCGGAATCTATGAAGGTCTATAATTTGACAATCTGACATAAAATATCATTGGTGAAATTAGTAAATGAGGAATGTCCACCCTCGATGGAAGTCTGTGATCGGGTTTTCACAAGAAACTGCGTGTCACAGTGACATTCATTTACAGTCATAATGCTGCAGTTCAATCAATGGAATTGGTCACTCACCTTTCCTTACAGCGTGGACATGAGGGGGGGCGGAGCCACATAGTCTAAAGGAAAGGCTGTCTGGGTTGTCAGGGACTTTCACAATCCTGGAGGAGAAATACCCAGTCGGACCAGTGCACCTCACGTGTATGTTGCATGCGTATGTGCGCAGTCACTTACTCCTTGGCCTTGGTGGCGACGAGCAGCCGCAGGGAGCGTCGTACGCAGAAGGCCTGGTTGATCATGGCTTCCACCTCGGAGAAAGGCCTGAGGAACAACAGGTCCTCGTTGATGGTGTGGATCTTCCTGCCCGCCTGCAGACCTGCCATCTGGACGGACAGATGGACATGGATGATCTGGTCAATAATAGGTCACACCATCCCACCGTGCCTGCAGTCTGATAGTAAGAGTGTCACGACAGGACTGCATTGAGTTTGTGTATTACCTGTTAGCGCTAGCGTTAACAGTTTTAATGCACTGTAAGGTTTTGATGCCAAGATCAACCAATAAGTGCATCCAAGGTGTTTTCACTTAAATTTCAATTAATTGGCCCCCCCCCCAAAAGTAATTTACTCCAAATAATGTACCTTTGTTAATGTTATTTTTGCAACAGTCAAGTCACATTTTTTATTTTTTTTTATTTTGGGCAAGCCGTTCGCCTTTGGCGACACATTTGGAACTAGGACGCACACAACTTCCTTGCGGCTCATGAAAGCGACTCGCCTATGATGAGTACTATACATCAACCTCACCATGACCAAGCACACCGCCATAGTAAGTTTGGGATATAATGTGAAACCTTTGCACTGTATATACTTTTTTTTGTTTGTTTGTTTTTTGTTACCTTGAAGCGGGGAAATACCCAAGTATTCCCGCTTCAACTTTCTCACACCAACAAGTCGAGGCAGATGTCCACCCCACACAGACTCTTAAGTTTCCTATTCAGTAATGAAGAGCATAGTCTTAAACCTGCTGTGTGTGAAAAGTTACTTTTGTTGCAAAATGACGTCAGCTGAATGAACTACCATCCACCACCAAGTAATGCAAATTCATCTAATCGTGCAATACTTAATAAAATAATTAGTATTCGACTATGAAATAAAACATCACAATGGTGTGACACCTTGTCACATGCTTTGCTCGCTTTTGTCAGATACAAGCGTTACCTAACTGGCTATTAATAACTTTCACACTACACGATGACCCGCAATGGGACATGAAATGCAGTCACGTTGTGAGAACAGCGTGTGCGCTCTGAGGGGATCCAGCGTGAGTCCAGTGTCCTGGACACACATCCGGAGGGGTGGCCTTGGCTGAGCTGGGGCCCTGAATCTGGATAACGGCCTGGGATGGATGAATGACCGGGAGGAGCAGAGAGGAGTTTGCCTGACTTGATGTCATAGTATCATCGTCAAAGGGCTGTGCATGTGTTTGTACGTGCTTGTGCGCATGCGTGTGTGTGCGCGCGTGCGTGTGTGTGCGCGCGTCAACCCCTTTTGAGAGCCCCATGGGAATCAGCTGAGCCGCATTCAATGAGCTGGCACACAGGCTGTGTCACAACTACCAATGGTGTTATTGTGGGGAGGTTGGGGAAACTGAGGATGATGAATAAGAGACGAAGAGGGAAAGAGAGGAAAGGAGAAAAAAGAGCAGAGATTGAGGGTTTACTGTGGAAAGAAAAGTCCAGAGAGACAAAGAAAGAGAGAAATAGAGAGAGATTATCCAGACGCCGATTTGGGATAGCAATGAGGGAAACTGAAATAAGAGAAAGTAATTGCACTAAGTTAGTGGAGACATTTATCAAGACAAAATGACCTTCATTTGGATAGACACCAGATCGTACACCATCATAGATATACGGTAGACCAGTTGCATATGTCTGACTTCTGTCAATAAGATCCACACATTATTTACTGGAAAAACAGTCATGTGAAAATCTTAAATAATAGCCGGCCGGTCACCCATTTACAGAATTCATGGGTGACCGGCTTTTATTTAAGATCTTCACATTTCATCTCGATCCAGATTGAAGTATCTGAAATTGAATTTTCTATGAGACTTCAATTATAGTGGATCATAATTCGTTAGTACAGTACGCCATAGAAAACGCTGGGTTGGAAGGCAAACTCAAGGTTTTCTATGACTGCAAAGCCATAACCCTAACCCTTCAGTCACTTGATTTTGATACGTGTATATAGAATATACATACATATACAGTGCATATATACAGTATAATGTATACAGTATGTGCACGTGAGTTCATGCCAGATACGAGCTCCGGGTGGAGCAACCCTAAAATGTGGGTGTTCCCTGTCGAATCTGGCCTTGCGCGTATTCCCCCGTCGAATTAAGCACTTTTCCGCTTCTGCGCTTCAGAGGCTAGGCTGTATTAAGTCAAGCTGCCCAAGAAGCTGAAAAATCATATTGCGTTCGAAGTTTGATGCAGTTTCATTATACGCCACACACATTAATAACACTGTAAGAGACTTCCAGAAAGTATCAAGAGAGACTGAACAAAAAAAATATTCTCTTGCGTTGATGACAGAGGCGCCATGAGTCAGTTATGACAGCGTTTTTTAACCAGGCTATTTTTTGGTAGAGAATATGAAACAGGGCGGGACGGTGAGCGACTGGTTAGGGCGTCTGCCTCACAGTTCTGAGGTCCGGGGTTCAATCCCCGACCCCGCCTGTGTGGAGTTTGCATGTTCTCCCCGTCCCTGCGTGGGTTTTCTCCGGGCACGTCGGTTTCCTCCCACATCCCAAAAACATGCATGGTAGGTTAATTGACAACTCTAAATTGCCCGTAGGTGTGAATGTGAGTGCGAATGGTCGATTGTTTCTCTGTGCCCTGCGATTGGCTGGTAACCAGTTCAGGGTGTGCCCCGCCTCCTGCCCGATGACAGCTGGGATGGGCTCCGGCGCGCCCGCGACCCAAGTGAGGAGAAGCGGCTCAGAAAATGGATATGAAACAGCACAGTGTTCTCACTATTACAACAACAACATTCATCGTAATGGTGCAATAGTGACCTATATATTTCAGCATTTGCTTTTATTTGTTTCGATGTTTGTGGCACGCCCCCCCCAAAAAAATTAACAATTAATTTTTAAAAAAATCCTGTTTTATTGAAGGCCTGTAATACTAAATTCCAGCCTAGGGGGGCGACAGAAGTTGCATGTTATAGCTTTCAGTCATGAGCACAGTATTCTGATTAAATTGCTTTTATTGGATTTACTGTATTTCATACGGAACTTTTGTCCACTCATCCCAACTGGCTGGGGATACATTGCAAACCTACATAAGGTATTTTCAAATTTAAAGTCTGCTTTATCCTTTTTCACAGATTTCAATGATATTCACAAGTATAAGGAAAAGTAGATGTTGCAGAATTTCTACGCCACCTGCCCTGTCAATGAATCACACCTTTTTGGTGTTTCCACATTTATTCAAAATTGAAAGTGCAGTGGATAATTCAGAAGTCTGGATGTGAGAATCCGCAAAGATGAAAAGTGCGCTCGTAAAAAAAGGAATTAAGCATGACCAGGAGAATACGATATAATATTTCAGAACTGCTACTAAAGTACTTGGAAGTTCCTTTAACAATCATAGAATTACATAACGCATTTAAAAATATGCAACCGAGACGGGCGCCTGGTCCGGACGGAATCCCTGTTGAATTCATGAAACATTTTTGGCCAATACTAGCGCCTCTATTTTTCAGAACAGTCAATGAGATAAAGGATAAAAGGTAGAATTAGTAGCCATATGAACACAACTTCAATTAAGTTATGACTAAAGCCAGGTAAAGACCCCACTCTCCCGGCGAATTATCGGCCTTTATCACTGATGAATGTAGATATCAAGATTGTCTCAAAAGCCCTCGCAGCGAGACTTGAAAAGGTACTTCCGTCGATAATCCACTATGACCAGACAGGCTTCATTAAAGGTAGAAGTTCCTCAAATAATGTCAGACGTCTGTTGAATTTAATAAGCATGTCACAGCGTAAAAATCTAAACGCAATCATCATGTCACCTGACGCAGAGAAAGCGATCGATAAAGTCGACTGGGCTTTCCTGTTTGCAGTACTTCACAAATTTGGCCTTGCAGATTCATTTATACATTGGATAGCAACATTATACAATTCGCCGAAAGCGACAGTCACCACACACAGGATCACTTCACAACGTTTGACATTACAAAGAGGAACCAATGCTATTTGCAATATTTATCGAACCACTTGCTGCCGCTATACGTCAGAATGCTAACATGAAAAGGTATCTGTTCACTAGCGACAGAACACAAAATCTATCTATATGCTGATGATATTCTTCTTTACTTACAGGAACCCAAGTATTCTCTTCAGGCAGTCTTCAATCTCATTAAAACATTTTAACAAATAGACTACTCTATTAACTAGACAAAAGCAACAACACTCCCAATAACAAGATCATGGACTCCTGCAGAAAAAAAATCCCAGAGTACCCTACGCCAAAAGGAAACATTAAGTACTTAGGTCACAATATTTCGTCAAAACTCACAGAGCTAACCAATCTAAATTACACACCACTTCTGGAAGAAATCTCAGCTGATTGAAGACGCTGGAATAACTTGCCTATATCTTTACTGGGAAGAATAGCTACAATAAAAATGAAAACCTTACCTCAAATAAATTCTTTATTTTCAATGATTGCATTTAAGACCACATTTAAATGGTTTCAAACCTGAGATTCTGCTGTAATACATTTTTATTCAAAAAATAAGAAAAACGCAATCAGTCTATCCACTCTTCAGAAAAGTAAACAGGAGGGAGGCCTAAATGCTCCCAACTTGAAACACTATTATTGAGCTAACCAATTACAATACCTCATCAAATGGTTGCAACACAGTGAGGAGTGTTATTCTTGGCTAGAACTGGAACAGACAGACTGCAACAACATCAAACTACCAAAACTCCCATTTATTTCTACTCGTCTTAAACGCCATAAATGTTTCAAGAATCCAATAATCGCATCCACCTTAAAGGCTCGGTGGCAAAGTTTAGAATCGACAGGATCTCAATTAGCTCCCAGTATGCTCTCCCCAATCTGGCATAATCCATATTTCGAAATTAATAATATACCCCTTCATTTTTGTACATGGGAACAACATGGAATTGACCACCTACGACAACTATTTATCAATAATGTTTTTAGGACACGTGATGAACTATTCCAAGAATTCCGGGACTATTTTTCACTCCTTCCTGATCTCGGGGGTGGGGGGAACCACTGGGGTGACCTCCTGGGGAGAAATGGTGGTGTGATGGTGACTCGCCCACGTGCCGTGGGTGCTGGGGCGGTGCCGGCTGGCACCCGCCTGGGTCCCCCGCTCTGGTGGGCGCCCCACTGTCGCTTCCTCCTCTTCCCTCCATTCCTTGCGTCCCTCTGCGGTCGCCTCTTCCTCTTCCTGTGGGGGAGCCGGGCGGTCCCCTGCGGGCTG
Organism: Phycodurus eques; assembly: GCF_024500275.1. Taxonomy (NCBI): domain Eukaryota; kingdom Metazoa; phylum Chordata; class Actinopteri; order Syngnathiformes; family Syngnathidae; genus Phycodurus; species Phycodurus eques. The sequence goes on along the minus strand of NC_084525.1, from coordinate 2,307,279 downwards.
TGGGGTTCTTTTCCCTGCCTGGTTTGGGGCGAGGAGGCGTCCACCTGATGTGTGGTGGGTGGGGTGGGGTGATTGGCTGGGGGGGTGGCATTGGGTCCCTGCGGCCCCCGCTGGGCGGCTGGTTGCCTGATCCCGACCCCCCCGATTGATCGGGTGGGGTCCTCAGCCGCTGCGGTGCGGCCACAGCAATTACAGGACACTTCTGTTAGTCTTTGTGCATGTAAAACGGTATCAATTCGCTTGCATGTATCCGCAGGCACACATCCCTTCCTGCAACAAATAACTCATGGATATGCAAATCGCTTGCGTATCCCCTCACTTATACTCTCGTCCTGTACACTTTTATAATTTACATAATTAATGTCACCATACTTCAGCTGTACAGCCGGGTTCACGACCCTGGTCTTGCATGCGTCTTCTCCTGTCCTTGTCCTGTTCTATCTTGTCCTGTCCTTCCCTCACAGGGTGTAGCACTACAGCCCCGTGCAAGACTCATATTTAACGTTTCATCGGTGTAGATAATGTGATGATTTACTTCACTCATCCTGTTTACAATTAGTGCTTTGTCTTTTGTCTTTGTTACTTTCTCCCTTCTAGAAACTTTGTTCTGTTCGACTGATCAAGTTTGATTCTCAATAAACCTCAATTATAATACCACAGCGGAAGCTTAAAAATTCCACTGTGACATAGTAAAACTGGTTCGGCATGAAAGGGAAACAGATTTTCCATTCTGCTTGACCTAACAGGCGAACAGGACAAAGAAAAAAAAAAAAAAAGTACTTGGAAGTTGTTTGTTTGTTTGCCAAGCATGCCTCCTTGGCAGGCGTAATGATGAAACTGGAGGAGTACATAAACGAAAGAAGGGCTACAATAAATAGTGGTGAACAACAACGTTCACACTGGTTAAGAAGAGTTCAGCCAGGTGCATCATTTGCCTATCTGAACTACTTTCACAGTCCATTTTTTCCCTCAACCATTAATGTGGCATATTGCATTTTACTTGTGTGTTTATTTTTGTGGAGGGGATGTGAGGGGGCATGTCATGTGGCTTGACATCCAATCACAATGAAGCTCACGCAGGGCAACAGAAGGAGACGGACAGCAGCCGTCCAAACATTCGACAGCCATTAACTACAGGAACTAATGCCATGGGGCATGGAGAAGAAACACTGCGTGCGTGTGCGTGCGTGTGTGTGTGTGTGCGTGCGTGTGCGTGCGCATGTGGTTACCTCCGCGTGTGAGCCTCTGGTGACAGACTTCACCACAATGGCCTTGTTTTTCTCCTCAATCTCAAAGCCGTAATCCTCCTCCTCGGGGTGAATCTAGCACATAAAGATCGAATTACTCAATTTAACCTGTCTAGTATGGACACTCATTGGCCACTTCTGGCTGTCTCAATTATTCTGCCATGGAGATAATAATAAATAGAAGCTGTTAATTTCGCAATACGTCTATCATTGTTGTTGTTTCTGCACTCTCATACTGGGAACTGTTTTAAACATTTTGACTTGCTCAGGTAGCTATAGAAACGTAATCAAATATTAAAAACACTTCTGATTAAGATACAATGTTCTTCCACTACAGTTTCACCACCACAATAATAAACATAGTTTACTAAACGTTCCAGTAAGTATACTGGTCTCTAATGGTGCATGCTTGCAGTTTTGAGCATACGTGTGCGTTATGTACTGTGTCTTGCGTCTCTGTTTCTGGTACTCTTCTCCCCAGTTAGTGGGGGCTCAACGTTGTCATTAGCGAACACATTAGCTGGCTTCCATTAAGTAAGCATTCAGGGCCATCTTCCTGCTGCGCAGCCCTGATAAGATGGAGATGGTGGTGTCAGATGAGAGGAAGATGGCTGTGGCAAATAAGGAGTTTCTGAACTGTACCTGGCCCTTTCTTTGTGCACTGGGGCACAGTCATGCTGGAACAGACAGAAAAAGGTTTCCATAAAGTTGGAAGCATCAAAGTCTAAAATGTCTCTCAAGATGATGAAATAAGATTCTGGAAGGATTAAAGAGTCAAGCCCACCCCTGACTGATTGACTGACTCTAAATGCTTTTGACTGAATACATGTAAGCCCTGCGATTGGCTGGCAACCAGTTCAGGGTGTACCCCGCCTCCTGCCCGATGATAGCTGGGATGGGCTCCGGCACGCCCGCGACCCTGGTGAGGAGAAGCGGTTCAGAAAAAGGATGGATGGATGGATGGATGGATGGATGGATGAATACATGTTTCCGCCTGAACAAAAATCTAGCCCGGGGCCGTAAATACACTATCCATAAAATTGCACGTTCACAGATACCCAGGGACGAATTATGCCGTAAAGCGGAGTTTACCGTGAAGAGGCCTTAAAGAATGTGAGGAGGAAACATTCTCCAAGATGCCAGAGTCATTGTCTGTGTCTCCATGGAAAGTTAACATTGATGTAACCCGCGATGTGCGGATGAGCCATGGACGAAAGATCCATTTTGAAGTTCCAACTTGGGGAGTTAGTCTCTCCCACTTCAATATCAAGGTACCGAACTGTAAAATAATTCATCTGTAACCATAAGCCACTGCGACAACATTTCCAGTCAGTACACGCTTGATACAATGGATTTTCCAGCAGATCCCAGTGTGATGAAAGAGGCATGTTTTCTTTTTCTTTTTTTTTCTCATGACTGTGAAATATGTATGTGTATAAATGTACATCGCTATAATCATCTGCATGGCAACTCACCCAGTCCTGTGTTTGGCAACAGAGCCCTCTTCCATAAATTGTCAAGGAAAACGATTGTACCCCACAACTTCTGCCAGCAACAAGTGGCTCCATTTTTGGTGGAAGAGACCAGCTAATGTATTTTACAGTATACGAAAACTGCCACTATCTAAATAGGACTGTTGCTTTCATCACTGGTTTTATTATCTTTTCACGTACTATGCCGAGAACATATTTTGAAACTCACCACCATAGACTTGACCAAGATGTTCTCGATGAGCTTGAAGTCGTTCCGCTGGAGCTGTTTGCTCTTTGAGCTAGTTCCTTCCGTCTCCTCGTCTGCATAGAAGCGGAAGAACTGAGACTCGTCTTTGAACTCGCTCTTCTCCAAAACTGATGGGGGGACAAAACATCATGATGAGAGAAAGCATAAGGTTTGTTGGAATATTTCAAGTACATATTACAGCAAACGATATCAGCATGGAGTGGCACGGTAAACCATGTCCTTTGCGTGTCTGCCTCACCATCAAATTGTTTTGGGTTTGGCTTGCACCTTTCTGTGTATAATATGAATGTTCTCCACGTGCTTGCATGGGTTTTCCTACCATGTACGGCTTTGTCTTGCCATGAAGACTTCGCCTCCCTCCTAAAAAATTCCCGAAACATGCATGTTGGCCTGTACAACATTTTGTGGAAATTGGTTAACGAGTATTTGTGGACTCCTACTCGCTGAATCATTATCCGACTGACCAACCATAGTGATCAAAATACAACTACAACCTCGCCATTTTATAGTCAAATGTATATTTTTGCGAAGACAAAACCGTTCCGATGTTCCCAGGGCGGTGTATTTCTGAGTGATAGACAATAAGCTGCAATTCCTGCATTTGTGCTAAAATTTAACTATTTGCTATTCTTCCATGAGAGACCCTCGTCTCACAAGAACGTGGAGGTTGGATATTGTATAAAAAGGAAATGTAGTACAAAAACAATACATAGAATCTCTGCCGTTTTTGTAATGTAGAAGTAACTTTCGGCTTTTCCTATCAGGGGTCGCTACTGGCATGATTTGTTTGGCATAGTTTTTACACTGGATGCCTGTCCTGATGCAAGTTTGCAACCCACCCATTTTTGGGGACCGGTAGTGGCTTGACACTGAGCGGAATCGAACAAGAGGCGTCTATGTGAAAGGCAGGAGCATGTACCACTACACGTTTGGAGTATGCATGCGGTTGCCTTGTCATAAATTCCGTGTTGATACGATAGTGTTTAACCCCCCCCCCCCTCCCCCACACACACACACACACACGAAAAGTCTTAAATAAAGATCTTCACACACACAAGGCCTTATTAGCTGAATGGCCAGTGATGCTGACACTAACATGTGTGCCATAGCCAAAACAGGACATAGCTGGCAGGACCCTCTGGGGGTGTAGTGTGTTTTTTTCGTCTCGCTGCTCTGCTCAGCCTCACTCGAACACATGGGGCCACACAAACTGGACATTACAAACACAAAACATTTTGGTCATGTTGCGCATTTCTTTGTGGCATAGTCATGCATGAAATGCACTTGTGCAATACTATGCTGACGCCATTGACTTTGACAGTATTTTGCCTCGGCTCGGTGCACAGGGATGGGCATATCTCAACGCAATTGTACAACAGTTGCCAAGACACACGCATGACTCCAAAATTGTTTTTTGGATCTCAACATGTTCGACCACAAAATACTGTGCTAGGTGCCCCTGTGACCTAATAACTTTGAATTTAATCAGAGCATTAGCTCCGATTTTAATCAGAGCAACAAAAAAAAAGATTCCAAAACAAAACCAACACAATTTATGTGGTTGTCTTGGGTTAAGCCATAACCCAAATTTCTTTGTGAAGTACGTTTCGGTGAAATAATGTGCAAACAGATGTAAAAGACAACAGGCTATAAACTAAGCCAAAGGTACCCAGATGTTGAGAAAAAGAAAAAGCACCTGGCACCCTGAGTTCTATAACGCTCCATAAACTGATGACACGCACGTGCTGACGTTGGCCTTGTGAGTTATTTCCTCTGAATCACAAAGGCTGAGGCCTCATAACGACAATTATTCAACTGGAGGGAGTGCAGCACCCTGTTTGTTTCAAAAACTAAAATTATGCAACACACATTGATGCTCAACTGCAACAATATAAGCACAAACATTTTGAACTGAACGGGCATCTTTCACTGATATCAGAATTGTGGCTTTCAGCACCAAAATGCAACATCTCTTACATGCGATTTTAAATGTTTTGTTTTGCCTTTGGAATGTGCTACACTATCTCCAATTACAGCGGATTGTCTTTGTAAAAGTATCAGCGACGAGGAGAAAAAGGAAAATGGAAATGACAACTGCAGAACTAAACAACTTAGCCCAGAAACCGGTATTCATCAAATACATTTTATTGTTGCACGAAAAGGTACGTGAGCCCTTTGGAATTACATTTGTCTCAGTCATAAAATGTCATCACGTAAATCACAACAACATGTAAACACAGTCTGCATAAACTAATACCGCACAAACAATTCGATGAGTTGATCTTTATTATAGGCACACCATGTAAAACATGCAGGGTGGAAAATGTATTTGAACCCTTAAGCTAATGACTACTTCAAGAGCTAACGGGAGTCTGGATTCAGCCAACCTAGCGACGAGACTGGTGGTATTGGTTAAAGCTGCCCTGCGCGATAAAAACATCAGTTTGGAGTTTCCGTCTCTCAATAAGCATTGCCTGATGTGAAGAATACCTTGCACAAAATAATTCTTTAAAGACCTGCGATTAAAAATAGTTCATTTGCATAAAGCGAGTAAGGGTCACAAAAGTATCTCTAACCAGCATCAAATCCTCATCCCAACTGTGAAGTTTAGTGGAGGGATCGTCACGGTTCGGGACTGCTTTGGTGCCACAGGGCCTGGACGCATTGCTACCATCAAGGGGGAAATGAATTCCCAAGTTCATCAAGACAGCAATTCAACAAAATGGATGGGTGATGCAACAGAACAACGACCAAAAGCACAAAATTAACTCGACAACGGAATGGCTTCAACAAAAAACAAATGTGCCTTCTGAAGTGGCCCAGTCAGAGTCATGACCTCAACCCGATTGAGATGCTGTGGCATGACTTTAAGCGATTCATAACAGACATCTGAAGAATATTGGAGAAATGAAACAATTTTGTAAAGAGGAGTGGTCCAAAATTCCTGCCGACCGTTGTGCGGGTCTGATCTGCAAAAGAAGGGTCAACCAGTTATCAAATCCAGGTTCACATACCTTTTCCACCCTGCACGGTGAACGTTTATGCTGTAATGTTGTGTTCGATAAAAACAAGGAAACATACTCGTTTGTGTGCTATTAGTTTAAACAGACTGTTTGTTTATTGTTATGACTTTCATGACGATCAGAACACATTTTTATGATCAATTTAGGCCATTCGAAAAGGTTCACATACTTTTTCTTGCAACTGTATAACTAACTACCTGTGACTGCCTGGTTACATCTTTTGACTGCCAAAAATCCACCTGCAGGATCACAGTGGACTATTATCGACTGGAACTCGTGTTCAAATTTAGTGTTGGGGTTAGTTAGTTACTTACACATTTCATTTATATAATTCAATAGAAGCACAGATTTTTTTTATTTTCCGTTACAAGATTTTACACGCTTCACCTTTCATGTAGATCCAGGTACATTGATCAGATAAGATTTTATTTGTTGATTTTGAAGAATATTATTACCTTTTGTTCTAGAAATTCCGGATCTGTCAATTCACTACTTGATTTCCAGAGTTGCCTGGGTAGAGGTCTATAGAAGCAAAGTAACTTGTGACTGAAAGTATGAGTCTTATCTTGAAAGTTAAGATTACGATGTTAAGGGTAACGCTGAAGCCGACGATCATGTTTAAGTGAAGGCGGTGTGGCACACACAGACTTCTACAGCTCAATGTTTTGCTTCGAAGTAATCACGTTGCCTCTGTTTTGCACCACTGTGCAGAGAGTCAAGGACAACAGAAAAATAAGAGGAATGAAGAACTGGGTGAAGGGCGACAGATGTGCTGACAAAGGTGAAAGTGGCTGAGAAGAGAATGGTGACCTTGAAGGAGAAAAGAAAAAACGGACACGCCGGAACAGGTGACTCTTCAAAACAGACGGTAGCGGGGCGTGTGCATGACATACATGTATGTGTGCAGCCTGCTCTTACAAGAATTTAGCGGGATTTCACACAGAAACTGTAATTAATGAAAACATAAAAAGTCGACCGATCTTTGTTTTGGGTTTTTTTTAACGTCGCCGCTGTAGGAATGGAACCTCAGCGTAGACCCCCTTGTAAATATGTCCTTTTTCAAAACACAATGAACGGCAGTCCTCATCAATCAAACATTACTTCTTTCAATGGGCCTTCACTTTTGTAACGGCTAATGACGATGCCCAGTTAATATTCAGCCTTAAGACAGATGTCACGGTTCAGCGGAATGACCCAGACGGCACTGTAGTTTAACTAAACAAGATCTGGTTGCGATACACTGCTAATGCTGTTTATGTTCAACATATTGGGCTGGAGGCAAGGCCTAACCATAACCCTAACCATACTACAGTGTGGGCAAAAAGATGACTGAGCTTAAGACACATGCTTTTTCTTTAGGGATCTGTTCCCAAAATTAAGGTCAGAACCAAAAACTGTTCTAAGGTCAGTTTTTATTGGGTGGGTCGTGAGTGTAAAATGACGTATTCTTTCTCAAGTAGGCACACAAATTCATGTCCACGTGACCATGGATCATTTTGAAGCGTATATTTTTCTCTCCTCTGGCATTTCGACCACACTCAAATTGCAAGCCAGTTGGCAAATCGCTTTGACACTTGGACTTTTCAGAGAAAACATTATTGGGCTGTCAAAAAAAAAAACAACAAAAAACTGAACTTTTTGACCTCTTTGAGTAGACAGAAAAAGATCAACATCACACTGTGTGCCGTTACATCTTTTTGCAAACTTTTTTAACAACCATCTCTTGCGCGCGTAAATTTGGCACCACGCCTGAAATTGGTGTCTGCGTAAACACACTATAGGAGTAGATGATTACACCAGTACAATGTACACCTAATTAGATGCAAAGCAGAACCATTAGGAAACGGAATTAGGACTGAATTGTCGCAAATGGGCAAAGATTTGCAAATCTGCCAGAATAAAAGCAGTAGTGGAACCTCTGACTATGTTCATTCAGACTATTTATCGTTTCAAAACACTTAGAGATATTATCATACAACAGGGTAGGCGTATTATTTACATAACCTATATTCATCAAATAATTCAAGTCATCATTGAAATATGTGAATTTTCTCAGAATTACAATGATTTATTCTGTCCAAAATCTGACTAAATTGCATTGGAAAGTCACGTGGACAAGCAGACTTGATCAATGCGCGTGTGAGCCGGGGCAAAACTGACCGTGATGCAAGAAGCCGTTGTTGCAGAGACCCACGCCCAGCATCACTGCATCCTCTCGTGTTGAGCAGTCACCCTGGGAAACGATGACGCACACTGTCACCATCAAACGTCCGTTTACATCTTCACACAGCTTGACGCACAGCGGCTTACAAACCTCTGCGCCTCAAATATTTGTTGCACTCAACATGATGGAGTTTACTCAATATACGTATGAGAAAATCGAGGAAACATTAGGAGGTTGTTACTGTATGTGTAGGTCAAATCAGTACATGAGTTGACTAGATTATTACAAAAAAAAAAAAAAAAAAAAAAAACAGACAGTATACACTACTTAGTATGACCTCAATATCATAGGGGACATATTGTGTCTTTTTTCCACTCTTCAAAACAATCTCCACTTTTGCCAAGATACCCCATACTCCAAGAATCAAGTCAAGACAGTCAAAGAATTGACTGTATTTTCACTCTGGGAAGCGGCACTTCATCACCAAGCCACCAAATTACATGCAGCGACACATTGCAAAATATAAATGGTTAATCATACCACACTCAATTGAAGCAAAAGTTTGAGTAAAAATTGTTTTCGTTAAATGTTAACCAACAGGTTTGCTTTAAAGAAGAAATATGTAAACGTTAGAAAAACTGCTTCCAAATTATTTGCATATTGTGTTTAATGCAATGTTTGTTTTAGCATGCTTTTTGGATAGTTTATTAGTTTCTGAGAATGCTTGTTTACCTCTGTCTCTTCATTGTGATTTAAATGCTTAAAGGTAATACAATACTTCTAAGGGGAGCCCTGGAGCAAAACAATCATTATTCCTTACTGTTGTTTTAATTGAAACAGATTATGGCATTACCTGTGAGAGGAGCCAATCCACGAGTTTGCAAGCAGGCACCACTGATTTAAAAGTTTTCAAATGATGGTCTCTGTCCCTAAATGAAAACAAAAACAAGAGCAAAAAACCTATTTTTCCACAGAATGCAAGTGCAATCAAGAAGTTGGCATTTGTCAAGTGAAACAAAGGACAAAAGCTTTTTACATTTTTCAGAACCAAGGATACTTGCCTTACTTTGGGGAAATGTTTTCCAACCATCCAGCCATTATCTGCACTGCTTCTCCTCACTAAGGTCACGGGTATGCTGGAGCCTATCCCAGCTAACTGCAGGCAGGAGGCGGGGTACACCCTGAACCGGTTGCCAGCCAATCGCAGGGCACATACAAACAAACAAGCATTCACACTCACATTCATACCTACAGACAATTTAGAGTCTCCAATTAATGAATGTTTTTGGGATGTGGGAGGAAAGCGGATTGCCCGGAGAAAAGCCACGCAGGCACCGGGAGAACATGCAAACTCCACACAGGCGGGGCCGGGGATTGAACCCCGGTCCTCAGAACTGGGAGGCAGACGCTCTAACCAGTCCTTCACCGTGCCGCCGGAAATGTTATGCTTACATTTCTTTTCACTCTGATTTGTTAGGTTATTTTTGACATATTTCTGTAACTTCCATAAACGTGTATTGTGTACGTATCTGTAGCTATACAAAAACATACATAACAAATTGGACTGCAAACGATGATTTATTCTCATCATTTAGTACTTTGAGGGAAGTTTGTCATATTCAACGGATTTTTAATGCGGGCTCTCGCTTTACGCAACAAGGGTGAAACCTATTGGACACGTAGGACAGTATATGATTTCAATTTCATGCTGGATTTAAAAAGCTTGTGCATATTACATACTGTACTAACTCATCTGGTATGCAGTGATTTGCCTTCATATGTTTAGGAGTCATTCATATACAAACTTACTGAATACTGTATGACGGATGAAAGGTGAAGGGCTGAATATGTGCAAAGTGAAAAAACGATCCGGGGAGAAAAACCAAACGTGACCAAGAGGAGGGCAGGTACTTACTTGATGACGGGCGTGTGGAGGCTGTGAAGGCGGCAGTACAACCTGACGCCCTAAAAGAGAAGATGTGAACGTGCCGTTGAGTCACAGAACATTACGACACCTTTCAAAAACAAGCATAAAAACGGCCTCGGGGTTGGAATTTTTTTAGCGGCGGTGCCCTGAGGCCAGTCTTTTCGAGAGCGCGTATCAGACCTAAAGTTGCCAAATCGGATTATAGAACAGGAATTGGGGGCAGAAGGGATCCACTGGAGCGATTACCGGGGTAATTTTTCATCTACAACAAAGTACAAACAGAGCGTGATGATAAAAGTGACACGTAAAGAAGATACCTTAGACATGATATCCTCCATCTCGCTGCGAGCCTTGTAGGTGCCGTCGTCGTAGCGGAAACGGTACAAAACCTGCTCGTTTTTGAACTGATGCTTGTCTGACACTGAAATGTCACCAGAGGGGGAAGAACTGCCATGTTAAAATGTTGAAAATATTTGCTCTCAAAATCCTGGAACAGATTCTTTTTCCATCCCGAATCATTCCAGCGTGTCGGACCGGATAAGGTTGAAGAGTATTTTCTGATAAAATCTCATTGGAAAAACAACGTCCATAAAGTATATGCTGTGTTCAGAAGCTCGGCGATACCTTTAGGGGAAACAGCAGCAGTTGTAAATTCATGACTGGGATCAAATGTTCACCAATCTCCATAAACATACTACAAGCAATTTAGGGCATTCCAATATAATTCTCGCTTCAAGTGAATGAGTCACAGAAACTGGAAAGTAACAACAATTTGGGCAAACGCTGACGACACCACAACAAACAGGCTGCTGGTTTTTATCGTCTAGACTTAATTTCTTTCATAAACCAAAAGGAATGCACCGTGAAAATAGTTGTTGTGACGTGTCATTAAAAGTTGGCCAAATGAATAGCTGAGTTCTTACGTGCTCAATGTACAGCTGATGTTGGTTGTTACAGAAAATGTTAAATGCCTTCCGTCTAAATGTTACATTTGTGCATGAGCCAAATTACTTCTCAGGGTCTACCTCTTTTATTGACCAGAGCGCCCCCCGCCCCCCAAAAAAAACCCCCACAACCCTAACCCACAGAAGCCAGCATGTCATCACTGTATCTCCCTCAGGAGCTAGGCCACAGTGACGGCAGACTTCAGGGGGATTTTCCATGGGAAGCAAATAACATCTCTGGGAGCTGGTGTGCACTTACGATGGACAAGAGACACTTGAGCAAAAACGTGGACCACTGGATTCATACATTATTCATAGCTGTTTGTTTGTCTTTCATTGCCCGATGCATAATTCAGGTAAGTAAGTAGAACTGCAAATGTCATGCTTGAGAAAGTTTCCAGTGTGGAGGGGAAATTGCACAGAAGGTAAGGTTTGGGTAAAATGAGCATTTTCCCTTAAATATAAGCTCAGATATTGCGCAAATAAATAAAGCAGGGGAATAATACTAGAATGGTACGAGAAGAATGCCGCCCCAATTTGGATATGCATGATTTTTAATATTCAGACTCATTCATGATTAACCGAGAGCACCCAGGAAGGGCAGACCTCAATGAAGGCTCAAATATTTTTTCCTCAAAATGAATCGCTTATGCTAAGTAAAATAAATAAATAAATAAAAGAATTCTAATAAAAACATAAGGTGCTTGGAGTGGCACATAAATAAAAACATACTTCTGGTATGTCGGTGGACAAAAAAAAAAAAAAAAAAGGCCAAATAGGCAAGAGAGAACAAAGAGGGCGAGGAAGTCAAATTTGTGTTGCATTCTCACCGTGGTGAATGATTCCGTTTTCCAGCAAGGCTTGTCCTAAGTTGACCCCTTCGTCGGGTTTACTGATCTCGCCGCTTTCAATCAGCCACGATACAAACTCGCTGAGATTAGAACGAAAGAGAAAGGAGTCAATGTGGTCTTTTTGAAAAGGATAGTTGAAACACACACATATCGGTATTGCTTTATTTTGATTCTTGCAGGATGATTCGAGGTAGGTAGGTCGTCACAGGAATAACACATTTCACTATTAGAAATAGACTTGAGGTGGAGGTGGGTTTAGTAACATTGCACCACTATGAGACCACGGGAAAGACAGAAGCATCTTTAGTAATGCAGCGGCACCGCTCACTTGGGTGGTAAAGACTCAACAGTATTTGTGGTGCAGTTTGGATCCTGCGCCAAAAGAAACCGACTTGATGCAAAGTGTCCAACCGTTTCTGTTGGATTCTATGTGAAAGACAAACATCGAGTGTGAAAAAATCATTCTGGTGAAGCAGGTTAAGATGTTTCGACCAGTAAGCATCTTTTTGCCCAAAGCTTTGTCTCTATATGACAAGACGCGCAATGCATTATTGGCCGCCGTATCGATCGCTAAATGCCTCTTGTGCACTAATGGCAATGCCGCAAACGCACAAAAAACAAGAGAACAAGAAGCGCAATCAGAGCGCAGGCCACCACCAAGACCTTATACATTTATCACCTGTGGAATCAATGCAGGATCTTAATCGCTAAGGCGAGAGAATAGTTTGTCCTTAGCCGGATGATATTTTTAGATCTATGGAAAAAATTCCCATATCAGCCCAACAAAATAGAAACAAAAACATGTTGAGTTTGGAGACTTTTAATTGCTCTTAGATGCGAACGTGAGTGTGAAATGTTGTTTATTAAAGTGATTGACTCAAGGCCAAATGCAGATGGGATAGGCTCCAGCTCACCGTGCACAAGTGGTTGAAAATCTATGTCAAACTTTATATTATACATTTCTTCATGATCAATCTTTGTTCAAATCTAAAAGGAATATGGACCTGTCATAAAACACAAGGCATAAAGTAAACCAACAAAGTAATCAACACCAAATGAGAATATATCATTGGCAGAGGGGAATACTGTACACCGTAATTGCATATTTGTGTCTTCTACCCTCAGTTTTTAAGATTGATCATGTTTTATGGTAAGTTATGGTCGACATATCTTTCAACATGTCCATTAAATCCAATGTTGTTGACCCGCATATGGCGCAATACTTTCCCAGAATTCCCATATGCACACGCTTACTCGATGGGTGTTTATTTGATGACGGGCCTTTTTGTGTCCTTGATGTAAAATTTGAAGAAAAAAATAGATTTGAATTGATTTTCTTCAATAACCAGCAGTGGGTGTGCCTAAATTCTAAGTGTTGTCTAAAATCTCATGTTAATATTAGTACATTTTGACATTTTTTGAGTGGTTTTATGGTGGTACTTTACAGTTTTCACCCTGTCCCTAGCACAGGGTTTGGATATATGAAGCTCTACCTTTCTATTTAAAAAAATGCTAAATGCTGGTGTAACTTTGACCATCAATCCCTTAAAATATAATAGATTTAATGATTTCTCATCATATATACAAAACATTTCAAATTCTGTCTTTTATTTTTTTGACTAAAATATGTCTGTCCCTTAAGGTTGCTGTCGTTGCCGCCACATTGACCATTTTCAGATCCATCGAGTTGATTGAAAAACCGATTCTTGAATTCCCTGTGTCATTTTGTCTCGTCACTCAAGCACATGCGAGGACAGAGAGAAGTCAGACATTTCGATAACTCGAAGAGTGCGTTTTTCTCCCTCATTTGTACCCTTAAGTCACATAATATTTTGATTGCATGTCATTACCAAACAACTTGTAGTGTTAATATGTTTAAAGATTTTCCTGTAAAAACTGGATCATCATATGAAATGTTGTACAGGACGAGCTAGCTAAAAGAAACATTTAAGCTAACTCTACCAGCATAGCACAGCTGGCTAAAAACTTTGAGATGTCATTACCATCACAAGATTAATCCATTTTTAATCAATACGCCATTGTGGCGGTAATGACATTTCTCGAGGGTATCTGACAAAAAGACCAAATAAAAAAAATAAATGAATAAAAAAAAAAAATCTGTATATATGGCCATGAACAGATTCCGAGTCACAGAAAGATGACAATGAAGGTAAGGTAGGTCTATATAGTTTTTGTGACATTTTATTTTTGAGAAAAATGAAAATCAAAAATGGCCGAAATCAAATTAACACCCATCCATCCATCCATCCATCCTTCCATTTTCGGAGCCGCTTCTCCTCACTAGGGCCGCAGGCGTGCCGGAGCCTATCCCGGCTATCATCGGGCAGGAGGCGGGGTACACCCTGAACCGGTCGCCACCCAATCGCAGGGCACATCCAAACAAACAACCATTCGCACTCACATTTACACCTACGGGCAATTTAGAGTCTCCAATTCATGCATGTTTTTGGGATGTGGGAGGAAACCGGAGTGCCCGGAGAAAACCCACGCGGGCACGGGGAGAACATGCAAACTCCACACAGGCGGGGCCGGGGATTGAACCCGGGTCCTCAGAACTGTGAGGCTGACGCTCTAACCAGTCGGCCACCGTGCCGCCCAAATAAACACCCATATGTACATAAATGTAATTCAATTATTATGTCTTACATAAATAGTCTATGTGCATTGGGCATGTATGAAAAAGAAAATGACGTTGTGCTCCTGAATCCAATCAATCTGCTCACATCAGTTGAGTGCAGGAGAGGACCGCGTGTGTGTGTGTGTGTGTGTGTGTGTGTGTGTTTGTGTTTGTGTGACTGCGCCTGTATCCATTAAGACGGAGGCTGAAGTGAACCTGCTCGCAAATTTAAAACATTTACATTTAGATAATGGTTCAGGTATCTGTTAATGCGTAATGTATGTGGCTGATCCTTTAGTGCGCGCGCACGCACACACATGGGCGCGCACACACACACACACACACACGCGCGCGCACTCACACCTAGCTGGTATAAGTCTGCAAGTGTGCGCAAGCAAGTCGAGGATGCAACAGAAGCGAGCGGACACCTTGGGCCATCTGCCATAGCAACCTTTGTCTACAGCCTGCAGCACAAAAGACACATTTGATCATAATTTGTTTTTGTCTGAGCAGCCAGGTGCAGTTTATGTCGGTGTTCAGTTGTAGCGTGCATGATGCCTCTTCTTATGTGAAAGTTCACGTCGAGGCCAGTGGCTGTTAATCAACGTTGACGGAGCACTCCAGTATGTGTGTATTCTATGCAAGATTAAATTTGGTTACAGTGCGGTTTTCGAAATTAGCATGATGACCATGATTAATGGTGTGTGCGCATGTAACAGAAACAGAGAGAACCTTCCATCACCACACAGTGAATGATGGACGACAAGGATAATGGCTCGGTGGGACACACTCACGCATGTTGTTTATTTAGGTGACACTTAGCGGTGTACTGTAAAGTGGTATACTGTGTGTCCTTATTAGGGTCCAAGGATGTTCAAATGATAAAATAAAACATTTAAATGACTACTTTTATTATTATTTTTTTTTAATCTGATCAGATTCGAATTGTTTGTCGTTATATTTATTCCCATATCATCGGAAATAAAGGGATCCACAGCTACTTGTTTTTTTCTGCTAGAAGCACATGTGCAACTCCATAAAATAATGTAGTCGTAACACATCACAAATTGTAGGAGTGCAAACTATCATTTATATATTTATTCCTTTTTAGGAAATATCACAATATTAATATTTAGGACAGTATTTAAAAAAGCTGTGTCTGCACATCATCAGTAAAAAAAAATGTGTCTGATTCTTAGCTCGACTTTTACAACATCATATAATTTTGAGTCGTGTAAAAAGTTTGTATTCCCACCTTTAGCGGTAACATTGTATATTACAATTTTGCACATCTCTCCTTTTAGTTCCAAATGTGTGTAAAAACCTACATAGAGAAACCTTTACTTCCTTGAGGATCA
This sequence comes from Phycodurus eques, assembly GCF_024500275.1. Lineage (NCBI taxonomy): Eukaryota > Metazoa > Chordata > Actinopteri > Syngnathiformes > Syngnathidae > Phycodurus > Phycodurus eques. The sequence goes on along the minus strand of NC_084525.1, from coordinate 2,291,387 downwards.
CAAGATCCTAGATCACAGTCTTCTCTTATGAAATATTAAAATCACAAAAGAAGTTACTGTACTCACCACATGTTAAATTAACAGGCAGACTAATGCTCATTACACATTCTGTAGATTAAGAACTTTTTGGTTGCCTTTGGCGATGATATCGTAAAGTACGTATCAGGATCACACTGATAAGAAATATGTCGTAAAATGGCAGGTTATATGTGACGACGACGGAGTCATAACGTTATCACAATAACCTCTATGTCAATTGGCTATTATTATTATTTGTTATGGAGGGTCAAACAAACCCAACCAAAGAAGTGATGAGTCTCCAGTTCTCTTTCTTAGAAAAACAGACAAACAAAATGACAAACGATTCATAGTGATGATGCGAGGTCATGTGCCAAAACGCTAACTACTCTATTTCATTGTTTGCGAAATTACTACAAATAAACTACTATCATTATTAGTCACTCACTAGTTTCATCCTATGACTGCAATACTGTTGCGCTGTTTTACTGTATAAGCTTATAAACTGTGTTACCCAGTTGCCCCTCTGGGATGAATTAAGTTGTTTTCATTGAATTGAATGAATTCTTGTGGCAATCGAATTCACCAAAGCCTAAAAGAATTTGGACCTGATTCCATTTATTTCCATAAGTCTTTTTTCTTATCACGAAGAAGTAAGGACCAAATAAGACTATGAAAGTTTCCATTACTATAATGTCTTCCATGCCCTGGCATGGAAAAAAAAAGAAAAAAAGAAAAACAGACATGAAATGTGATCTGTTCATGTGTATTAACGCTGACAGAGATCAGATAGACGATGACATTATGTTATCAGGACAACAGGCTGTTATCAAAGTGGCCACTCGGCTTAATTAAATAAGCGCGCAGACCCTGGCCGCTACGCATTCATCAGGAAGACAGATGCGAGTTGCACTCGTCAACTGCACTTGACAGAGTGATGACGTGAGGACAGCGGGGACTGGCAGGAAGGACATAAAGCGCACGTTGACTACATTACAGTTTGAACGCGATTCAAAGCAACTGCTGGCACTGAGCTGTGACATGCAAGTGGACGGGCAGAACATGATAATTATGACTTACTGTTTTAAAATAGTGGACTCCGATGGGAACAAACGGAATGGTGGCATATTCAGTTAAAGGGGGGCACATCACAACCATCCCGCTCTTTTCGAACTATATTTATTTCTGTTTTATTTGGCCGCAACTCATTAAATCATATTATTGTACTCTGGTTCTTTCATCATATTAGAGGTCAACGTGTTCTTAAAGACCAAAGTTTTTCTATTTAGAAAGCACTTTGTACCTCCTGAGTGTGGTTCTGGTTTGCTGCGCAAGGGTTCTCATTACCACAACAACAAGCCAGTGCACGGATTGACTGACGATCTCAGCTGCACGTGATGCATTTGGAATTAGATCATTTTGTGTGATGTGCCTGCAGAAACTGTTGTTGTCTTTTATAACGCCGTTGTATCCAAGCTATATCATGTTTTAATCGAATTTTGACTGTTAGGTGAGGTATAAAAATGAACAGGCACTTTTTCTTGTTGTTTGAGCAATGCTAGCGATTGTACAGTTTGTATTTATTATCTTGGGAGTATGATGAGCAAGGGGGAAACACACTTTCCTAACCCTAGACTTGGACAATTATTTGAAAAAAAAAAAAAATGCCTATATTTTTGCCATAGTTAAAAAAAAGGTTATGATAGCATTCCTGAGCTTATAGTCAAAGAGTTTTTTAAGAATTGGTTTCAGAAACCTAGTACAATATTTTACTTCATCCTCTATGATTCTTTTTTGGGGGAAAGTAATTTTATAGATCCACAAAAATTTGTCATCCAACGTTTCAGCATTGTACGAGACTGGTACAGTGAGCATCTGAGGACATTTCTTATTTTAATTTTTTTTTGTGATGCAAAAGGGTTCTAGTGAATATAGAAAATGGGAAAAGAAGTCATTGCAACATAGCGTAGCAACCAAAGTGGTAAGCACGTCTCTGTACTGGCTGTTTATTACAATATAGTTGAAATGGCGATAACGCAAGACATAAAAATATCCCCCACCGTGTCCCCGGGAACGCATAGTCTGCATTCTGCTTGGTCTCTTATGCAAATTAGCCATGCAGTCAGAGGTTCACTACACACTCTTTTGTTTAGGCTAATCAATCAAGTAAGAATAAATGAACAAGATGGGAAAATATAAAGTAGAGTGAGTTGTGGTCGCCTTCCCATGGGCTCACCACCTGTGGGAGGGGCCATAGGAGTGGCCGAAGGCAGGGTCCTTGGCGATCCGATCCCCGGCTCGAGAAGCTGGCTCTAGGGACGTGGAATGTCACCTCTCTGGCAGGGAAGAAGCCCGAGCTGGTGTGTGAGGTCGAGAAGTTCCGACTAGATATAGTCGGACTCTCCTCCACACGCAGCTTGGGCTCTGGTACCAGTCCTCTCGAGAGGGGCTGGACTCTCTTCCACTCTGGAGTTGCCCATGGTGAGAGGCGCCGAGCAGGTGTGGGTATAGTTATCGCCCCCCGGCTCGGCGCCTGCACGTTGGGGTTCACTCCGGTGGACGAGAGGGTAGCCGCCCGCCGCCTTCGGATGGGAAGATGGGGCCTGACTGTTGTTCGTGTCTATGCACCAAACAGCAGTTCAGGGTGCCCACCCTTTTTGGAGTCCTTGGAGGGGGTGCTGGAGAACGCTCCTGCTTGGGGACTCGGTCGTTCTGCTGGGGGACTTCAATGCTCACGTGGGCAATGACAGTGAGTGATTGGGAGGAACGGCCCCCCCGATCAGAACCAGAGCGGTGTTCTGTTATTGGACTTGTGCGCTCAACACAGAAGCATAAGGGTGTCCACACGCGCACTTGGCACCAGGACACCCGAGGTCGCAGTTCGACGATCGACTTTGCGGTCGTGTCATCGGACTTGCGGCCGCATGTCTTGGACACTCGGATGAAGAGAGGGGCGGAGCTGTCAACTGATCACCACCTGGTGGTGAGTTGGCTCCGGTGCTGGGGGAAGATGCCGGTCTGATGTGGCAGGCCCAAACGTATTGTGAGGGTATGCTGGGAACGATGGCAGAATCCCCTGTCAGAAGGAATTTCAACTCCCACGTCCGACAGAACTTTGCTCATGTTTCCGGGGAGGCGGTGGATATCGAGTCCGAGTGGACCATGTTCCGCGCCGTCATTGCTGAGGCGGCCGACCCGAGCTGTGGCCTGTTGTGGCGGAAATCCCTGAAACCGTTGGTGGCCACTAACGGTGAGGGATGCCGTCAAGCTGAAGACGGAATCCTATCGGCCCTCTTTGGCCTGTGGGACTCTTGAGGCAGCTGATGGGTACTAGCTGGCCAAGCGGAATGCAGCTTTGGTGGTCGTTGAAGCAAAACCTCAGGTATGGGAGGAGTTCGGTGAGGCCATGGAGAAAGACTTCCGGACGGCTTCGAATAAATTCTGGTCCACCAGCCGGCGTCTCAGGAGGGGGAAGCAGTCCACCATCAACACTGTGTGTAGTGGGGATGGTGCGCTGTTGACCTCCACTCGGGACGTTGTGAGTCGTGGGGAGAATACGTCGAAGACCTCCTCAATTCCACCGACATGCCTTCCCATAAGGGAGCAGAGTCTGGGTTCTCTGAGGCGGGCTCTCCTATCTCTGGGTTTGAGGTCACCGAGGGAGTTAAAAAGCTCCTCGGTGGCAGGGCCCCGGGGGTGGATGAGATTCGCCCGGAGTTCCTAAATGCTCTGGATGTTGTGGGGCTGTCCTGGTTGACACGCCTCTGCAACATCGCGTGGACATTGGGGACAGTGCCTCTGGATTGGAAGACTGGGGTGGTGGTCCCCCTTTTTAAGAAGTGGGACCAGAGGGTGTGTTCTAACTACAGTGGGATCACACTCCTCAGCCTCTCTGGTAAGGTCTATTCAGTGGTGCTGGAGAGGAGGGTCCGTCTCTAAGTCGAATCTCAGATTCAGGAGGAGCAGTGTGGTTTTCGTCCTGGCCGTGCAACAGTGGACCAGCTCTACGCCCTCGGCAGTGTCCTTGGGGGTGCATGGGAGTTTTCCCAACCAGTCTACATGTGTTTTGTGGACTTGGAGAAGGCGTTCGACCGTGTCCCTCGAAGAGTCCTGTGGGGGGTGCTTCGGGACTATGGGGTACCGAACCCCCTGATACAGGCTGTTTGGTCCCTGTACGACCGGAGTCAGAGTTTGGTCCGCATATCCGGCAGTAAGTCGGTCTCGATCAGATGAGGGTTGGACTCCGCCAAGGCTGCCCTTTGTCACAGATTCTGTTCATAACTTTTATGGACAGAATTTCTAGGCACAGCAGAGCCGTAGAGGGGGTCCGGTTTGGTGGCCTCAGTATTGTATCTCTGATTTTTGCAGGTTCTGGTTGGCTTCATCAAGCCGTGATCTCCAACTCTCATTGGAGCAGTTTGCAGCAGAGTGTGAAGCGGCTGGGATGAGAATCAGAACCTCCAAATCTGAGACCTTGGTCCTCAGTCACAAAAGGGTAGCGTGCCCACTCCGGGTCGGGGATGAGATCCTGCCCCAAGTGGAGGAGTTCAAGTATCTTGGGGTCTTGTTCACGAGTGAGGGAAGAATGGAACGGGAGATCGACAGGCGGATCGGCACAGCGTCTGCAGTGATGCGGATTTTGTATCAGTCCGTTGTGGTAAAGAAGGAGCTAAGCCTAACGGCGAAGCTCTCAATTTACCGGTGTTCCGAGAACCCCGGGGACGAACCAGGACACGCTGGAGAGACTATGTCTTTCGGCTGGCCTGGGAACGCCTCGGGATCCCCCTGGAAGAGCTGGATGAAGTGGCTGGGGAGAGGGAAGTCTGGGCAACCCTGCTAAAGCAACTGCCGCCGCGACCCGGCCTCGGATATGCGGTAGAAAATGGATGGATGGATGGAGTTGTGGTGGCTGAGTACACATTTTAGTGTTTTAACATCGCATCGTTAAGATTTAAACTTGCGTGACAGTTACCAGCCTGTACAATGAATAAAGCTTTTGTGATGACAATATGAACCTGGGACAGACTAATTCACATTAACATTATTTTTCTATTGTTTTATTTCCGTCAATAAGAGCAAATCAGAGGTCCACCAGCCTTCCAAAAGAGCGTCAGCTCGACCACAGAGCCTCCACTTGTCAGGCAACGGCTATTTTCCATCATTTCAACAAAGTATAAATATACACTGTATATGAACTGTAAGTTATTATTAGTGTAATCTTACCATCTGCCATCGATGTTCGATGTTTTTAGGAGGTGTATTCATGGACTTAGTGAAGATTTGTTTTTTGTCCCCCCCCGCCCCATCAATCAGGTTTATTTTTGTACAAAAAAGTAAAAGTATTTTTGGTTCTCCCAAGTCGGAAACCTGTCTTCGGAGGAAGAACCAGAATAAGAGGGCAGCAGTGTAGACCAGCTCCCAGACTGCGGATAGAACGTTCATAATTTAACAGGATTATCTTCCGGTTTACGTTGTGTGGAACAGCTCAGGCCCCCACGACCTGACCTCGGCTGAGCGGTCGAAAATGGATGGATGGAACAGCTCAGCCCATGTCGTCATGTAAATAAAAAGTCAATGTCTGTGTAAAGTGTGAAAAGGAGGCAAAGCTATAAAATTAATGACATTATAAAAGACAAGTAAACACGCGTCACAGTAAAGTCATATTATATGAAATGCATTCTTTTGGTGTTTGGAGGTGCATTACTCAGAGGTTAAAATGATGAAACGGCATGTCAATGGCATTTTAGGGTTGTCTTAATTCACCAAGACAGTCCTGCCCATGTTTTTGTTTTCATTTCTTTCATAGGCTCATAAAGTGTAACTGCGGAAGTCTAAAAAAGGCCCGTGTTGTTTATTCGTGGTACAGAAACATGAACGAAAGAGAGACAGGCTCCGTTTGAGGTCTCTAGATGGTAAAAGTCCGGTCGGTACCAGTTATTATTCATGACGTCAGATCGGCCTCGCTTTTCGGGAAGACCTAGATTAAGGACTTGGCTTTAGATGAAGGGAAGGCTTTGGGATGGGAAAGTCAAAGCAAAGGTAGAGAATAGAGAGGATGGAGGGAAGAGAGTGGAAATCTCGCCAAGACTTTCCAGGAACACTGAATAGAAGCTCTTGTGAAAAGCAAAGCCATAAAGCGGCATTCCCGCACTCACTTTCCCATGAAGCACTTGGGCACAATGCTGAGCTTCCTGCGTCTGTCCTTGATGAGGTGCCGGCTCTTGGTCATCATCATGTGATAGAGCTTCTCTCCTTTCTCGGCGATCATCACGTAGGCATCCCGCTCCATTCCAAGTTTGAGACCTAAGCGAAACAACAGCGAAAATGTGACAATTGTACTTCAAAGAATTTGGAGGATGAAATAAATGTTTGCCAAAACAAGGACATTTTCAAAGGTTTCGCACAAAAGCCCTATGCTTTATTACACTTGTATAGTTTTTTCTTTACGTGTAATTTGGGGTACATTAGTGTATCAAGGGAGGGAAAATGTTTGTGCGCATAGGCCACATTTGACTTTTAAAATGGACAGATCGGTCAATGTGAAGAGGTAAAAAAAAAAAAAAAAAGGTAAAATGTGCATGTATAATAGTTTATTTTAACAGTAGAATAATTAATTGAATTGTATTATTTAGTTTAATTTCATTGTGAAATGTATATGTAAAATATCTTTACTCATATTTTGAATCCATTATCTACAATACATTTCACCAATTATATAATTAGATGAATTTGAAAATTTAAAAATAAATGAATAAATACACTGTAAATAAACAAATGGCTAAATTAATGCAACAAACATTGCAGGACTCTTGAAAATATAATTGCCCAGTGGGCCAGAATAAAAAACGGAGAGGACATGTGTGGCTACCGGGCCATAGTTTGCCTATCCCTGGTGTAGATTGTACCCATAGTGGCAGTCAGAAACGATATTCTACTGTGCCCACTTCTAACATGACCCCTAAGTATGTTCAAGTGTGCGTTTTTTACGCTCTAAATTGAACATTTACTGCTTGGGAACCAGTAGCTTTTCCGCGTTTCGTCTACGGCACAACGAGTTGCCTTTGATTCCAATAAACACAATACACAATACAGTGCAATACGGTGCCCTAAACTGTACTTCGGGGGGCATTCCAATACTATTTCCAACAGTGCTGCTCCAAAATCCCTCGGAGCCAAAGGACGGAGCATGTCTTAGGGCTATTTGAAGAAACAAGCAGGGCCGGACTTCCCAGCTCTGTATTGATGCCGTGCCAACCTTAATCTTAAAAAAAAGAAGAAGAAGAAAAAAACAACAGAAAAAATCCCAGATGTCAATCTCGACTGAGCAAACGGTGTTTCTTGAGACAAAGTTAGGGAGGGCGTTGATGATTCGGATTTTGTTTCTGTGTTGATTTGTTCACGCTTATGTGGCTTGTATACAGTAAAGCAGATACTGTAAGGGTTTATTGTGAGTTGTGCTGCCCCACCTGTGAGCGCACTTTTAGAGCTCCTTCCAAAACTTGGTGAACCTCTGAACTATATTGTGCCACTGTCCGTCTTTTAAGCACACAAGGCTGAGACTGAAAGTGCAACTCAATTTCAAGGCACATCAAACTTAACAGGAATATCATCATTTTGAGGTTCCTGGCATAATATGTTGAATTCATTTCATTTGAACACCTTTCAAATTGAGTCTTTTCCATCCATTCATTATTTATACCGCTTGCCCTGATTAGGGTTGCAATTTGAGATTTGAACCCAGAACATGTCGACTGTGAGGCAGACTTGCAAACAACTACGCACCGTGCTCCCCAAATTGATTGTTTTTGTCTGGCAATCGTTGTTTCTAGCGCAGACCAAATCCCAGCTTTTGCCTTTTCTTTGGCTGTTTTGTGTTCAACGGTTATATTCATTTCCTGCAAAGTAAGGTTTCTATGATGGCAACAATTTTCCCATTGAAGTGATTAACTCAATTAACACTATTTCCTATTTTTCCCCCTAAATCTGAACAAATCTGCTAGCCTACCAGCCACGGGAATGAACCGTGTTCAGCCATAGAGATTTGTATGAATATAATTAAACTCTTTTTAAGTAACAAAAAATATTTCCCAGTGGTAGTGTTTTTTTTTTTTTGTTTTTTTTAGGCACAATCACAGTTTTAATAATGATATCCGAAGATGTGAGACAAAGCAGTGCAGTACAGTATCTCAACACGGTTTTCAATAATACTGGTTATTTGTCAGGTTGTGACATGAAAGTAAGTGTATTTATGCATTTTCAAATTGAGTCTTGGGTGGTTGCACTGATGAGCCGTGATGGATGCCGGGGTGTATTACATGTGACAGCAGCTGAAGAGAACTGACACAATGGGGGTTATTGAGCAACACACGGGGGTCTTTCCAGTGCCGAGACCTCTCAGCTTCTTTTCCAGCTGCCATAGTTTGTCTTGAGCTGCTTCTTGTCATCTTTCACTCACCAGCATGACCGAATCACATCTAAAGAAGCTGCTCTCACGAGAATTCAGTAGGATTTACGACAGCAAGTGATGCACCATAATTAGTAGAAGCAGGTGCATTTTGGGGGTTACGGTTTAGATTGTTTGGGTTAAGGTATAAAATGATCCATCCATCCATTTTCAGTACCGCTTATCCTCACTAGGGTCGCGGGCAGGTATTAAATGAATTCAAGAAACCTTATATCTTCCCTGTAAACCCCCGAATTCATCAATTTGAATAATATGATGCATTAGTTTTGTAGAAAATAGTACGAAATACTCCTTAGGTTCCTTATACGATACAATATTGTTTTGCTCGTGTGTATGTGCAGGATGACGACCACCACCTCCTTGCCAGATAAATTTGATCAATTATGGCATACAATAAAATCAAATCCTCAACAATGTCTATTCATGGATCGACCTCCAATTTCTATGTATTGCTGAAAGAAATATAGAAACCATACTTTCAGGGTTCAAACTGTTGCCATCCTAAAACCTTGTGTAGGCAATACAGACTCTCAGGTTCTTATATACAGATACAGACTCTCAGGTTCTTTCTTCTTTTGGAATAAGTATAATAAATAATAAAAAAGACACCCAGATTTGAATCCTTTGATGCTCTGAGCTGAGGTCTTGAAATGTAATGCTAATGCCTTACGTGATATTTATTAAGTTTTATGTCACTTCAGAGTCACTTTTTTTTCTGATTTTGGACAAATTCCAAATCGTACCACCTTCAGGGAATTTCGAGATTCCACCGCAGCATGTTGCCGTGTTTGTGGAATGTGTTGCAATATTTGGAGGGAAAACAGATAACGTAATGTGACTGGATCGCAGTTAAACAACTGAGCTCTTTCGGGGACGATTGACTGCAGCCACGTGTGAGCAGGAAAAAAAGCCTTAGAATAAAACTGTCTAGACCGAAATAAAGAGGCTAGCAGAAAGGTACCGTATTTCCACGAGCATAAGGCGCACTTAAAAGCCTTACATTTTCTCCCAAATGGACGGGGCGCCTTATAATGCGGCGCGTCTGCTCCAACATCTATAAATGTTGTTGTGTGATGAGCGTTCCGCTTGACTTTTTTTTTTTTTTTTCCAGCATTTCCTGCCGACACGCTGCTTACACAGAGGAAAAGCGGACGTGGCTGAGGACGGGGGAAGGGTGCGTGAAGGCGGACGGCAAAGCCACGCCCCCAGCAGGGATAGATATAGCGCCGGGGTGTTTTTTTGTTTTGTTTTCTTTTTAACCGCTTGACTGACTGGGAGCATATCCGGGGTGTGCATTGTGCAAAACAACCTCGGTTTGGCTAAGGACCCCCGAAAACGGCACCGGCGAGGAGACACGCTTACGAAGCACAGTTTTAAACTGCAAGCTATCAGTTACGCGGAGGAACATGGGAATCGAGCAGCCGCGAGAGAATTTGAGATCGACGAATCCATGGTTCGCAAGTGGAGGAAGCGGGAAAACGAGCTTCGCCAAGTCAAGAAGACGAAGCTGAGTTTCCGCGGGAAAAAAAGAAAAAACAAAACACGGAAACAAGGCGAGGTGGCCCGAGTTGGATTAATGATCAAAGAACAGCCCGGAGAAGCGTCTCAAGAGTCACTCAGTCACCGACTGAGTGCAAGAACTCGGAGCTTGCCATCATTCCGGGAGGCTTGACGAACCGCTGGACATTCGTGTAAACAGGGCATTCAAAGTGAAGTGAGCGGCGTGGCAGCGATGGATGACAGATGGTTTTACTAAGACTAGGAGGCAGCGCCGGGCGAGTTACGGCACAATTTGTGAATGGATTGTGGATGCTGGGGCTAACGTGTCTGCTTGCACTGTTATTCGAGCTTTCGCACGGCAACGAGACTGACTCGAACCTGGCTTGTTTGATTGAGTACTTGCTCAGCTGTTTATTTTGGATACAGAAGATGAGGATTTTGATGCATTTGTGGATGAGGATTGATCAAAACTAACGTGAGTACATTGTTAAATACTTCAATAAAGTACAACCGAACTCAGTTTTGCTCCAGCTGCCTTTTTAAAAACATTGTTTTAGCGTGAATGCATGCTACCGTATGTTTTACCATGCCTGCGCCCAATAATACGGTGCGCCTTATGTATGTGTTCAATACAGAAATAGACCCCGTAACTGAGACTGCGTCGTTTGATACGGCGTGCCCTATGGTCGTGAAAATTCGGTAAGCCCACATTGAGAGGTGACCGCTATCGAAAAGCAAGCGTGAGTGGAAATGAGGCGCTGTGACCGATCGGGCATCTGTTAGCCTCAGGTCAGTTTCCGCCGGCTCGTAATTTAACGCCGCAAGCTGCCGCGCACTCCTGCGTGCTTATTCATCACACTATCTGATCTGACGTTGTTAAAATCCACTGTGTGCGATTATTTAACATATGCTCGTAATACAAAGGCAAATTTACCATCTTGTGAAACATGATCTGTCGAGTACTCCTGCATTTCCGACCAAATCGTGCCCAAACAATCACATTTTGAATGTCAATACTATCGGGTGGCCTTTTATGTTGCACAGCAAATCTGGTTAAAGTCATTCGTAGTGTGTAATGCACAAAACATTATAAAGCCAGATGGCCCGCGACGGACAGGTGGGAACGTTATTTTTTTGAGAGTGAACACAAATTAAGGTGACAAAATGGTATTAAGTAAATCAAAAGGTTGAGCCTGGCCGCTAAACAAACTAAATGACAAATTTGAATTTTATTTGAGCCTTTATTTTATTTGAGCCTTAACCCTTATTTCATGAAAGCTATGATTAGCCACATTACTTATTCCACCATATTGTGACATGTAATAATAAACATTCTGTATCTAATATTTCTTTTAAGAAAAATCTTTTTCACACATCATCCAGGACAAAGGGCACATCTAGTCATGAATTTGTACCACCGAGGGAGCCTTATGCGGTTCCAAGATGAGACTCCACAACAAGGACAGCTGCATCAAAATGCAACATGATTTAGATGACATATGAAAACTTAAAAAAGACTTGCAAGGAGAATAGGTGTCGGAAAGGTGAGGAAAACCCTGCAGTATAAGCAAAGCAAAGCAAATTTATTTATATAGCACATTTCATACACAAGGTAACTCAATGTGCTTTACATGATTAAAAGCATTTAAAAACAAAGAAAAAAACAGCTTATAAACATTTCGAACAAAGAGAAAAATAAAAACAATTAAAGCAGCGTACAGTGCAAGAAATGCCATTGAAAGTGGAAAGGAGAAAAAAAGAAGCGTTTTTAACCTGGTCTTAAAAACATTCACACTTGGGGCTGACGTCACTTCTGCTGGCAACTTATTCCATTTGTGTGCAGCATAATAGCTAAATGCTGCTTCACCACGTTTGCTTTGGACTCTGTGCTCCACTATTTAACCTGAGTCTGTGGCTCTCAGAGCCCTACTGGGTTTATATTCCATTAGCATTTCTTGTATTCGGGACCTAAACCATTTAGTGATTTATAGACCAGTAGCAGAACTTTAAAAATATATTCTGAAGCTGACTGGGGGCCATTGTAGAGACTTTAAAATTGGATTAATATGCTCTGACCTCTTTGTTCTGGTCAGAACCGGAGCTGCGGCATTCTGAATGAGCTGCAGCTGTTTCATGGTCTTTTGGGGAAGTCCAGTCAGAAGACCATTACAATAGTCAAGTCTACGTGAGATAAAGGCATGGATGAGCTTCTCCTGGTCTGCTTGGCACATGCAAGCCTTCACTCTGGATATGTTCTTCAGATGGTAGAAGGCTGGTTTAGTAAGTGATTCTTTTATATGTCAGGTCAGAATCTATCAGTACACCAAGGTTTCGGACTTGGTCTTTGGTTTTTAAAGACAGTGAGTCCAGGTATTTACTAACAACAATCCTCTTTTCTTTTTTCCCAAAAACAATTATCTCCGTTTTGCTCTGCTTTAACTGTAGAAAATGTTGGCTCATCCAGTTATTTATCCGTTTTTAACACTGACACAACACCTCAATTGAACTACAGTCATCTGGAGACACTGCTAGATATAACCGTATGTCATCTCCATAGCTATGATAGTCAAAATTAAAGCGCTGCAGAATTTGACCCAAGGATACCATATACAGGCTAAACGGGAGACGTCCAAGAATTGACCCTTGAGGGACTCCATAGGTCATTGCCATTCGATGAGATTGAACACCCCTAATGGTCACAAAATAACTCCTCTTCTCCAGGTAGGACCTCAACCATTTAGTTACATTTGTCATGTGATGGTGCGTGTCAAAGAGGGAAAAAAATGACAGAATGTAACCATATTTTTTTCAGTAAACCAAGATATACTTAATGTGAGCAAGGGCCTGCCTGCCTCACAAACTATGTTGCAGTTTATCCCAAAGCTATTTGATGGGCCTTGTTCTTCCGCACCAAACTCATCATGCTGGAAAAGCAAAGGGCCGTCCCCAAATCGTTCCCACAAAGTTGAGAGCATCCAGGTGTCCGTAATGATATTTTTGTGAGAGGACATCTAGTGGAATATTTCTTTTGTTTCCCCCTTGCCAGTAAAAAGGCTTAAAAAAAAAAAAAGGTTACTCACTCTCTCTCTGCTCCCGCTCCCTCAAGATGGCATCCAGCCACTTCTGCTTATCCTCAGATGTTTTGGCCATACAGACAAACCACTTGTTTTTAGCTGTGTTGTGGATCTTCCAGCCATTGGTCACTGTGTAGTTGTTGCTGTGATAATCCGCTGGCGAGAAACAAACAAAAAAAATAAAACAACACAACATATATTTAGCAATAAAAGAAACAGAAATGTGTGTGCTTTGACAACAAACCGAAATACACATCGAAATAACAAATAAGAATAACAATAATACAAATCATATTGCTCTCTTCTTCTATTGGAATGTAACCTAGGATACTTCATTAATGGACAAGTGAATGAAACAGTGGCACTAAGCATTGTGGGATTTGAACTCATACAATATTACAGTATGTAAATATCAGGCAGGTTAAGAGCAAAACATAAACTGGTTGAACAGCCCATGTTCAGTCAGATAAATAAAAATCCACCCTGTTCGAATTTTATCATCCACTGAGCTGCAGGTGAGCAGCCCCTAAATAATGAATGACATCTGGTAATGGGCTACATTAGCCTCATGGTCAAAGTTCACAAAAATACTTGCGGAGTAGCTCCAGTAGTACTGCGAGAAGCAAATGTTGGCTTGTGTGTGCACTTTTTTTTCGGCTTCTGGTAAAATCCAATGGAAAAACTGACATCTGGTCAGGTTTAGGAGCACTTGTGGACATTTTTCAACTTCTACCTGCAAAGCTAAAACTCAGCTGCCATCTGAAACTACAATATATGGCCTCATCTTAATCAACTGTGGAGTTATCTGTTACGTATTAAACCCAGATATGTGCACAACTCATCTTAGCCGATGAGAATTCAGCAATGTCCAAACGCTGAGTTATGTTTTTTTTGTGTGTTTTTGTCTTTGTGGTTGTGAAATAGCAAAATAATCGGGCAGCATACAGGAGAACGAAAAAAGAAAGAGGAAACGTGATCGAGAGGAAGACAGTGTTTCTACACCGCCACAGACATATTCACGGCAGTGCCGGCTGAAACTCACTGATAGCTGAACCACATCCAGCCCACAGACAAGGCGTTGGCATTCAGCAATAACCAGAATTCAAGTTTCTCGCTGAGGTTGAGGTAGCTTTTGCAGCTCAGTGTTGTGGCCGCGCCTTCAACCCAATTTCTGACAACAAATAGGTGGTATTCCACATGCAGTTGTGCGCTACATCCTGTTTGAAACTCAGTGCAACAACGACACCCCACCCAAACTGTCAACTAGTATCAGAGTCGCAGTATCTATTCATCCTTAAAAGACCAAATTCATAATCCATGAAAGCAAATGAAGAGATGTAGAAAATATAAATACACATTCATTTATTTTTTGCTTGGTTTGTCTGCAGCTTTTGCAATACGGTTTGTAAATTGACAAAGTTTAAGTTTAGACGAGACAATTCGAGCAGCAAGAGCATCACTGTGTCTGTTCAAATCCACAAATGACCAGTTATCCTGCAACTACTATGGAAGCTGGATTTTGACAAAATCTCAAAGTGCGAGCGAATTTCTCTTCACAGTGGTATGTCCAGTGGTCACAACAAAACATTACACTTGCTTATGTTACATATTTGCGACCAGCCATGTCACTGCAAACTGAAAAGCAACGAAATAAATCCGGATTTACCTAACTAAAACCATCACTACTGTCAAGCACAGCAACGTAGATTACATGCAGCCAGCATATTGCCCCTATTTGTCCTAAATGTCTTCCTTAGGTCAGTGAGGCATAACAGCAAGCCACATAACATGCATTGTCTTGAATAAAGAAGCTCATAAAGTCAGCCAGCTTGACTTTGTCGACTCCTCCCAAAGTTTGATCACGTGACGCTAGCACAATGCCAGCACAATTGTTTTTTTTCCTCCCCGAGTTCAGCGAGGCACAACAGTAAGTGTCATATCACGCCCTGTCTACAATGAAGAAGTTTTTCCATGGTAGCATAATTATGCACGACTATCCGAACAGCAAGCATGAGATTTGAACCAAAGCCAGCCAGCCTGATTTTGATCCATGCTTCCCATAGTTTGATCATGTTACACTAGCTAGAATTAAGTTTGATGGACAGAACCTAGACTCTAAATTGCCCGTAGGCATGACTGTGAGTGCAAATGGTTGTTTGTTTCTATGTGCCCTGCGATTATCTGGCAACCGGTTCAGGGTGTACCCCGCCTCCTGCCCGATGACAGCTGGGATAGGCTCCAGCACGCCCGTGACCCTAGTGAGGAGAAGCGGCTCAGAAAATGGATGGATGGATGACAGAACCTATGGGGGGGAATTTCAACATTTCATAGAATATTAGCATAAAGAGGAAGCGTGTATTTATGAAGTGATACAATTTTCTGCCCACCAAACTTGGATGGTTCAGCCTTGGCAGAGGTACATCACTTGTACTATAGAAGGGATTTAATGATGAGCTCAGATGCAAAGAGAGATTTCCATGATGGAACAACCACAGAAACAGTTATGTACACAAGTTGAGAGAGAGTCTCTAAATCTAATATTGCTGAGTAAACACCAACCTGTCCCATCTTCCACGTTTTCCACCTCCATCACCTCCGTGTTGATTCTGCCCCTGAACACATAGAGAGGGCCGTTGATAGACTTGGTCCTCTTGGTGGACTTTTTTCCAGAAACCCTAGGAAATGAGACAGCGGTGTGGTTACACTCAGCATGGAAAACATCCGCTGGTGGCAGTGAAACAGCGTCTGCAACACTTGCACATTCATACAAACATGAAGCATGAGTATCCCGTACAGAGAAAAAATTCCCATGTTTTCCCTCCTTCGCATACACGGTCAACCTCTTTAATTCCTTTCTGATTACTTCTCCATGTGTCATTTTCTTGAAGCGCCATTCCTCACCTGGACTTCCTCTTACAGTAGACCAAAAGATTATCAAACAGGAAGAAGACTCGCTCTTGAATATTGCCCGCTGAGATCTTGAGGAGATTTCCATGAAGCAGCAACTCTGTGCAGATATCCGTCAAGTTAGTCCCCTAAAGGGAGAAGTAAAAATGAAAATAATGGAAATCACCTTGTGTCCAACAGTCAATTGCATTTGACACTTCCAAAAAAAAAAAAAAAAAAAAAAAACTCCATTTTTAATTGAACACAAATCCCCAAATGTGTGATCTGTAATACATCTGGCCATCCTGCACTTACTGTTCATCTTGTCATCGGGCAGTAGCCGTAATGGAAGGAACGCACTAAACATCGCAGTGGATGGGGTTTACCTTGTTATATATTTTCCTATGGGAAACGTAAATCCTATTTTAGGAGGAGGGTGGAGACAGATCCTTTAATTCTGCACTTAGGATGTATAGTAAATGCACCAAAGCATCAGCTCACATAAAAGGGATGTGTTGAAGGAAATTTCGCACTGCAAATGGTTACGTCATCGAATGAATGTTTAAACTGTATTTAAAAAGCCGTATGCCCGAATTACTGATCTTTTAATCATTACGAAGCAAAGTTGAGCTCATTGTGAAAACGCTGAGTGAAGCACTCCCACGCCACACATCACCAATATCATTATTTATCAATAATAATGATGTACATTTTGAAAACAAGAAGTTTAAATGCGAGCTTATGAACAAAGAAGCAGTGAAGTTGCAATGATGTGACACGGGCGAAAACAAAAAGCACTTTCTAGGTCTCCAAACAGATGTCAGATGTCATCCCCAATGTCTCTAACAGCCCCTAGGAGGCATATTTTCATGCAATTTAGGGTTTTCGTACGGTATGTTCCATGTGACGCTAACAAATACCCGCAGAGCATACTATACAAAACAAGAAAGATCGTCAGGTCTCATTACTCATTGTAAAACGGCTCATTCCACTTTTAATCATCTGGAACGAAATACACCCATGTGTGGACACCACCCCAGGCACTCACATATATTTATACACATCAGATTGGGACCACGCTGTGGTCTTTCATGTTTCCACACTGTGGAAACCCCCTCAACCGCCCACGCCCGTGCTCAAGTGTCCATAATTGAGTTGTTGTTTTTTTTATGATGGGAGGTCATCAGTCCCAAGTTTATAGACACAACGAGAAGGGCGGTTGGACCGTGGCACGGGATTTTGTCTCAGACGACAATTGATTTGACCTCACGTTAGCTCCGCTGAGTTAAGCTGTGCGTGTGCACGCGTTTGTGTGTAATGTATCTGGACCTTATTGGGTACGAGAAGATTACTCTTCCATTAAGGCTGCAGGTGAGTAGCCTAAAGAGAGTCTACTGAAAGGAGAAAATAAGAGAGACCAATGGTGTTATAGGAATCAGTGTGTGTGTGTGTGTGGGGGGGGGGGGGGGTCTTTCTGTGTATTACCTTGATATTCAGTGGAGCAAGACAACAATGCCTGTATTGGGACACAAGAGATTGTGTGCTGGCACTACTTATTGTGTGACCAAGTTCGGCATTCACGCAAATGTTTTTTCGTATTGTGTGAACGCTCGAACACATCGATGAATTCTGTTGAGACGAATGGTACAAGACAACTGAGTACGAACACTGAAAATGCTGCACTGCTCGTGTACGACCAGGTAGTGGTGATATCATTTTGTAATGAAACATTATGCGCAAGCGCATTAACTGCATGTTGTACCGGGTCTTGCCCGAAACAGTTTTTTAAAATGCCCTTTGTCAGCCTGCATGAGATATGTGAATGGAGACTTTGGTAAATAGTGTGACTGTTGATTACAGTAGCAGTGTAATAAACATTGCAAGCAAAAATGCTTCAATGGTGTTGAGTTCTCTTTTTTTTTTTCTCCATTTCATCTTAATTTCAACACTTTAGGAGCTACTATACAATCTACAAGCAATCCAATAAAGGAATCAGGATAACAACCATTTCTCTCTGGAAGGGTCTAAAGTGTTTTATCAGGTCCATAATATTTATTGACATACCCTATTTAAAGAACAATTTCTTAGTTTTCCGTTGTTTCTGGTGAACTCCGACCATGGTCAAATGTTGACATTTTTGCAGAGGGGAAATTGGAGATGGTGGTTTGGTTTTGGCAAGCAAACAGTGGGATGTACTTGTGAGGCCACTCTCAGGGTCCATCCTTTCGCAGTTTTCTTTTTTGCCTCTCTTCCCTCCAAAGGTCCCCTCGTAGAAGCACCCCTCCAACCCCTAGTGCTGCTGAGACTGGAGCTCAGCATCCTCCATCTCTTCTGATTGGGCAGAATGCCTGTTGGCATCCCCCTTGGCACCCCGTGTAGGTGGATTGTCCCCGTGGTGCCTCCTAAGACAAGGCCTCTGTTGTGGTGGGTGAGGGAGGCGTGAAAATGCACTGGACCCTTCATTCGGCTCCCAAGCCCCATCCGTGCCCCTGCTGCAGGGAGTTGGCTGTGGCGGCAATTAACTCTTTAGGATAAATGAGAAATATGCTGACCGAATTTGGTTGCTTTGATAAAAGGTGTCATTGCACTTATTTATTATGTTTGTATCCTCTTTACGTACGGTTTCTGTGTAATGTTGGCACTGGGTGTTTTTTTTTTTCTTCGATACCTAGTCGCTTTTTTCTCTCTCATTCCAATCTTGATGTAAAGTTTCTTCGAACATTGGGAGGCTCTTGCAGGGTGCTATGAAAAAATCTGGCCAGAGCGAGAGGTTCGCAATGAGCCTCCATTGGGAGTGCAATCAAGCACGCAGACATACATAAGGAATCTTTTGCCAACATAATTGTACACAGTACAGTATTATGCTATGTCAATTAGATCTTATTCTCCAAATGAAATGCTGCACCCCCTTACTAAGCCGCTGTGTCATTTTTGCAGAATCCTGCTGTAAGATGGGTGTATTATTTTACCAATATAGTTACAGTGCGAACTCAAACAGTGTTATGGCTCAGCATAAAGCTGTCTCCCTTCTTTTATACCCAATTAGGGACAAAAAGATTCGGGGGGGGGGGGGGGGGGGGGAATAAATAAATCCAAAAAAAAAAATCAAAAAATCAAAAATCGATTCATTAATCATTTAGTGGTCGGGCTACACTCGTTATGTTGCTTTCCCACTGCATGGTACTGGCTCCGCTGAGCTTTTCTTGCCTTTGTTTGGGGGCGGTCGATTGCTACTTCAAAACAGTACAGCGGGAAGCTGCAAAATCTACGCAACTTTGAATACAATGAGAAAACAACGGAGGAGAATGAAGGCATCCTGTATTTACTTCTCAGTATGTGGCTGTCATCCACGTGGTATCTGCTCAGCTCACTTGGGACCTTGGCTGTAGGTAAATTGAACACATGGCTTAGCTTTAAAAGAGTTGTAGGTGGAGAGTGTGAGATGCCGTGGAAATACATATGCTCCTCATACCACGACAGACTTTCTACTCCTAGTTTTGATGCGCTATTACAGTACGTACCGAAAGGTTTCATGGCATTCTCTCCGTTTTACAATACGGCCAACGAGCTTTCCCACCCGGTGACTGCGACTAACGTGGCTAAGGACAATCCCGTTTTGTCCACGGTGGCCAGAAACGAGGCTGAAGATAGTGTAAAATGCAGATGCTGAGGTATTAGTACTTTCTAGAGACACAAGTGAGTAAATGAGTGTGAGTGAGAATGTTTTAAATAGGAATATTTCGCATCATACTCATACCAAGGGAATGGTCTCTATTTCCAGCCCTTCCCCCACATATTTCCCAACCTGATTACAATTGTCACGCTTTCACCCGAGCCGCACTCTGCTGTCAGTCTGTCCTTGTTCTCACCTCCCAGCCTTCAATGTGAGACTGCAGCTGTTCCAGGGCCTCCAGTTTCTCCATCTGCCGCTTCGTCTCATTGATGTTGGAGCAGACAGCTTTCATGGCCTGCAGAGCCTCCTCTACAGCAGGATAGTCAGCATGCTTCTTGGGGGTCCGCTTCAGTAACTCCTTTGGTGGAGAAACGGTAGACGCGGAATGCGATTTAGAGGGCGCATTTTCGAATCTTTCAAAAGTGCAAGCGCACTCAGAAAGCGCAGACCTCAACCGAGGCCTACAACATTTGTCACATGAAATCAATGACTTGAAGGTACAAGGTACCAGACTAAAGTTGACACTCGTCATTGGTAGTGTTTAAAAACATTAGTATTATTATTTTTTTAATTCAACATAATGGGTTGTGTTTGGGACTTTTTACCTTGAGTAGCAGAGGGTACTTGCAGATCCTCTGGATGGGAGTGAGAAGGTAGCCCTCCAAGGGAATATCTGTGCTCTTCTTCCCGCCCAGAAGCATACAGTGCTGAAGGAGAAGCAAATACATACAAATGAACATACTGTACCATTAACATAAAGCAGAGCTGCTTTGCTCAGCACTAATACATTTAAAACAGGATATAGAAGGATATAGAAACCCAGAAGATTTCAGGCCAGCATAAGAATTCAGCTGAATGTAATCAAAAAGACATGCAATGTTGAGAAAGCATTTTTGGGATGTGGCATGGGCCAAGGAAAAAGCCATGCACGCTCATTACAGTTGGTACCTTGACTTATGCATTTAATTGTTCCATGACCAAGCTCGAAACTCAATTTACTCGTACAGCCCCAAAAATGTCCCTCACTGAAATGAATTGAAATGCCATTAATCCATTCCAGCCACACACAAAAACCCACCATGTCCTTTTAATATGATTTACAAATAGCACTTTATTGTATAAAAATGAAATACAACAGAATGTAAAGCCGGTTAGTTTGCGTGTGGGCGTCCGGCCGTGAGTTTTGGTCTACTGGAGATCCTTGTGAGTGTTCACATTTTGCCATTGCGTATTTGACTGTTCGTGCAGTTCAATAAATGGTTTAAATTGCATCGGCGACCGTGGCTCTCCTTTTTTTCCCCCCACTTCACTCGAGCGGCGGCGTATCCGAAGCTACTTTCGAAGCTCACACTTTGGCTTGCAAAACAAAGCATCTTCAAATGATAATTGAGAAAAACTTGTAAGCTAGGTCATTCATGAGTCAATGTACCACTGTATTACACTGGCCAAACTACTGAGCCTCATTATACGGTAACTCGCAGAATTTGGATCACTGTGTATTCTCAATTGTTCACTTTCATTGTGAGTGTGATTCTAAATCAAGCCGAGATTTTGTTCTCAAACCATTTTTCCCGAAGGATTATTTCTCTGGTCGGAATCTGGGATATGTATGTCGCCTTTATTTCTTGTCGTGTCGTAGTTCCTGCGTGCAAAGTTGCGGCAACGCGCTATATTTCGACACCTCCTGGATGCATACTGTAAGTCCGTTGTCGGGGAGGCATACAGGCGCGTGAAGTTGAAGCTGCATTCCAGACAACTGGAAAGTCGGAAATTTCAAAAGTGACAGAAATAATATGCAATGTGACATCACCTGATGCCAAAGTTGCTGCTTGCAAAGGTAATGATGGCGCACCAACCACGTTGCGCTAAAAGACGAGTAAACTAATAGAAAGAAAAAACAATTAAATACTTTATTGATCTCAATGTTTTGCTTATTGTATATAAAAGAGTTGAACGGAGAGCGGTATCTGTCTATTTTGCTGGATCGTCTCACCATTAATTTATTCTGTAAAGGGAATTTCAAACAAATAAAATAGCTCAAAATGCTTTCTTTTGTCAGGACCGTTGACAGAATTGTCTTTTGATAAACAAAACAAGAACGCGTGTTGTTGTAATCGTCCACTTTTTGGTTTGCATTTGACTAGAACGCTTGGAGGTTGGACTTTTTTCGAATTTCCCCACAGTCTTGAATGCTGCATTTGCTTGTTTGTTTATTTTTGTTCCGCTCTTCCAGCAGTGACCTCTGACAATTGTTTGCATTTCAATTCAGAACAACGTGTTGCAGCAGTAGAGAATGTGTAACATCTCCAGCTGCAGGACTGTAATCTCTGCTTGTTGGGAAGAAAAGCCAGGGGTGTGCCACATTTTCTGAATATCTTTTTGTATAAACAAATTGTTACATGTTTATACAGCGCTAGTCATGCTCTCCATACAAAGCGTGTCAATGCGAGACAAATGTTTTGTTATCAGTGAAATGGAATTTGTTTCACGCAGCTCTTTTGCTACACAAATGCTTGCTTTTAACGTGTCTAACCCATAATGTCGTGTGGTAAGAGCGCCTCCTGCTACTGATTTTAAATCTACTATCGAAGCATTGATATAATTGCTGGAGTTCTTGTGAACCTCAGTTATAAACGATACGAAACCACAACATGCTGTCACTATGATTTTATCAGAAACGTTTTACATTTCATTTCGCACTTCCACCAAAATGTTGAGCTGCAACATGACATGGCAATGTGTTAAATTACAATAATGACCACAGAAAATCTTAAAAGTCATTCTCAACACTCACTGGAAGGAGCCATCTTGCAAAATCAGTGGAATAGCTACTGTTACGGTGATATTGTCAGTATGTTTTGAGTTGGCGGGAAAACGACGGAAAAGCCACGCACGTAAACCATTTTGCCAATCGGAATAGAATACTGTAAGCCAAATTCAACTGTTTCCATTGACCCCATTGAGTCTTTTCCCCCTACTAGATTCCTTGCGTTCCGAGAGACCGGATCTACTTGAATCTCCAAAAGCAGAATGCGGGGCCTCCAGTGAAAAAAGTTCCTCTCCTGTGTAACCATCTTTTAGATTCTCCCCAATTCAGTGTGGTGGGCAGACACCCTCTCTATATTTAAGAGCAGATTTAAAACCTTCCATTTTGTTCAAGCTTATAGTTAAGGTTGGCTCAGGGCATGTCCTGAAGCATCACTTTGTTATCCTGCCATAGGCCTCGACTGCTTGAGGGTTTCCCATGATGCATGGCGCTGCTCTGTCTTTGAAACCATCGCTGCTCATATCCATAATGTTGTTTTTGAAACATTTTATTGCGGTCAGTGCTAGTTACATTACACTTGCCTATTTTTGTTTTGCGATGTCACCACAAAGTGGGGGCGAATGGGAAAGTTGGGATAATAATCAAAGAACCGAAACTGGAACAAAAGCAGTGCACACCTCTCGATACATTCGGGCTGGAGCTATTGAATGTTTTTGGAATCGATTATTCTATCGGAAATTCCACTGACAAAATAAATGTTTATCCGGTTATTATCGGATAAACATTTATTTTGCTTTTAACTTTATTGCAACAAACAAATGAAGAACAATTCATCTATATCACACGAGAGGGACGGGTGTAGTCGCCAACCTTTTTGAAACTGAAACGTCTTGGGTACCGATTAACGCGAAGACGGGCTACTATTTTGACATACACTTTTGAGGCTGCTTCAGGTTCAACTACGTGTCAGCTCAAGGTTATTCCTATTACCGCTGTAACGAGTGATTATTTTCGTAGTACATTAAATTGACTACTATTTTTTTTCCATGAACGGATTAGGATTCTTTGGGCTACAACGTCAGAAACGACGGAAAAATGTTGATCATTGTTTTTCAAAGTAAAAGACGATGTTTGCAAATGTCTTATTTTGATCAAACACAAAGATAATCAGGCTGCCTTCATGAAGAACGACAGAAATCAGAGAATATTTACTGTTGAGAATCTGTCGTCAGAACATTTTATGTTGAACAATGTCTCTAGACAATTGACCGATTGTCAAAACAGTTGTTGATTAATTGTTGCACTTCTGCTATACAGTGTAAATGTCAGTTCAATACGCCAGATGGAGTCGGCCTCAATAGGTTTACAATAAAAAGTCAGAAATGGATTATTTCTACTTCCATTATTTCTCATGAGAGAAATAGATACTAAAACTTAAAACTGGAGGTCAACCAGTGTTAACCTTAGAGGTTCCACTGTACTACCATTATCATCGCTATCACTAATGATATGTGTATTGTTCATTGCTCATCCTGCATCCCTGACTTGCTATTCTTGGTCTCTCAACCCAATTGGTCAAGGCAGATGGCTGCCCAACCCGGAGTCTTGGTTCTGTTCAAGAGTATTCCTTTGACTTCCTCATAGTACTTGTTCATTTAAGTTCTCTGCTGCTCTCTTATATACTGTATATGGACCATGGTCTACTCTATATGGAAAGATCCTTGAGATAAATTGGCACTATACATATAATTAGCATTGAACTGAATCAAACTGAATTGAATTGGTGGTTGTGCAGCATTTGCACAGGGAAATAAATCCCGTTAAAACAGACTGCAGAATCCCCCCCAATCCATCTCTCCCAAACACCCCACTTTCTAAATCCAGTCAAGCTCCGAGCCGCACTCTTTTTTCCTGCATGTTTATAATCTGCCAGCCTAAAGCAAGAACTCCCCCGGTTCTTCCTCAGTTCTTCACTCTGACCTCCTTTTTTAACTTCTCTCCTTCTCTTTCAAAGCAATTAACACTTCCCTTTTTTGTGTGTGCTTTTACATGAAAATCCAGAAGCTTCCTTCTTTGTGTGATTCAATTAGCATGAAAATGGTCAGAATCAGAGAAGGAAAATTACACTGCAATTTAACACGGCTGTGAAAGACCTAATGCCAACATGCAGTATATCCCACCGGCATCACTTATGACAACTCTTTGAAGCATCATGACTTTCATTTCACTACCGTGGAACCTCAACAATCAAATAGAATTCATTCCGAGTTGGGTTTGAGGGTTTCAGTGTGCAGTTTGCGTGTTCTCCCCATTTGCCTGTATGGGCTTTCTCCAGGTACTTCAGCTTTCTCACCCGCCTTTCAAAAACATGCATTTTACCTTCATTAAAAACTCTATAAATTGTCCTTCGGTGTAAATGTGAGTGTTTGTTTATCTATATGTGTACTGCTATTGGCTAGCAACCAGTCCAGGGTGCACCCTGCCTCTCACCCGAAATCAACTGGGATAGGCTCCAACTTATCTGCACCACGAATGAGGATGAGCGGTATTGAAAATGTTATGTATGGAGGGTCAAAATGGTAAGGCATTTATCAGGGCAAACGTTTTAATATGGCATACTGTATCACACTTAACGTCCATACAAGTTTAGTAATAAGTTAAACACGAAAAACAAAAGAACAGACCTTAACTTTGATAATAACACTGGAGCATTGCTGCTTTGAAATGAAATCCGTTGTATATTATATGTCCTTCTTTTTTTTTTTTTTTTTTTTCAAGTGTCGCAGAAAAAGAATTGTTGACACTGAACTGAGCTGTTAAACGTACGCTGACATCTCGTACGATACACTGACACGTTACAAGTATTTACGCATGCGGGCAGTTAGAACTCCAAACTTTATTACACCCGCATATTTTTGTCAAAAATGTTAGTCAAATTTCAAAATATATAACTTAAGCAGAAGTCGACTTTGTATTTTTGTTGTATCTTGTACTGTTATGAATTTGAATGTTGTGACTATAAAAATGCAATAGTGCAATGCAAGACCAAGCACTGTCCAATAATTCAACAAACAGTTGATGTGAAATTATTTTGCAAACATAAGTGGAGGATCAGTTAGCCACAGCAAAGACTGAACAGTGAGTCAAAAGTCAACACCAACATTGTTACGCTGATCCCACTGTTTCCAAACCGACGGGTCAGGGGAAAGCCACGGCAGCAAACATCTGGCAGCAACTAACTCCTGTACATGGGCTCTTTCTACCAATCCCGTCGAGGCTGCCAGCGCTGCACAGCTGGCTGACCCCCGGCACTCATCTATCTCCTCATCCCCACCAAGTCTGCAGCAAATTTCCTCAGCAAATCCTGGTCACCACTTTGAGCTTATTGTCTGGATCCCAACATTTGGGGTGTCAAAACATGGAAACAGCTGGCAGCGGAAACACTACAAGAGCATCACACAAAAGTGACCTTGATGGCAGTTGCATCCTGTCCGGGCAGGAAGAACCCCTATGACCCTTGCTATGGTCTCAGCCTCTCTATGCAAGTATTAAAACATGGAAATGGATTTGACGTAATGAGAGGAAAAATGGGAGGAGGGAGATGACATTAGAAGAAATATATTACAGGGAGATTCGGAGAGAAAGATGACGATGGCAGTAGGTGGGACGAAATTAGGTCAAACGCAAGGACAAGTACCATTAGGGAACATCTGAGGCTCATTCAAGATAAACTTTTAAAAAAAAATTTTTTTTAAAAGATTTAAGAGGGAGTGAGTCAAACTGGACAAAAGGATGGCGTTCAGAAGCCAGAAATGTCTTCTCCACACCTTTCCACAAAGTTTTTGGAAAACGGCTTGATTGAGTCATGCTTCAACACTTCAAAAATAAGCACAACCGACTACAGTACGTACAGATGCAGGTAAAAAGATTTGTGCTTGGCGTAGGTAAAAAAGTACTATC
Organism: Phycodurus eques; assembly: GCF_024500275.1. NCBI lineage: Eukaryota > Metazoa > Chordata > Actinopteri > Syngnathiformes > Syngnathidae > Phycodurus > Phycodurus eques. The sequence continues at coordinate 2,265,045 of NC_084525.1, read as the reverse complement.
CGAAAGCATGATAGCGCATCAACTTTCCTACAAAATCCTACTAAATACAGCTTGATAACAGGGCGCAGTATGCAAAAGTGGTTTCTTACCAGGAGGAACGTCCTGATGTGGGGGATCTTGTTTAGCTCCATGAGGAGTCGCAAAGCCTTCTCGTGGTTGCTGCAGTACTCGCCATATACTGAGAAACTCTCCCTCTGCCAAACAGAAGGTCACACACACACACACACACACACACACACACACACACACGATAGACATGACAGAGGTTATAGTGTACTATCGTTTTGGTGGTTGTTAACAATGGCACATGGAATGTATTGTGAACGGCTATGGCACCTTAGAGACGTACTGCTTCAACTTTGCTTTCTACCTTAATTTACACTTGCCCTACACATGGACCTCAAATAAATAACACGAATAAACATTAGGACATTATGACAGCTGAAAAGAAAACAGTGGAACCACGCTCCTGAGATCATACTATTGCGAGTGGAACCAAAGCTGGTAGCACTATTGGCACATGCTGCTGTCTTTCATGCAGGTGGTGCGGGTTCGATTCCCAGTCAGTGCCCCAGTTCCAAGCCACTGCTGGTCCTTAGAAGAGATACCAATGGGTGGGTTGTGTCAGGAAGGGCATCCGGCGCAAAAACTGTGCCAAACGAATCATGCCGGTGACTCGGCGTTTCGACCCCCTGACAAGAAAAGCCGAAAGTCCCTTCAGGTAAATTTTCAAATACATGACTAACGTCACTGAATTATAGGGGGCAAACAAAGCAAAAAGCTTTTTTATAGAACGCCTACTCTAGTTCACCCCAATAACCGGAGGGAGGTAACAAATCTTTTGGAGTAAAATAAGCACAAAGCTGCATTTGGCAGGATGATAGAAAACACATTTTGAAATCACCTCAGGAAAAAGCGTGGCAAGTGTGATAGTGTGTATATAAGAACGGATAGCCTCAATTGCACTGTCCAATGCACTTTGGTTTCTATTCCGACAGTCGCATTTGCTTGACAAACACTGGAGATGACGAAAAAATGAACTCGGAAACTATCACTTTTGGGCATGCTTCCACTGGGGAGCCAACTTCTATCTACTATGTAAAACGCTGACAGGTTTGTCACAGAATTGTCAATTCCATGTGACAATCGGAATGGAATAGGAAGACATTCATCTCCTGCCATGACTACTGGATTGCATAATTGTATCAATCTGAAAACTCTGTTCTGATCGTGTAAAAGCTTTGGTTTTCCGGTCGTATCTTTTGATAGCCTACAAATCACCGCGAGCGATGTGCAGGGGTGCTAGTGTGCATTTTGCAGCTCCTTTCGATAGTTCCGCTTTTTTCAGGACCCTAACTTTGATTTTGTACTACTGTCCTGAATGACCATGGGAGTCACTTGTTTTTACCCTTATATGACAACTGCATATCATAAATAAATGTTACTTTAAAACTGCCCGTAGCATTAATACAGGTCTAATCATGGCAAAAATAATTGACCTTCGTATGGTTTATTTCCACGAGAGAAATTTTGTTTAAAAATCCAAACAACTCTGAGGTGGACCATGTATTGGAAAGGATTGTGTTGGATCTTAGCGGGCCCACTGTAATGTGTCTTATTATAACTTTAGCAAAAGCTAAAAGAGCATCCATGGGAAATGTCTAACTGAGCTAAGCAGAATTTACCAAATAAATTGGGACATCTTTCAATCTGCAACAATCATTTGTATTCGTAATCACAATCAGCACAGGTGCCTTTGCAGTCGAAGTATGCTTACGACCAAAGCCCGACCTTAACTATTGCCTGTCCTTGGATGTCAACAAACACAGTCACCTCAAGTACACGCAAAGTAGTGTTCGTCTATTCACTGGGGTGAACTTAAATATCCAGTCGACGGTGAAAGACACCACTTGTGACCAGAATAGCTCCGTGACTATTTGATAGATGTAAAGCTTTATTTAAATTCTTCTTCACTGGAATGTTATTCCTAAGGCTCGATGAGAGGTTTGTGTCACGCTCTGAGAAGTGAAAGCATAATGGCTGTAGTTCAGAACGTATAATGACGTGAGTGTTGGTGGACTCGCTGACGAGACGCCTAGATTGAGCAAATATTGACACCTCTGATTTCTCATCCAACATGCAATTACTTTTTTCTTTTTTTCTTTTTACTTTGGAGAGTTGGAGGAACCCAAAGGGCAGAGTCTTCAAGTGTGATTTCTGAACTAGTATTTGAAGAAAGTGAATTCGCAGTATCTACGGTTGTGTTGGTAAAGATGCTCCTTCAACGAAACGTTCAACCTTTAAATAGTAATAATTGGCCATGATTGGCAGTTGGCCTTATGGAACAATGTGGGAGGTTAATCAAATCCCAGTCATAGTTCCGACCTCTGCCTAAGGTCAAGGGCTACGGCCCGGAGGGTGCCAGACGGGGCCGACCAATTGGCGGAGAGCTATCAGCGCTGAAGGTGACAAAGGTCATGGGCTGCAAAGGGAAGTGTAATGGATATGCAGCAACAAAGGGGGTGCGTGTAGGGAAGCTCAATATCTCCAAAGAACAGCACATCAACACTGCGCCACGCGCCGTCAAACACACATTCGCAGTAATGATGTTAAGCACGAACACAACATACATGACACAGCAAAACTAAGCTTCGCCTAGTCGTAATGCTAAACCTAACTGAAAGTTGATAAATCAAACACTTTCGAGATAATATAGCGGTAGTATTTTCTAGAGCAAAATACAACTTTATCAACAGAATACTGTTGTTGTTTTTTTTGAGTGGGCTTTGCTGTTTTAGGGAGAGTCTCACTAACTCATGTTCCTCAAAATCTTTTACAGCTCGTCATAAAATGCTTAATTTAGGGAGTGGACACTTATAACTTCTTTCAATAACCCACTCTTAGACATTTAAACAATGTCTTAAGACATTGCTTATGTCTTATTTACTGTAATCTATACAGCACTTCTGTAGAAATGTTGACGTTTTAAAATGTGCTTAGTAAGAAAAAACAAAAACAAGAAATAGTAGATTTATGTCTTTCTACTTAATTCTCATGAAATCAAGTCAAACTGTCGCTGTGTAATGTGATTTGAATCCGAATATTGTATTTATCCCTGCGGAATATATTTGGTTGCAGCAAGATTTGCAGGGAACATTTTCCTGAAACGGTCATAAAATCTAGATTGTAATTTCATATTGTTAGATGAATCAATGCCGACATTATGACATGACATAATTAGTTGTAACTAAATATGTTTTATGGCCAACCGGGACACACACACATTACATTTGCAAAGTGCCGAGGTCTGTATGTCTGTCTGTTGAAAGACATTTAAACTGTGTGAATGATTGAAAATATTAATCACCTTTCGAAAATGAACTTTCACACTCAATACGATAATATGACACAGATCATATGAATTAGTATATAGTTTATTTTTCTGTAAACATGGTGCAATATTACATTGGAAAATGTCATTAAAACTTATTTAATTATGATATAAATCGTGCCATTTCATGAGTTTAAATTTATTGTGTTGACTCGGTGTCTCTTACAAGTCAACATATCTTCTTTCCTCACACTTTTTTTTTGTTACCTCCTGCTTGCACATCCACAGTCTGACCTCTCTGTGGCCCAGTCTAACCACGCTGTGATGGGGGGAAAAAAAACTGCCATAATCCATTTTCCACCCTGACAGATGGAACGGCTTTGACGTCTCGGGCACACGTGCGACTGCGAAGGTCTCAAATGATGAGCCAATTGAAGGAGTTATCAAAGAACACTCACAGTGAAAGTGACTTTATGCAGCAAGCAATTACTGAGTTGTTTGGGTCGTATCACTATAGATAAGACGTACGCTTCGGCAGAATAAATCCCGAAAAGGTGTGAATAGTGAGAGATTCCTTTGCCGAACCAAAAAAAAAAAAAAGAACCAAATTGACAACACTTTACACTACATGTGCTCCCTGGGTCTGTGGACTGTGTAGGGGATGACGTCAGGGGGATCTGATTGGATGTTAAACAAGTGTGTCAATGCATGACAATCCTGATGCATCATTGCCTGTTTGTGTTTGTTTCTATTCTATTTAAATTACATTTTGATCCTAACTTTTCATCACCTTTCGTCGGAGTGCCGGTCGTCGTACCCTCGTGGAGGGCAGAGTTCCACGCACTTGCAGCTGTCTGCTGATTGGTCGACAGTGAACTGTCCCCCCTTCTCCCGTCTTACAAAAAAAAAAAAAAAAAAAAAAAATCAATGGAATGGAAAGAAAACAAAAAGCGCCTACTACAACAATATTGTTCATTATGAAAAAAAAAAAAGACCTACCTTACAAAATTACATACCATCTCATTGGCATGCTATGGTGTGACACTATTGATGTAATAGAGGTGGAAAAGGTTGCTTGATGAAGTATTAGCGAGCTAGACCATAAAGTAACAAACGGCACTGCTTGGTGGCGACAAGGCTTTTAAATGAAATTCGTTTTTCAGACGGGCGTCGTGTTGTTGTGTGTGCGGGTTTCACATAGATACTGTGAAAAAATGCCAGATCAAGTGTAAAAAGTAACCCAACACCCTCCAGCTACTGTATCACAGTCCTGTTAATGTCCGTTAACATCTGAAACGCATACTGTACTACAGTTCCATTCCTGTTTACTGTGCATTCAAATTGTACATGACAAAATGCATGTCTCTAAACACAGTTATCAGAGCTAAATTCTTATAGACAGTACGCACGGCGGTTATAACTATATCATCAAAAAAATACATATACATGTGGCTTAAAGTTCCAGCATCACTGTAGCAGACCATGGCACAATACCCAGCTGAGACACTCCAAGGCCTCAGTGAAAGTTGACTCGAAAATAGTTGGTCAAAGCAAGACAAAGTGAGGCAGAGCGAGCTGGAGATGGAGCGCGACCAGCAGAAAGACATTGTCCCCTCGCAGACTGACACAGCAGCTCTTCCTCTCCGGACACAGACCCTTCTTTGTTTGTCCCCAGAGGCCATACGAGTTCAAACAGAGGGGAGCGGTGGTACTGGTGGGTGGGGTGAAAAGCAGGATGGATGGCTGGAATGTTTACAATAAAAGAGCCAAGGAGACACTCCAAGATGTTTATATGACACCACAGACTAAATCAGTCAGGCTGTTAAAAAGGTTTACGACGCAGATCGAATAGTACCACTGTAAAGTTATATCGAGAGAAATACAAGTAATTTGGAAAACAGATCAAAATGAATGTTTTTCCAGAGAGAAGGTGGTCAGAGTACGGTTCAATGTGCATGAGTAATATTTGTTTGTAACTTGCGCTTAATGTGTGCAGGTGATAGTGTAGAATTTAGTCCTTACTTTATATAATTGAATGTATTTATTTATTAGCCAAGTACCTCGGTATGACTGAAATTGAATTGTAAAAAGCGGTACATTCAGAGTATTCTACTGGAAATTGATATTGTGTGCATACAGTCAGACGTGTGCATGCGTTGAGCCAGCAGCACGGCTTAAGCTCCAGCTCGAGATGCCCGAGTACAATGATGGCAGATGACGACATGAGGTCGTTTTCTCTCTAGAGTAATCCAACTATGTTGGGAGCTCAACTCGGTGGCAAGTGAACAAATGCCGAGTGACTAAAGAGAGAGGTGGAGAGAGATTTAGGGGAGGATGAATGCTTTTTTTGCGAAAGGAAGACAGGCGCTTTTGTGAGTTTCAGTGAGTAGAGGGTGCAAGGTGAGGGTGTTCGCTGCAACGTTGGAATTTTGGTTACTGGATTCTCTATACGTCTGTGGTTGCGGGTGAAAAGTGTACGTGTTTTGGATGTTCGTTGGACTTACAAACTGGAGAAACACGTGTCCCAGTGCATGATGAGGCTGGGGTTCAGGCTGCAGGACGGCCTCCACAGAGTACAACACCTCTTTGTGCAATTCCAGGATGTCCTCAATGTTGGAAAACAGAATCTAGAAACAGTGCGGGGATTTAAATGGAGAGGATAGAAAGGAAGGGGGAGATAAAGGAAAGGGAAAGGAGTGAGGAAGGACGTGACCAGCAGATGGATCAAGATGAGAACAGGAAAAATACATTCAGGCTCAACGACAATTCGGATTCACTTGCTTCGAAATGTCAGTCCTACCTTGACGTGTTCAGGTGAGAGACATTGTTGGTCATCTGCAGTTTGACTGATTCTGTGCAAAAATGCCTGCGGAGGAAAAAAACAAAATATAGTACAGTATGTTTGACAAAGCAGCTTTACATTTCGAGCAAAACGTAAGCGTGGAAAGGTAATACCATTGTTTTGCGCGCCTGAAGTTTGTAAATGGTTGTTTTCGCTGATTATTGCGAATTGTGAAAGCAACCATTGCCATATTGGAAAGCGATAGCCGGGCACCTTTAATTAGGCATCATGCCTTTGAGCAACATAAAGCCACAGAGCATTTTTCGAGGCTCCATCAACAGAAAAGAACTTAAACACAAGCGGTTCAGTTTACTGCCACAGACTTTCTTTTGCATTTCATTCCTGTAGAGGTTAAGACTACCAAAATAAACACCTTTGCACCTTTTTGGGACACGAACGACACGCTACGGTCTCATGGAGTCTACTCGCCTCGGTTTATAGTCGATTTTCCGCTTCAAAATAGGACTGCGTCTAACAGCACCGGCCATAACAAGACACTGACAATGGCGAACGAGCATCTCCTGTGTTTCCTTCTCAGCGTGTGGATGTTGGCCACAGTAGGGAGAATATCTATTCCGTCTGATTAAATAGCTGTGCCGTGCTGTGCGCTACTTCTGTGATTAATTCCCTGGCGGGTTACGCAGCGTCGCGCCGCTGTGATGTCATGTTTATTGCCACCCTGCCATGGAAACACAACCAGCTCAAGATTTACCACTAATCCAAACCCTGGCAATCCAACTGAATTGCTAAGATGAATTGAAACATCATATTCAATTCCACCACGTTTTTGTTAGTTTAGCTTGTTTATTTTCTGACCGCGCATACATGTTCTATCGATGAATGTGCCCGAAGGTTGACGTCAAAGACGGCAACCAAAATAACAGTTTCACGGTCAAACACAGCTTCAAGTGAGATGACCACAACAGGATCACGCCGAGCGGAGTCGCGGCGGTGTGCACACGTTTATGTTTGCATGCTTGCCAGGCGCCATGGTGACATGTGAAAGAAGACAGTGAAAAAAGGGGGATGTGAATCTTCTGCCATCACTTCCCCATTTGTTCTGTCCATTAGCCCTGATCTGACACTCTTAAAGTACATCCGTCCGACTTTCGACCTCAGCTCCGACCACGGTCTCGAAAATAATAAGGATGAAGCAGACATGCCAATCCCAAAACCACCGACTCAAACGCTTCCCTGCAACCTCCTCCTTCCTCATCTTCCTTCCTCTTCCTGTTGCTGTAATAAACGGTGTTGCAGTTTATGATTGTTGCTAAGGGCCAGGACCTCGCCTTGCCATTCTATTCTCTCAATTGCACAAAGCAACAGAGGAGATTCTCAAAGTTTTGTGAAACATCAATACTGACCAAGACAGTCCGAATGACACTGTGTGAGAGGCTTGAGACGGCCGTGTCAGGACCCTCGGAAATCAAGGACCCCATGTATGGGGAATATTAAAGATCAATTCACTTGTTGTTGTTTTTTAAGACATAGTTTAAACAGCATCGGAAAATCTCCCTCTGAATGTTGTTAAAGGCTGTTGAATAATGTGGAGTTGTGCCATACGAGATGTACAGTATGTGTAGATGTAGCACAAAGCCCTGATGATGTTGTTGCGCTTTGAACCTTAAACTAGTTGAGACTAAATTCACGGCACCTATGCCTGTTGCAGCAAAGTTCAGTCTATACACACCATTTTGCCTCATCTACGACAAGACATGATTCACTAACTGCTACAATTAGAAAGCAGTTCCACACAGCCAACATCATTAATATTGCTATAATCATTTAAAATAACAACTGAGTGATCATTTTAGTCAACAGCAAAGTTTGTGTAACAGTGGAATTAAATGAATGACATCAAACTGTGCATAATGTCACAGCGGCTTCACTTCTGGTGGGAATCCAGTCGCCTACAGTACATCTGTTAATGCAGTTCAGTTGTATTTAACTTTTCTTTTTTTTTTTTTTTTTAAACTGTTGTCAAACTTTTTTAGGTACAATTCTTATTTAACTTTCATGTGCAATACATGTTAATAAAAAAACAGAGGTTATTTTTCCCATATTTACTAAGTGCAGAGTTAAGTAGAAACTGCATAATGTTACAGTGGCTTACAAGAATATTTAATATACTTTTTCGGAATAAAACTTATTCCACACACTATTTTAATCTCTGTCACTGTGGTGGTACTTGGAGAGCTAAGTATTTTTTGAGATTGTACTTGGTGTAAAAAGTTTGAGAACCACTGACCTGGATGATTTGATTTTTGAGTTCTTCCCTTTCCATTCAATTCCCAAAGTTCATTGTTGTTAACCAATCAATGAAGTGCAATGAGTCAACCGCCACCCTTTAGGTACTGCGTCACCGTGGCTGGTACCCCAACGGACAGCTGCTAAAAGGTAGCACAATACAAATCAGCTGTCGTGATACCATTCACATCGGAAACACAAAAATCGCCGTCACCATTTGAACTTCATTCAACCGTTTGGCTTTACTGCCCACTGAAATACGTCCACTGAGTCTCAACGGCAACACTAGAGATGCTTTAGCCCTTATTACAAGCTACTGCAGCGTGCAAATTATTTCAAAGCTGTTATTTTAGGCTAAAATTATGACATGTTGCTGCTTCAAGTTAAAGTCAGCTCCAATAAAACACTGTATGCTCTATAAAAATAAACTCCACCGAGCGTTACGTACAGTACAGTAGCTGTCACTCCTTAAAAAGGCTGCCACTTGTAATCACACATTTGCTCACAAGATAGAAGTAATCATAATTTCTGAGGAGACCAAAATAGAACGCAAAAACAGTGGAGTGCCACCTCTCTAATTAAAAGCAGAGATAAAGGGAATCAGTAGTTGGGTTACTGGCTGTTATTTTGGGGAGGGAGCCTACTGTACTTTGTGCTTGAGGCATGTACTCATGTTTTATTTTATTTTTTTTCCCCCTATGGCAATCCACGCTGAAGGGTTCAATCATGTGAGAAAGAGGCCAGGGACGAGAAGAAGATGAAGCCAAAAGATGAACAAATAAAATATTTTAAGTGGTAATGGTACACGAACGAAGTGGGTTCAAAACAAAAAAAATATGAAGTATTGACAGTCTTGCAACAAAATGTGCTACACAGATGTGGTAACAGGGGGGATTATAGAAGGGAGGATGGTGGGCCGGCGCAACAAAGAGATCCTTTCAGTCCCGTTCTCACTCTATTGGCCATCCTCACCCAGGATCGTGTTGGCTGTTGTCATTGTTCCATTACAAAGCACACAGGTTTGTTTAGAGAGAGTATTCTGGCTTTCTCCATCCATTATCCTGTCTCAGACACGGACCTCGGTATATGGAGCAGGGTGCGCATGTACGCCACATACGCCATGTGAGGTTTCAAAAATCAATACCTTTGATTGTTCTGACGGAAATATTTTGAGAGCTCGATCGTACGTAATCAAAAAGAGACCCTCCCCCCCAAAAAGTTGCCCTCAGTAGAGTACAGATCTCTCTCTGACAAGGTTGAACAATCCTACACCTGTCCGACCTGCTGTAGGTCTGCTAGTAATGTGCGTGACAAAATTGCGTTTAATAAGTGAAAATCAATTCCTTGAACTGCACTTTCATCAGCATGAACCAAATGTCACATGTAAAAACGCTTCCTACTTTGAGACTAAGTGGGTGCAGTACAGTTAGACTATTCAGGCCGATGTATTATCTTGAGTCGCGAGCAACAATATGGTTTCGAGCGCTAGCTATAGTGGCAGAAAACTTCGTAAGAGCAGTACTTTGCCAGCTAGTGAACAATTCTTCACAAAAAGAGGCTAAGGGTTTGCTTCAAGCTGTTTATTGTCAATCCCAGTAGAAGGTTACCATAAAGGTAAACAGAACACTAAAGAACTACACGTTGTGTATTTAACCAAACCACATGAACTTTATCTTACGAAACCTCTACTTTAGTTTTTGTTAGTTTTGTTTTTGTCTGCTTTGTTTTTCGGCTCACTGTCATTGTCTTCATAAAACGTGAAAAATCAATCAAGATATCTCGGGGAGAAAAAAATGTATCTTACGAAAGTCCGCTAGCTCCACTGCCAATTGGCCTGCTACTAGTGGCTATTAGCTAGTGGTCGCTAGTGGAGTCGTGGACGGGCGGACAAGCTTTGGGTCTGTCCAATATTCCACAGCCTCATTCCATGCGCCGCACGTTGATCAACAAACAGAGCTGCGTAACGGACAGTTAACTGCTTATAACGTTCGCCATTCCGAGAGCTAACGAGCTCGTGAGGTAGCGAGCTAATGAGCTTGCTCGACCGCAGCTGGTTCGTCCAATACGCCAGCGGCTCACTCGGTGTTGTTGTACGGTGGTCCCGCATAACAGACGCACTTCAGGCAAAGTTAACGCTTTAATGAACACAGCGGCGCACGTTTTTCAGCCTGTAGCTGACTACACACACTTGAGCGCGTAGCGTACGAGCGAGCATATTTGATTGACAGGTGAATGGCTGGTTTCCACTGCCTTAAACAGAAACACCCACACAGTCCTGCAGTTCAGGGGTGGGCCTTATTTTCCATGATTTTAGAGCCTGATTTTATTGACGTTGTGATTTTTGTATTCATTCAAATTTGGCAGGCTTGTTAAAAACACTCTTCTCTGCGGTGTGTCAAATGTACTTATTTTTGGGCCTTTACAGTCCAGTTAAGACATGAGCTGCATATCGAAAATGCTATCCCTTACGCAGGCTGTAGCTAAGCTGCTTGCTGCTGGACTCATGAAAAGCAAACCCTGTAACTCGATTCTCCCTTCTGGACACTGTTGTTGGGCTCATTACTTCTTAATCAACATACTGAGAGGCAAAATGACGCAGCTGATGGTCCTTCTTTACTCTCCCCTATGTCCATCTCAGATGACCTTTGCGCCTTTTTTCGGACATCAGATAGCCGTGGTGAATAGTGGGGTTTGCTGGAGGGTCATGTATTAAAGAATAATCTTCCGATTGGTAAAGACAAGGTCTTATCTTCAGGCCATGGTTACTCAAAACTACCATAATTGTAGTTTTCATTAATGTACTGTCGTTTTATTTGAATGAACTATGGGAACAATTAAAGATCACCTAATGTTCCCTCTAAATGTTATTAATTCATAGATCTAGTGCAACTTCCCATAATTTATGTTATGTTATTCTTTAGACCACACACTGAGTGACACTGAATCAAACAGAACCTCCGCTGGTTGCAGCCAATTAGTGCATTCATGCACACAATCTGCCTTTAAAACCGAGGCAACATTTCCACAAAATTGACCACATATTTCAGTTAGTCGATCTATTATTATCACAAAGTACCTTGCTTTATATTAATCTACTTCAAATTACACTCATTGGGATAACACAATTCACTTAAGAACATAACACATTTACACACGATAACATTTTTCTTGGCTTGGTTCCTGTTGTAGCCTGTTCCACAATCTAACATTTGATGATTTGGAGATGATGCGTGTATTAATATAGTAGCGATCCATCAGTATGTTAGCAATAGTTGGTCAGATGGGACAAAAATTCATCTTGTGAACTGCCAGCAAAGACTCAAGAGAAATGTTGCACATGACGGCCTCTTGCCAAAAGGGTGGCAGTCTGTAAAGGTAGATGACTGATGATGCAATTCCACTGGAGGCAAATAGCAAGCCTGCGTAGCTCTTCATAGAGTGCATAAGCCTGCCAAGTACAACCTGGGTGCACTTAAAACACACACACACACACACACACACACACACACACACACACACACACGTCCCAAAACAGCTTAACAGGGAAATTGTTCATGCTATGTAATACAAATCTTGTAAAATGTTGACCATGATGTGCGCAAAAGTCTTCAGTTCTTAGCTAGTGACCACTAAATCCATATTTATGTCGATCCATTCATTAAAGAAGTCTCAGCGGCAAGTCTGATACAGTGGAAACTCACTTCTTTGTTTCATATGATTGAAGAAACTAATTTCCCCTTGTAAAACTGGAATTATTATCAAAAAACCTTTATTAACTTCACTGTACTACACCCATTTGTAAAGCACTCATCCATAAGTAAGTAAATTTAAGAGGTGTATTTTAATTTAGTTTGAAAAATAGCACTCAATAATATTTATAAATAACTTGATAAAAATAAGAACATAACAGTAATAATAACATCACAAAATACAATGTAAAGAATGAAAAGATTGTGCATTATGATCGAATGCTGGCAATTTCATTCATTGTGCTGATCCTCCTGGTGTGCCCGCCTTGGCCATCGAGGGGCAGCATAATAAAGTCATGTAGACACAAACGAAGAAGAATACTTCTTCTTCTACTACTGTGTCTCAGTAAGTTACTGTAATAGGAGCCATATTTTGTCGAGTATAAAGAATACATGCTTGTGAGTCTTGTTATATAATCTGTGTGAATGTGTTGCGCCAATGTTTGCGTTTAATTAAATATATATATATTTTTTATTTATTTAACTGTTTTGTTTACCACAGCCATCCATCTATGTGCAGTTCTGTCACATTCGGTCGCGTCACTCGGTGTGCGCCGGGCCCTAGAGGCAATTCTGACCAAGAGTTACAAGTGTACAACATACACTATCAGCTTTTTTTTGGCTATAATTCTCTCCCTGTATCATTTCCTCTGACCCAAAAACTGTTGAGCAAGAAGTATTTTCACACTTAAACCAAGAACCAGCGTGGCCATAAGATGATCGGTGCGGAGATATCACGCTGAAAGCAAGCGCCGGTTCTCACATGACGAGACGTATCGTCAAGTATGTCACTGGATGCATTTTCATCACAGCTACGCGTTGTTTTATCTACCTCCAGTAATCGGATGTGGACGCGAGTTGTGAAACTGCCCACTGCTGCGTCACTGTCCACTTGATTGCAGAAATGCACAACATGAGGCACACTTGCACAATGTAATGATTGGAGCGCAGCATGAAAAATTCATCCACTTTTGCCTGACACGGTTTATGATATTTATACAACGTGTTTACTATTGTGTTTGCAGTTGACACTGCATCGCATTGTATCATAGCCGTTTCTAATGAGGCTGGTGAACGTACATGTGAGAAATAAAGACTCAAGAGACGTCTGAAGCAAAAACAAAGTGCTGCAGAAGTGCACAGGCACACCTCTGCAAGTGTGTTTCCGTGTGGCCCACAAACAGGAAGAAGCGGAAGGAGAACAAAACAAGCTCTTTTTCAGGCACACAAAAAAATACCATTCTATTCAAGCAGATAGGCAAGTGGCACAAGGAGCCGGGGCAGGAAAATAAACAGTCTGCAGAACGAAGCAGTGCCTCTTGCAGCAGATGTTGTTTCAGGGCAGGAAGTATGGCCTTTGTGAAAAAAGGAAGGAGATGCTTAACTACAACGCCACTGAATCTCCAGTCAAGTGTGAAGGCGTATGCTTGTAACTTACTAATGCTCTCATAAAGCGGAGACAATTATTCCATTCACCAGTTACATCGTGGTTTCAAAGACTTTTTCAGTTCAAGACAAAAAATAGGAAATTGGGTTTGTGTCGGGGACTCAAACAAAAAAAAAACAACAACATACAACACAGACAAATGCTAAATAACACAACAAGAAAAAAAAAAAAAAAAAAAAATGAAAAAACCCTTTGCAAAGTAACCCTGTAATCTGTTGCTTTTACTGACCTCAGCCAAAGCCATATAATCCTAATTTGGACAAGTCTTTAATCAAATGCCTTAATACATACTTGTTACCAAAAGATGACAAATTAAAGAACATTGTTGCTGAAATTTTGAATGTAAGACAACTGAAAACATCCCCGATACGCACGACATGTTAAATTCTCTTTCTAGGCCGATTCCCAATCTTTATAAAAACTTTCAGGGAAATTGCATGTCTTGCGTTTACATAAGCCTGCAAACAAAGTGGCGAAAACCTAACCACCTTGTCGGTAATGACTGCATTTTCAAAAATTGAACATCAAAATCATTTTAAAGGTTGTTGTTTTTTTTGTTTTTGTTTTTTTAAATACAAATGATTACATTTCAAATGATCCATCCGTTCATCCATTTTCTACACCGCTTATCCTCGCTCGGGTCACGGCATGCTGGCGCCTATCACAGCTGACTCAGGGCGAGACGCGGGGTACACCCTGAACTGGTGGCCAACCACATTCACACCTACGGACAAATGAAAGTTTTCAATTAAGTTTTGGGAGGCGGAGTACCCGGAGGAAACCCACACAGGCACGGGGAGAACATGCAAACTCCACACAGATGAAGCCGGGATTTGAACACAGGCCCTCCGAACTGTGAGGCAGACGTGCTAACCAGTCAACCACATATCGTGATCATAAACCGACCTGCAACCAAACAGCCACACTAATGTACAATTTTGTATAATCGTCACGTTTTCAAACGTGGCCTCTTTTATTGATTCGATTTTTTTGCCTGCTCTTTTCATACTTGACAATTTACAGTGTTGACAACTGAGACGTGTGAGGCATATTACACCTTCTTCATTCGTCATATGAGCAAAATTCTTCCGCAATGCAAACAACTTGGAGGTCGACCACCGTCCTGGAACCGATCGTTTTCATCCTCAGAGGTCATTTATCCGACCTGACATCTCATTTTAAAGCCAACATTCATCGTTATTATCCACCTGACACATTGCAAAAACTGTTTCTCACAGCCAACTGTGCTCAGTATCACGTACAACCCATCCAGCATGATTGTGTGACCTTCAGTCAAAGGGTCAGATACGTGTTGGAGGGTCTGCTAACTGCGGCAATTAATCGGCGGCAACAAAGAGCCAGACGGTAAGGTGTGAAGAGCCAGATGGACCATATGCTGGTGTGGCCTTGTGTTCGCTCCAATGGACGGTGAGTAAAGGAGCCCGCTGCCCTCACGTCTGCCGTGTCAGCCTCGGGACACTTTTTGACCTCCACTGTCAAGCGCGTCCCCACAGTATAATGTGACGCTTTTTTATTTATCCATCCTACCAACAAGGTCTTCGCTCCTGTTTTGGAAGCCTTGGAATAAATGACACACGTAAATAAATACAAATGTCAGGTTTCATGACAATGAAAGAATATTGCTCTTCGTGAGTCTGCTGGGTCGATGTTGAGAGTATTTTCCCGGCTGTCGTTGCCAGAGAACATGGTGGATTGATTTAATTTCACCGTGTTCTCGCCACAAATTCAAAATGGAATGAGGCAAGGCTCAACAGTATGTGCTTCTGGTTTGGCAACAGGCAGTGTAGATGGGGTGGGGGGAAACAATCAATAACAATGCTAGATGCTAATGCAAGTTCATTAAAATACTGCACACTAAACCAACTTGAATTGGAAACTGCAGAGTAACACAATATAATATTATTGTGACGCTTTGCTAGCAATAATGCCAATATCGCTACATAGCAATTACGCAATAACCGACATACTACAGGGGGAAACTACATGCATACAGTAGCATACAGGACAACAAGCGCTAAAACAATTCATTACAAAAACACTTTTCCAGGTCAATGAAAAGCAAACGTCCAACTTTGTCAGTTGAGAGGAAAAACTGGTTCTTCATCAAAAGAATGGAAAGCTGAGAAGTCAGGAGTTTGCTACAACTTCTCATTTTCTGTTTACACAAGTGAATTAAGAGGCCTCACACTTTCTTATCAGAACCCTTTTTAAATGCCATTAGTATCCACACCTACTGAGAGAAAGGCATATGGCATAACCACCCATTGAAGAGTTTTTGGATGCAAGTTCTGGTCACCAGCCTCCAACTCTCCTCCCCATCCCATCCAAGGGAAACCCACAAGCTCTAAAACAATACATCCAATAATGGTTTCTTTCGGGGTAGCCAGCCAAAAAGGGGACGGGGACAGGGCAGTTTTAGAGAGGCCTCGGGGCCGACATTGCATGAAATTGAATAAAGAAATGGAGAAATTCCCACTTTAGACGGCAAAGTGCAACAGAGCTTGAGAATGCCGCAGAACGCTCCAGCGAACCTCGCTCGACTTCTTTCTCCCCGCGGCCCTAATTCACAGCGCTACACTCACACACCCCTAAAACTCCCACAACCCTCCAACCAATCCTTCGCTGTCTTCCAAGAGAAAGCAGTTTTGGCATATCCAATCGCCAAAAAAAAAACAAAGAAGTCTTCTTTGAATGTTGTCCAGTTACTAGCCTCAGCCCCCCTTTACCCACTTCCACTTTGAAGGACTTTAAACCTTAATGTTCCTTTAGTTGCTCACAAGGGGATGAAACGGCAATGGACCAGAATCCACACTTCTTGACTTGAAACGGCAAGCCAAATTTCAGCTCAGTGAGCAGCGAAGACACAGGGTTTTTGTTTTGTTTTTGTGACGCTTATTCCAAATGCCACCGAAGCAAAAAACGTGACGACGACGACGACCACAGAGCCTGAAAAGTGGGAACGCAGAACACGTATCTCGCAGTACAATAGGACTAAAGTTACTTCAAACATTTGCTGTACTGCATAGTTAATGAAGGTTTGCTGATGATGACCCTCCGACTGTTGAACAGATTCATTACATTTCAGTACTTCCTATAGAAAGAAAATGTATACAATACCTGAGGTGAAACATTGTTCATAAAATGGATAAAGACAGTTAAGTCACTAACTTGTAACCTGAATTTTGACAGAAGCCAAAACAAACATTGCAAATTTAGTCAAGATTTGTCTCCACATTAAAAAGGCCTAATAAGATCACGTAGTTATGACTGAACATTTTTCATAGTACATTGTAAATCGCACTGACTCTGTATTTTATGAGTTTTATTATTTTCTTCTTCTCTCTCTGTTTTCGATGTCGACGATGTCGGATGACCTTTGCGTGTGAAAGAGGCCATATCAATAAACTTGCCTTGCCCTTCGCTCGCAAATCTCTTACTCTAAGCTGATGACTGTCGGACTTTATTCCTGATCGTTCATCCAGGCGATGTTCACGAAGCAATTGGGTAGTTCGTCTCTTGCGGTGCCGACACTCAGGTTCCTCTTTTCCATTATGGGTTTCCCTATGAGTGTGTGACGTGTGGCGATCTGGAGATAACATCATGGACCAGATTGAGGAGACCATCTGGACACTGGAGTGTGATGTAGTGTGAGCCACCAGTTACCCATGAGGCCTCGAACAGACCAAAGACCAGGTGGGAAGAAAATCAGTTGATCATTTTATTTTATTTTTTTTCAAATGTTACACGATATCTCATAAAATAGTATGTTCTTGTGAAGATTTTGTGCGAGTCATTTGTGTTGCTTCAAAACACAATGGCTATTTTGGGGGTTAAATAATAACTTCTTTTTTTTTTCATTAAAAGACCCTTTATTTCAATTTTTTTTATCATCTTTGATTTGGTTTTTTTTGGGGGGGTTGGCAAGAAAATTTGCATTGGAAATGCCCAAAATGTCCTTTTTCAAGCTATTCCAGTGGGTCTTTTCCGCCTGGCATTTGAGACGGCCGGATTTATCATTAATTTGTGACATGTAAATAAGCTTTGCTCTGATGGGATTGCTCATCGTCCCCGATTTAAATATGGAAAACAGCTTGGCTCTGATTAGTCCATGTCATGGCATCGACTAGCCTCTAGAAGCTCGGGCTGGCCAAGCATACATAGTGACACCGCGTCCTTCGATGTCTTACTGTCATTGTGAAGCACAATTCACTGAGCGTTGGATTGTTGGCCCACTAATAGGGAATGTGATCTGAAAGGGGACGTGGGTGAAAATTAAAAGAGAGGGGGGGGGTGGATATTTTAAGGTTATGCTCATCATACGCTCCCATTCATTTGAATTGCACCGGCTGCGACGATCATCGCTGGCGACAATGACCGCAAGCTCCGCTATTTCATCCACCGTAATGTCATAAATTATGAATACAGTTACAATAATTTCTCGTGTATAATGCACATTTTCTTCCCCCAAAAAATCTTCAAACGTCAATATTGCGTATTATACATAGGTAGAGTAAAAATCTGAAAATGCTTTCACGGTGAACGGAGGTATATGAGTAGATGTATTTTAGAACAGACATAAATTAGTTAGCATAATGTTAAAATTAAACACTTGGGTGCGCCGCAGTATCAGTGGCTGAGACTCGCTCGCTTAAAACCTGGAAATGCCGTGTTGCTGTGCAGCTGAGTTGAGTGGGTGTGATGGAATGATTCTGATGGAAGAGGACCTTTCCTGAATGTAATAAGGATAAAACTGTGGTACCACTAAAGTCAAACGCAGTGAAATTTTCTAGAACGTCGCACAAAGTTTTGGAGTTTGAGCAGCCTCAATAAATCGTGTTAAGAGAAGAATATCCACCCAGTGATATGAAGGAAGAAGACGTATGCAAAACTGCAAGAGTCGGGCAACGCCACATCGTTAAGGATACAAAGTGTCCTACCCTTTACATAGGGTTCTCCTTTATATATATATAATATTAATTTTTGCAAAAGCCTTTGTCTTTTGTCATTCATGAGAGCAGATTTTATCATTTTGACATCTTAATATTAACAGTGATTAACTGATTTTGACACTTGCATGACAGTTAAGAATCGTAAAATGTTGCTTTGTCTGCACAGTTAATAAAGGCGATATGATGGGAATATGTTGACCTGCAATGAATCTATGGGGGCAAAATTCAAATTAGGGGATTGTGTTCGACCTTAAAGGATGAAATAAAAGCCGTTGAACAAAGCACGTCCACCATACTTGTGGCAAAACATGACATTTTTAGTGATGGGAATCTGGTGAAAACAGGTTGGATACACCTAATGCCATAGAGAGGGCAAAAAATGTAAATGAAAAAAATCAGTTGATCAGTTAGTATCTCCAACAAAGCTATTGCCATAATAATCACAGAATAAAATTGCAATTACTAACGGGAAGAGAAATATCAAGCGGTAGGAGAAAAAGAGCGGTGGTGAATTGACTTTTCCAAACCCAGAATACACAAAGTGACCTAAATTCAGTCTCATCTTCACTTGTGGGAGCAACCGCTCCCTGACTACTGTTTGTTCTCATTTCTGAATGCATCCTAGTGAAAAATAAATAGTACATTGGGAATGCAAATTATACAGTCACCTATGTTGAAAAAAAGAATCCATGGAACATTTCCCTTTCCAAATCACCATTTCAGACAAAGCTTCTGGTCAGCAGCCAAGAACAGAATCATCATTAAGATCTCAGACGGCTAAAGCCCTTAATGCTGCGATATTGGCTGGTGAAAATGTCATCACACTGAGGAAATATGAAAATAAAAGCCTTTCAGCATTCATGCCCCAAGAAGCTGTCAAGGGCAAGTATGACATGGAGTGGAGTTATCGGCTATTGTAGCTCAAAAGGTCTGAGCGTTGTGTTACTGCACGGCAGAGGCTATCTGTGTGTGCGCGCGTTCGTGTCAAAACGACTTCGTCTCCGCTTGTCTACTCATACAAAGTGCAAAGATAATTTGCAAATACATTCTTGTTCAACGTGTTACCTGTAAACTGCACCCCAAAACGTTCTGTAACACATGAGATATTTTGCCGTTTTTATAACATGTACAGTCGTGGTCGTAAAAATCGGAATTGAACCAACATTTTCAACAAAACCTTCCACCGAAGTTGACAAACTGTACGTTCGAATTGGCGTCCAATTGCTCAAATCAGGATGCATCACAGGATTGTCGTAACTGGTTGACTGCACGTGTTTTGCCACACATACAGTATCTCCAAAGAAGCGGCAGCCCCAAAACGTGTAGCAACTCTTGTATCAAAGTTTAGGTAGATTGTTGTACTGTCATGAAGTTTACATTTAACTATTAGCAGTTGTTACCTTCCTTTTACTTTTTACTCATTAGGAACGTTAACATCATGTTAACAACCTTTGAAATTGCCAACAGTCAAATGTTTTATGATGGAGACAGTTTGACCCCGGAAAGGATTATTTTTGTTTATTATTAATGGAGTATTGCGCGTCATGGTCAAAACTGTTCGGAAATCCGAACAACTCCTAGTTCCGCCCCCATGCCCACTCAAGTTTCAGTTAAGATGGTCAGGTAGAATAAATCTAACAAAATAAGCAGAAACATCACCTCAAAATGTGCCAGAAATAATATTCGAGTAAAAATATGTAACTTAATCAATGAACTTGACTCAACTTAAAGAAAAAAACAATAACAAAACTGGCATAGCCGTTTCCCAATGTAAGGTTGTGTGTCAAATGCGGAACACTTTCTTTAGCGTGTCATGTGATCGGCTTTCTGGCAGGGACCACGAGCAGGCCGGGACTTTAACTCTGACCTTCCCAGATTAGACAAAAAAATTTAACCATTTAACCATTTAACCATTAAACCTTAGACAGGTTTTCTAAAGTTCTAGAAATCTGTTTGCCATTTTTCAATTGGGCAAATGACCTTTGACCCAAGGGAGAAGGCACACATCTGGTTGTACTTGAGAAAGCCAATAAACATTTTAAGGCCGCTACCTCAGTTGGTGAAGCCCCTGGAAGCCTCAGTGCTAACCTTATCCAACATGTATGCTGCACTTTAGGAGATACATATGATACGATAGTTGAACGTTCCGTAACAGACCATTTTATATGCATTAAAAATATAAATAAATGGGAAAAAAATAGGATGACCATGTGACTTTTCCCCAGTGTTAATACACAGTGCCAGTACCTCTCGATGGAGGGAGGTGGGGTGAGCCCAGGGTGGGGCTTTTGACATCATGCCTCTGGGTATTACAGAGGTTTAGACTTGTTAACTTTTAATTCTTTAAATTCCTGCCGCAGTCTTGTGCCTGTAAGGCTTATTAACACACGTTAACACACGTGACCAAAAAAAAAAAAAAAGGCAACTGCCATTCACCTTCGTTTTTCATGAAGGCGACATCACTGTGGAATATGTGCCATTTTTGCAATTTGTTCGCAATTGTCCGGTTTAGTCGCGTTCGGCTGCGTCGCTCAGTGCGCTGCGGGCATACAACGGCCACCTTTCAGACTTCCTCTAAACCTGGGCGGGACGGAAGATAACATTCACACCGCTTACCCGACAACGTAACATTGTCTGACGCCCGTTTTCACACAGCACTTTTTTTCGGCATTAAATGAAACAATAACATATTGCTTTGCGTTGCTCAAATTAATATATTTCACTACCAAGTAACATACAAGTATGTTAAAAACGCACAAGGAATTTGTCTCTGGTAGTTGGAGCCACTCTAGAACGACGGCAAACATGCCACTCGGACAAAATATACATTTAGGATATCAAAATAAGTACGGCGGGCCATTGAGCAATATAAGGGTACCAGTAATGTGGTAATGCTGTTAAAATGACAATTGTGCAAATGATGCAGAGAGTTGGTCAACCAATTTAAAGTGATATTAATGACAAAGCAGTTTCTTTCTTCATCTCTGGCCTGGCATGCATCGTAGGTATTTTCGCCATTTACACGGGGATTGTTTTCACAACACTGTTGTCTTCATGGAAACATTCAATAATTCCAAGAAAGGCATTCGTGTTTTTACTAGGTTGGTTCTGCATAACCGTAACCGAAAGCCATCAAACTAAATTGTTTAGTTCTCTCCCCTCTGCTTCATCAGAGCACTAGAATATCAGCCACCACCAACATTTGAAGGCTCGATTCAAATGGGTGTGACGCATTGCCTGTGGAAGCTAAATGGCCTGTTTAAAGCCCAGTTATAATAATAAACCCTCATAAAACCTCAGCAGGCCTCCATCGTAACCGTTCTACCTGCTGTAAAAAAAAAAAAAATGTAAAATTTAAAAATCCAAAAAATAAAATCGATGCGCACGCTGCTATGACTTCAGCTCGGGTGAGGTTGCAGTGGACTAAAACCACCAACATTGGAGGCCAAAAAGACAGTTATGCTATTTATACCCCCCCCCCCCCTCCCCTCCTTGGAGAAAGCACAGGGAAACTTGATGCTGGTGTGTGCCACAAAGAGGGAAGGCCTGAGAGGAAAGAGCCGAGAAAACAAAAACAAAAACATATCAAAAAGTTGACACATGCTGAAGATTGCAACGGAAGTTGAGCTTTGCTGCATGTCGGCCTGTCTGCACCCACATCGTTATGTAGGTTATAAGTGCGCTCGTGTGTACGTCATCCTGTTTGCTTGCCGATGCAACAACACCACTGTCGAGAACCACGAGCCAGGAGAAAGAAAAACTAAAAAACTAAAACAGCATCTGAGCGTTTATAATGTCACGTGTGTGTGGCCCGAAGGAAGGATGGGATTTCCGGATCCTTCCTATTATCCCACAGCACTGATGATGAACCCTCCCGGGCTCCCACCCCCCGCCTCAATCAGCATTCACTTGTCTCTGGGTCAAGAAAGGGGGCCACAACCGTTGTCTATCATGAACAGGCGTTAGAGATAAGGTGAAGAGCGGCGTCACCCAGGAGGGGGAGGGGCTCAGAGTATGCCAAGAAGACCCAGTTGAGGTGGTTTGAGCATCAACAATACATGCTTCCTCTATGGCTCCCTGGCGGAGGCCACGAGAAAGACACACTGGAGGGACTATCGCCCCCTTTCCTCCTCGCCTCGACACGTTTCTATTTTTATATCATTTTTTATTTCTTTCTATCTCCGGTCCAGAAAAAACAAAAAACACTCTAATATGCATGCCAGGCCAGTAATTGGCAAAATGCTACAAAAATACTATATACATGCCAAGACTGAACATTTAACAAGCATGTCCTGATTTTACAAATGACCGTTTGCAGCATTTACACAGTGAGTAATGCAGCCTGTGACCGGGGGGGGGGCCTCATTGGAGCCACAACTGCTATGGTGAGAGCTGCATGCACAGCTCAGTTACCTTTGAGCAAGGCACCAAACTCCCATAACTATTGTGATTTGCAGTAAGCAAATTCTGTGGAATGGTTGTCACATTGTGAATCATGACAATGAAAGAATTAGTCTTAGTCCGACTTTGGGCTAATGGTCTACTGTCAAAAAGAGTCACAAAGGAGGGCGGATGTCCAAAAAAAGACCCTGCAGCTTTTATGGCCGCCAACTCTATTGTGATGCTTCTATAGGGAAATCCCCTCACCAAGAGTAGAAGAATAGAAGCCGTGGCCTACATTTTGGGACTGTACATAGCAAAACTTCAACAAAGCGGTACCATTTAAAAAAAAAAAAAAAAAAAAAGAAAAAGAAAAATCCCCACTAATCTACAGCAGTAAGGAATGATCAGATGCTAACAAGGGAATTTGGTACTGGAAAAAAAAGCTGCTACAGCAATTGACCCCGGCTTGTTTGTGAGCCAGCTTTCGCTCGAGCAGAAAATTCAGATGTGCAATGATAACACCTCAAAAAACAAACACAAAACCAATCCTCTAATCCCTCTTTTCACACTCCCAACCCCCTCCCACCAGCCCTACCTGCTTGCTCCTCAGCGCCACCTACTCAAGTCTTGTTGTGTGCAGCTTTTGAGCTGGGGAAAGTTGCGGGAAGTGTACAAAGGGAGGTTCAAAATAAATCTGTGTTAATTAGTAGTCGAGGTGATGTTCAATACCTGCATTGGTTGAAAAGCTCAAATGAGACTGTGGGAAAGCAGAAAGTTCCGCCAGGTCTCTCAGAGATGGCACCAGGTAGAGCTCAAACCTCCACCGAGGCCAAAAGAATCCTAGTTTAGATTAGTTCTAGGGTTGGACATTTGACTAACTTTTCCTGACCGAACATGTAACGAATCAATGAACATTTTTTTTTTTTGAAGGGACGGAAGAATCTTTCTCCCAATGTTATGAACTCCTGTTTGGATGCTATTAATCACAGTAAAGTTTTCGGAAAACGCGCCCCTTCGTCAGTAGTTTGCAAACAAGACGGTGCCATGCAGTTGGTTCTTTTCGCGGCCTCCCGTGACGCGCAACCGTCTCATGAGCTCTCCGTGCAATTGTCAGACAAAGGGAGATGCCGTCCGCGCTATTTGCCCAAACGGAAAGTCAAACATCACTTATCATTCCAAAAAACAAATGGCTCCTCATTCCCCATCATTGATTTGTCCTCTTGACTATCAGGGACTCCAACGCTAATCCCACACATGTATTTATTTATTTGAAACCTGTCCTGTTTGGCCGCCTGGCCATGCAGTATGGTGGAGCTCACCCGCCTTCTTCCGTTAGGAACAGTTTTGCTGTGCAACAGGGGACTTTGATTTATTCCCTCTCTGGTTATTTGCGTTGTGATAGATATTAATTGAAAATACAGTCGGACAAGAAAACAAGGTTTGACAAGGGACAGACGGAGAGAAAAGGAGAGAACCCTGAATTACTCTCTATCTTTACTGAAACCATATGTCCTGACTCCTGAGCACCCGCAGCCGGACCCCCCTTATCAACACCCCTGTGTGCTAAGTGGTAACAAAGCCTCTGCTCCCACTGAGGTAAGAGGGAAAGCTCAGCTGGAGTCTGGATGCTTTCCATCCAGAGTGAAGGATTAGCAGCAGAGGAGGCGTTCCTTTCCAAATAGAAACTCTTTTCTATTTGTGTTACATTACTAGATTTTCTCCTTAGCCAGTCCAAGCTCACGTGAATGCGTTTTACATAAAACGTCGTAAAGGGCGACAAAATAGTCCAGACCTCATTTTGCCACTCTTAACGTTGGCGTAGCAACTGCCGTGGTACGGTTCTTAGAAGGTAGAGCTAGAGACGCTGTAAGTGTGCTAATTGGTTTAACGAAGAGTCTTGACTTCCAGGTGACAACTGGAACGGTTTGGTTTAAGAGGGTCAGTTTTGCACATCAAAAAAAGTACAGCCAAAAAGTGAGAAAACCATGCCGCATTGAAGGCATCAGCTGGAACAAGACACTATTACAACAAAAATGACGGAAATGAAGGAAGGCGTTTACTTCTTCAGCATGTGGTTGTTGGACACAGTAAGGGGAAATATTTTATCCAAAGGAGACTGAGGGCAACAAGTAAACCAATCGATGCAGCAAAATGGAGATGCTGGAGTACTGCGATGTCAAGAGAGGCCAATGTGAGCAAATGTTGGATTGTCATTTCCAGCCGTGTAACCTTCAGATGTTACAATGATAAATCTGCCCGGCCAATATAAGACGCACGGCGGTTTATGTCATGCGTACGGTATCGGCTCCACGTGGCATCCCGACTCACCATGTATGAGAACGAGTACCCGATTTTGCCAGCGTGCAAGCGTCAACAGCGAGTTGAATGGTAAGGGGTCAAATGCGGGAAAACGGCAGAACACTGAACACTGTCGAAACATCCTGTGGTGGAAAAACAAGCCAGGTCAAGTTCTGTTCTGCTCCCGACTGGACTGTCGTGCACTGCGTGATTAAAGACAATCATGCTTTGGCATACTGTCCTATTTCCACACGAAAGTATGTGTCCATATTTGAAGATTGACAAGAAATGAGGGAAAATTCTGATTCTGAACCTGCATACACATTTTGCTTTAATTATAAGACATAACGTATGCAATCAAAATTGAATAGGAACCTTCTTGAAAGAATATTGACTCATGAAAGAATCCAGGCAGATGCATCGAAAACTGAGGACAGGCAGTCTTCCGCAATCTGCCTGAATTTTAAATGAAAAGATGCCAGCTTTCACATATCCACTGACATCCCAGCTAAATCTTTGAGGCTGCGCCATTATCAGAACTCCCGGAAGGGGGTTTGGTAAGGGCCTGCTGCTGCCCGGACCATCTTGCAACACAAGATAAGCACTGACCGCCTGTTACGTGGTGGCACCGTAGAGATGAGCGTATAATCAGTTTCAGAATCATCTTTATTTGCCAAGTATGTCCAAAAAACACACAAGGAATTTGTCTCCGGTAGTTGGAGCCGCTCTAGTACGACAACCGACGGTCAATTGACAGAGAACACTTTGGAGACATAAAGACATTGAGGGGAAAAAAACTGTCACTGAGCAGTAAAGGTTTGCTAGTCATCTGGTAATGCCGGTCCAATTTTTTTTTTTGTTGACAATTGTGCAAAAGATGCAGAGTCCTCTAGCACTTAGAGCAGCTCGAAAGACTAATATTGCAACAGTGCGGTGCAATGAGCCTCATGCAAAGGGCGCGTGTATGCGGTTTAAAGTGACGAGTCGTGCGATAATCTGGGACAATGTTGATTGTGCAAATGGAGCAGATGCTACTCTGGCATGAGTGGCCAGTATTGGTCAACAACAGATATGCAAATAGTGCAGCGTGGCGAGACTACTGCAGCGAGTGCACGAGTAATGTATAGTTGGCCCCACAGAAATGTGAAAACAAAAGAAATTGCCAGCATGTTGGAATGGAATTGGAGGTAAGCTGTTTAAGAAGTCGATCGCAAGAGGGAAGAAGCTGTTGGAATGTCTGCTAGTTCTAGTTTGCATTGATCGGTAGCGCCGAACTGAGGGAAGGAGCCGGAAGAGCCGGAGACCGGGATGCGGCGGGTCCGAGAGGATTTTGCATGCTCTTGTCTTAGTTCTGGCAGCGTGCAAGTCCTCAAGGTCGGGTAGGGGGGTACCGACAACCCCTTCAGCAGTTTTGATTGTCCGTCGCAGTCGGAGTTTGTCCTTTTTTGTAGCGGCACCAAACCAGACTGTGATGGGAGAACACAGGACCGATTCGATGACCGCTGTGTAGAACTGCCTCAGCAGCTCCGGTGGCAGGCCGTGCTTTCTCAGAAGCCGCAGGAAGTACATCCTCTGCAGGGCTTTTTTGAGGACGGAGTTGATGTCGGTCGCCCACTTCAGGTCCTGAGAGACTGTAATTCCCAGGAACTCGAAGGTCTCGACAGTTGACAAAAGGGAGCTGGACAACGTGAGGGGCAGCTGTGGCGAAGGATGCTTCCTGAATTCCACGATCATCTCTACAGTCTTGAGCGTGTTCAGCTCCAGGTTGCGTCGGCCGCACCGCAGCTCCAGCCGCTCCGCTTCCTGTCGATACGCAGACTCGTCACCGTCCTCGATGAGGCCGATGACAGTGGTGTCATCTGCAAACCTCAGGAGTTTGACAGTCGGGTTCGCTGAGGTGCAGTCGTTCGTGTAGAGAGAGAAGAGCAGCGGAGAGAGGACACAACCTTGGGGCGCCCCAGTGGTGACGCTGCGTCTGGATGAGGTGGTCTCCACCAGCCTCACCTGCTGTGTCCTGCCCGTCAGAAAGCTGTAAATCCTCTGGCAGATGGCAGGTGAGACGCTGAGCTGGAGAAGCTTGGAGGAAAGTAGTTCAGGGACGATGGTGTTGAACGCTGAGCTGAAGTCCACGAACAGGATCCTCGCATAGGTACCTGCACTGTCGAGGTGATCGAGGATGAAGTGCAGTCCCATGTTGACTGCATCATCCGCAGACCTGTTCGCTCGGTGGGCAAACTGTAGGGGGTCCAGCAGGGGGCCTGTGACGCTCTTGAGGTGGTCCAGCACGAGACGTTCAAAGGACTTCATGACCACAGATGTCAAAGCGACAGGCCTGTAGTCATTTAGACCCGGGATTGCAGGTTCCTTGGGGACTGGAATGATGGTGGAGCGTTTGAAACAGGATGGTACTTCGCACAGTTCCTCAGATCTATTGAAGATCTGAGTGAAGACTGGCGCGAGCTGGTCCGCGCAGACTTTGAGACAGGGTGGGGACGCATGGTCCGGGCCTGCCGCTTTGTTAATATTTTGTTGTTTGAAGATGCGTCTCACATCCTGTTCGCGGATGCTTAACGCAGAAGTCGGTGGAGTGATGGTGGTCGGTGGTGCGGCCGGGTGGGTGTGGGGTGTGAAAGTGTCCTTTTTTCAAATCTGCAGTAGGTGGTGTTGAAGTTGTTGGCTAGTGTGCTATTGTTCTCAGCTTGGGGGGGGAGGGATCGTTGCTTGTAATTGGTCAACGATTGGAATGCATGCCAGACTGATTTAGAGTCGTTAGCGCTAAACTGTTTTTCCAACTTTGCTTCATAGTTCCTCTTTGCAATGTTAATTTCTTTCGTCAGCTGGTTTCTAGCTTGTTTGTGTTGAATGTGCGAAATGACTTTGTTGGCACACAAACATCTTCGCAGAAACTGATATAGGATGTGCCAGTGTCCGTATATTCATCCAGGCTGCCAGCTGAATTTTCAAAGACACTCCAGTCTGTGCAGTCTAAACAGCTTTGAAGTTCCATCTTGGCTTCATTGGTCCACTTTTTCACCGTTTTCACTGTAGGCTTTGCACATTTAAGTTCTTGCCTGTACGTCGGTATTAAGTGAATTAAGCAGTGATCGGACGAGCCCAGCGCTGCACGAAGTTTGGCACGGTATGCGTTATTTAGCGTAGTATAGCAGTGGTCTAAAATGTTATTTTCCCCGGTGGGAACGCCGATGTGCTGCTTGTATTTTGGGAGTTCGTGGTTGAGATTAGCTTTGTTAAAGTCCCTGAGAATAATGAGGGGTGAGTCCGGGTGTTTTTTTGTTTTGTTTTTGTTTTTAATCGGGATTCATGCATCACACCGGTGCAGTGTTCCCCTGGTGTAACAGAATGGCTGAACAATGTAACACAATATAATAAAATATATATAAATAAGGACCGGGTTGGAGGAAACTATGTACAACTTGTATTTCAAAGTGGGGAAGTGCGCACGTGACCGACATGGAGCGAAAGAGGAAACAGCGTGTGACAAACACTTGCCAGTGTTGAAGTTGGACAACAACCACTGACATGTGCATAAAACAATCGCATGTTTGCTGACAGCCGCGTTCAGAACTGAGGGAAGCCACATGAAGCCGAGGGCGGCCTTTGACCTTGTTGTCAGAAAAAGGGAGGTAAAGCACAAAAACATGCACTCCATTTGGCACATTGAACGCTGCTAATTCAGAAGTACGACAAAGACAAAGATGCACTTTGAGCTGGAAGCAGACAGCATCTGACATCTGCGAGGAGCAATTTGCAGGAAGCAAATTCTGCCTCAAATGAGATACAATGATTGGAAAAGATGCTAAAAAGGGGTTCCTTATCTTGGTCAAGAAGGGGGAAAGGGAGTGGGAGTCTTGGTGCCGAGTGCTCATGAATAACAATTTACTTGCAACACTGTTTTGATTGTTTTCAAGCCGGGCAATCAAACACAATGGAGAGGTGTGAATGATAGCGCCGTGCAGATAAGCTTTTGCAGCAGCAGCAGCATGTCGGACCGAACTGCAACTGCATGCACAACACTGAGTGAGCTGTCAAGTGCGTTTATGCAAAAGCCACCGTGTTTACAAAACCGCTGTACGGGCGAAATGGAAACGAAGAGTTGCGAAAGTAGCAGAAGCTGCCGTCGTGGATGTCCAAGCCAAACTCCACTGGGATTCGGAGTATTTTACCAGAGAAGTCCACTGCTTTACGACAACAACAAAGCCATCCGCTCAACGTGGAATGCATCGTTTAACGCTGTCGTCGGTAGTGCCGAATTAGTCAGGGTAACTCACTCTTTTAGGAAACACGAGTGCAAGGCTCTCGGCGCGACGGTTTAGACCTGGTGAAGTGGTAACCGAATTGGAGGATTCGTGGATGGAGTTCGGCGTGGTGATCGAGTGAAGCGTGAATGGGAACGCAATAAAAGAAAAAAAAAAGGGGTGAGAGGTGAAGTTCAACTTACCGACTGAAGGAAGAGCAAAGTGCGCACGTAATCCCGTTCTGTGTTCACCATTTCGTTGAGGACGCACAGCCTGAGTCGTTGCTGTCGGTCCGATTCCTTGACGGCGTGGACCGCGTTCTCCAGATGCCCGTCTTCCTCTTCCATGGTGGGGGAGTCGACCCCTCGAAAAGGTGCCTCGCAACAAGAGGTTGTACCCCCCCACCCCACACCACACCACCCAAAAAAAGATTTTTAAAAAAAAAAAGTCGTCTTCTCCCACCGGGTGTCCGCACTTGGCCCACTAGCGGCTCCTCAGTCCATCTTGAATCATCCGACACAAGTTCCCGGGCGGGCGGAGATGCTAGCAGCACCGCGCACACCACGCGTCAAGTCCGCTTGTGGGAGCCGCCGAGCCGGCAGCCGGGAGCCGAACAGCGGCGGAGGAGGGGCCGCCTCAGCGCTCCGCTAGTGGCCGGTGAATGTTGACACCCACAGCCATTGAAAAGGCCCTCAGGGACATCATTTAGTTCTGGGGCGCGTGCGTGTGCGCGTGTGCGCGCGCGAGAGAGAGAGATCATTTCACACACAGCTCGAACATTCTCATTCACAATACCCCTCCAAATTTTTTTTTTTTTTTAAAAACGCACACAGATGTATACTGAAACTCTCTCATATTAATTAATTAATGAAATCGACTCACACACTACAGAAACACTTACACACACACTACTGAAATGTCTTTGCTCACACTCATACGCAGCTGAAACAAACTCACGTACACGACGTATCATGTAGATAGCACAGATACTGGTAAACGTATGCTTGAATAAATATTATTATTTTGTTTTTTTTAGGGGAGCAAGTCAACCAAAACTGAGCGTTACAGATATTCTCTTTGTAAAGAAATGCAGAAATTCCAGCATTAAAATAGATTAGATTAGGTAGGTAGATAGATAGATAGATTAGATTAGATAGACAGCCACCGGCTTCTGAGCGGAAGGCGCCCTCTGGCGGCCAACAGGTGGCATTGGCATGCAACACAGATTTGCGTGCCGAATTTCCTCTTGAGGTGTTAGGAGTATAATCATCTTTATATAAATAAGTACATAATGCACGGGGGCGAGGGTAATATCGGCCACGTCAGTCGTCAAACATTGGACACTAAGCTCCCAAATGTACGGTTTCAAATTTGAAGTATCAGTACATTAAAAAAAAAAAAAAAAAAGGTTTTCTGTTCCATCACAGCCACTTTGCGTCACATCCGCGCCCGTTTCTTCTCGGCTCGCTCCTTTACCATCTGACAACGGTGACTGCCTCAAGCTTCCAACTCTGCAACGATGGCTTTCTTTATGCGCAAAAAAAAAATGCAACATACTTTAATATCGCTGAATCTGAGCATGGGGGTTGAGAGTGCCAAGGGACATTTAAACTTGAACGTTGGCGCCGAAAAATGACTAGAATTATGACTTGAATAACGTTAGTGGGACGACAACGCGTTCCGACTTACGCGCGCATTCAAACGCCGCTGCCGTAGGAACGGAACTTCATTGTAAATTTGAAATTTTATTCATGAAAAAGTGACTGACAGTACAAACAAAAGTTCGACGGGTATTCATAAAAATAATTAAAAAAAAGTAATGGCAATGAAAATATCAATAGAAGCTTTAATGGATGTATGTTACATTCGCCACTCCTCCCGCACATAAAAACATACACAACCTGTCTCCCCATCTGAAGTGAGGAATGCAACAGACAACTTGTGAACGCCTTCTGCTATAATATATTTACAATTCATCCTTCATTACGTCTGTACATGGCATAAAAGTCCTTAAATATGATCAAACAGTTAAGTAGCAACAGGATACAAGGTGGGACGTCTTGATTGTATATGGGCTTTGCTCCAAGTCGATTTGAAAGGTGGTTGGGTTGTTTTTTCTTTTTTCTTCCTTCCCACAAAAAGGCATGTGCACAACGCACCGCAGTAAAAAAAAAAAAAAAAAAAAAGCGAGTCACACACAATTAGATGTGATCAATTCAAAAGTCCATGGCGCCGCTTCATTGACATTTTCACACGATAAACCATTTCCTCCAGCTGGGGTTTCTTTGCAAAAGCGCTCTCACGCAACAAAGGTACACCAAAAAAAAAAAAGAAATGTTCAGGTAACCAAAAGAGAATAAGAAAATAAAACACAATGTGCTCAGTGCATTAAGACTTTCCAAATAGAACAAGATCGACTCGGCCTGTTCCACGTGTGAGATAAATAAATTCACATTGTTACAAGACAGTGACGAGGGGCCTTGAACCAAAATTACAGTGACGAAACAAAAACAATTGTTCTTCACAATTGTCTTTTTCTTAAAACAATATAAATGGGTCAATTTAAATACTATTTCTCGAGGATTTGAATGTGTAAAAAAAAAATAAGAAGAAGAAGAGACCGATACAGCCCCAAATTTTGCAAGTTCGATATGCATATAAATAGTGAAGTGACGCTTTGAGTCAATACAAAACATGTTCGAAGAAGCTTGACACTTAAACTGCTGTGGTTCAGTTTAGAAAGTTGTTGAGTGAAATACATATCGGGTGCCAAGTTAAAATGTCCAGAAAAAGGTCATAATATTACGAGTGAATTCCGAAATCCCGAGACAATCACGAGCACAACATCGAGAGGCATTGCCGTCTCTTTCTGAAGACCCGCCATATCACGTTTGGGTAACATCATGCGTTTGTGCCGTTGTTAAAAACACACAGGATTGCATTGCTTGGGAACGTTGTGAAAGCTCCTCAAGAGACAACCGCTTTGCACAGGGTCGCCTTCGTTTGATTACAAAATGATCGTACAATTTTGACTTATCTCCAAGTATCAGGAGTTTACTGGCAACATTTTTTTTATTAAAAATAAATCTCTCTAGTATTGACTTTACTCTCTAAAACTGCAATTGTTTGCGCTCGTAAATTATGAGTGCAAAGTTACACCATTTGTTGAATATTTTGACTTTTTTCTCCTAATTCTATGATCCACAAAGCTTCTTAATAATAATCATTAAAAAAAAAAATAATAAGACTCCAAATGTTTGCACTCAACTCAATTGATAGCAGGCACATTTCAAAGGGGATTATAGGATTTCGTTTTTCAAAGCGACAGTGTCGTCTTTAAATGCCTCTGACAGGGTGTCGGGGGGGAAGGGGGGGGGGGGGGGGGGGTCATTCGAGGTCAGTTTTAAGATGGACAAGCATACACGCACGCAGAAGTCACACACGCAGCAGTGGCTTGTGAAACGGGACAACTTAGGCAGGTATAAAACGACATCTCTGTACAATAAAAGAACAAAGATGAACCCCCCTTAATAGCGATATTTAAAAACCCATGTGCGTGCTAGTGCGCTTCGGCCACGGCCACCAGCGTGCACGAGGAAGACTTTAGCAGGTGTCGGTATGTCGAAGAGATGACGTGTCAGTAGATTCGTAACATTTCATGTTTCCACCTCGGCGGAGATTCCACCAGCTGTCTGTGGGAATATGTGTTCGGACACAAGTGCATATGAGCAACAAGAAAATCACCTGGTTGCAGCTGCAGAGGACATTTATACGATCCCAGGAAAGCTGACAGTGTTTCAGGGCGAGAAGAAAGGATTCGTTTGGAAGCAAAAGCAGAAACCGAAAGGGCAGTTTACACAAGACCGTTTTAGCTGAAAATATTTTTGGAGGGTTTTTTTCGCAATTTGAGCCTGAAAATGTAAAAAAAATATATATATATATATATTTTAAAAAATGTGTCATAGAGAAAAACAGTGGACGTTTGTAAACACTGTAGCATTAGAAACAGAAAGGGTAAACGGCCTGTATAAATGAAGGACATCACAACTAAAACAATGGCGGAATAATACTTGAGTAAATAACTTGGCTCAAACATTTACATCGCTAGTGTCCAGCAGCGTCTCCTTACATACTAAAGTCTCTATTCACATATCACATACAGTATATGCCAACCATCAGTTCTTGCAACATTATCACTTACTGGCAATGGATGCATTTGACGGTATTTCTATTATTTTGGCTAATCTTTGCGAACTCGGATTTTGTTGTAGCTACCGATATGACAATTTATTGTATCATTAGCGCTCACAACACGATAAGGACACACCAGCATTGAACATCCACATTACTGTATGTTCCCCATCCTGCAGTGACCGAGATAGTGATGCGTCTGGCATTGTTTTCCTCCAGTTGAATCAAACTAAATCGCCGCATTTCGATACTGCCGTGACCGCTTGCAAAATATTGTTAAAGGATTGTATAGTGAGTATCTGTGATCGCTAACGCTAGCATGAATCAAATAGTTGCGGATGCCCTCCCAGACTGCACACTAACAGAAGTGCATGGCCTATGCTTTCACACACTGTTTTCATTACTGACTCTGAAATGGTAACTGTAATTTTGAAAAACCTTCACTTGAGGTATATTAATGTTAGTTATTCAGGCTCAAACACCAAAACGCCCAAGTTTTTGTTCAGTTCTAAAAAGGTCACATGTAAACGCCCTCTGAGTGAGGCGACAGTCACGGCCGTTCAAATCATCAGTTGTTGCTACCTCGAAATGAAGCCTTTTTCAAACACTTTACTCTCAGAGTCAAAGTCAGACAGTGTTGATATATGGATTCATATAAATAAAGTTGAACAGTATAAATATAAAGATTCTGCGTTGTCATTGACATATGCATGTTTAGCATAAGTGTGTGTGTGTGTGCTGTGTGCACTTGTGAGCCAGTGTTAAGACAGGACCGGGAAAGGGTTGTGTTAGAGGTGAGGCTTTCCCTCCCCAACCTCGTGGAAGAGGGAGGTGTAAAATTCGGGTTCCAGTTGCTTGTTGCGGTAACGCTGCACAATCTCTGTGATTCTCTGCTTCCGCCTTACATGCGGCGGGTTGTATGAGTCACTTTCGAGGCGTTTCCGTCGGCACACGTTGATGATGGTTTGGCGTACCAGGAAGCCTGTGAGGACACAGAGGTAAGTGAAGGTTTCGTTCTGCATTCCTAGTGCGACCATCTCACCCCAAACGGCTGGCTATGAATAATTGGATGAAGCAAAGCTTCCTCCAATAAACCACAGCAAAACTGAGGTAATTGTTTTTGGCAGTAAAGAAAAGAGGTTTGCTGTGAGTAAATACCTGGAGTCGCTCTCTTTAAAAACCAAAGACCAAGTCCAAAACCTTGGTGTACTGATAGATTCTGACCTGACTTTCAGTAATCATAGCAAATCAATTACTAAAACTGCCTTCTATCATCTGAAGAACATACTGTATCCAGGGTGAAGGCTTGCATGTGCCAAGCAGACCAGCAG